>NC_034411.1:110496143-110839842 GCF_002078875.1 Numida meleagris
CTGCTATGTGTTGAGGTGGCTGTAAGGATGCAGAGTGCCCTGCTGTGTGTTGGGATGGCTATGGGGACCCGGAGTGCCCTGCTATGTGTAGGGGTGGCTGCAAGGATGCTCAGTGTCCTGCTGTGTGTTGGGGTGGCTGTAAGGATGCTCAGTGCCCTGCTATGTGTTGGGCTGGCTGCAAGGATGCTCAGTGCCCTGCTGGGTGTTGGGGTGGCTATGAGCATGTACAGTGCCCTGCTGGGTGTTGAGGTGGCTGTAAGGATGCAGAGTGCCCTGCTGGGTGTTGATGTGGCTGTAAGGATGCTCAGTGCCCTGCTGGGTGTTGGGGTGGCTGTAAGGATGCAGAGTGCCCTGCTATGTGTTGGGGTGGCTGTGAGGATGCTCAGTGCCCTGCTATGTGTTGGGGTGGCTGTAAGGATGCAGGGTGCCCTGCTGGGTGTTGCAGTGGCCGCTGGCTGTGGTCCCGCCCAGTGCTGATAGCAGCAGAGCACTGCAGTGGGCAGAAGGAAGGCAGGAGAAGAGCTGCCATGAGGTGTCAGGCCTCTCCCAGTAGCACCGCAGTAGTTCAGGGGCTGTCAGCGTTTCCACTCCAAACCCCAGTTTTCAGAGTTTATAACTCAGCTGTTTTAAATAGCTTCAAGCTGCAACCTGCTGTATAAACTGTCAGCCCAGATGTATATTTTTAAGCAAATAATAATAATAATAATAAAAAAGTCGTGCAGATCAGTTATTCTGTTTTAAGTTGCAGAACATTCAAATATTTTTAATAGTATCAGATGCTCTTTTGGCAATATCTCGGGAAAAGGCATTCTCAAGTCCGGGAGAGCTGAGATTCAGAGGCTCTTTGAATTCACTGCTTTGCAAGAAGAGTTCTTGGAGCAATAGATAGCAGTGTGTGCGAGGAGCTGTGCAGCAGGTAGTCCAGCTTCATTCAGAAGAAGCTTTTTGCTCTGCAGAAGCTCACGGTGCATGCTCCTGTGCAGTATTTCTGTCACTTGCAGCATAGGGGACATAGTGTTGCCTTTTCCAATCCCACCAGACTGAAACCAGGTCTCCTAACCAGATGGGAACTGCGTTGTGAAAAGAGATGCAGAGCTGTCTTCAGCCTGTAAGAGTTGCTTTGGTTTTATTCTGTGGCCTCTGCTGAGCTCTCACACCTCTGGGGGCTTTAGTTAAAGATAGGAAAATGTGTTTTTAATTGTCCGAGTGTGTAGGTAGCTTCTTGTGAAAAATAAATGCTCTGAAATGGCGGAGATCTTTGTGTCTGAAGAACTGGTAACAAACCTGCACTGTGCCTGTCTTAATCTTTAAGCTTTCGCTTTGCTCTTACTCACTTTGCGGTGCGCTTGCAATCCCTTTTCTACAAATATTTAAGTAATTTTTGACGGATGCGAGGCAGAAAATCTCCAAATCAAAGTTTGTGTGTTTCCATGCAGAAAGTGACACTTCAAAATTCTCCACGTGAGTGATCTGTGTTTCTCCGGGTTTCAAACTCGTTCTGCAGAGCTTTGTTCTGGGCAGTGCTATTGCAGTAACCCGCTGGTACTTCTGGGCAAGAAGATCTGAAAGTATGACCAAGATTTCACCCAGCAGCGTAGGGGGGAGCTTTTGCTATGATTGGAGTCTCTTTTATCAGCCGAAGCTTTGTCTTTTCAGCCCTGATCTCAGCTTGCCTCTCGCAGCGAGCCGAGCACAGACATTGCATCAGCTGCACCGCACCGCGCTGGGGATGCGCTTCTTGCAGGCAGGACACACAGGGATGCCCTGGCAGCGTGTGCAGAGGCAGCTGGCACCCAGAGGTAGAAAAGCCAGGAGGGAAACCTGTCGGAAGTAACAGGGCTGTGCGTGTGCAGGGGCTTTTTGGGAAGATGACGGTCCTGCCCGGTGCCTGGGTGAGGGGTGCTGTGCTGCTGGGCAGCAGGAGGGCAGCGGGGCTGCAGAGGGGCTGCAGCGGTTGCTCTCCTTCTTCCAGACTCGTGTGCCCTTGGCTTTTTTTGCATTTCTGGAGTTTAAGAGATTCTTGTTTGGTTGGTTGGTTGTTTCTCGCTGTGTAAAAAGCATAGGTTGCGAGCAGCCGGGGTGTTAACATGCATGCCGGGGCTGCCCAGAGAGAGCATGCTCTGGTCACAAGCTGAGATGGGAGCACGTTGCAGGCAGCTCCCTGCGTTAGGCTTGGAGCCAGCATCCATTCACCAGGGGTGCGAGCTCAGCAGCTGATGAGCTGTGATCTGACAGCTCCCCTTGCAGCCCGCGGAGCCGGCTGCTGGCACAGCCAGGCGGGCTGGGAGCTCCTCACCCCCAGCACCCTGAGCATCTCCTGCTCTTGCCGAGTCCCTTCGAGCTGCAGCCCTCCCATGCAGACCTCGCTGTCGTCGGTGGCAGAACTCACGTTTCAGTTTGGGGCGGTGTCACCCGGTGTTCTGTGGGAAAGCAGCAAGGCGTCGGCGTAACCCATTCTATACGGCCGTTCAGCTTTGCTTTATACTTTCTCTTAAATGAGATGAGCTGTTTTGCAGCAATACGGTCCATTATGAATGCTTTCAGATTTCGTATGCCTCTGTCATTGATTTTTATTGTCGCAGAGAAACGCTTCACGGTGCGCTGGGCCGTGTAATGTTCTCCATATATGTTCAGAACTCCTCTTTGCTTAATGATTATTACAGTGCAACCTTCAATTATTAGTTTCAAGCACGGTCATTTATGGGAAAGACGTTTCAAGCAGGGCTTGCGACAGAATGCAATGCCTGTGTCAGGAGGCAGGTAAATGGATAATAGGAAAAGCCACGGCTGCCCATGGGTGCTGCAGGACAGACCTGCTATCTCCAAAGAGCGTGGCTGCAAGTTAGTGCTCAGCTAGTGCCGTGCTGCAGCTCTTCTTTTGTCACTGAGGTGCTGCTGGCATTGCCATTAGTTCACTGGGCAACAGAAAATCATTTTCCTGGTGCTTCTGTGGCCCTTTCTTACCCCCGTGTGAAGAGATGTGTGTGTTTTCTTCCTGGTCACTTAGTCTTCCTGCTTAATGTTATTTTTGCTTTAAAAAGTCACGGTGGAGTAACAGCACGGGCACCCCCGGTGTGCCTCAGTTAGCATGTTGTGGCTGTTTTCTCGGTGTCAGAGCACCGCACAGCCACTGAGGCCCAAAAGTGAGAGCTGACACGTGCAGAGAAACACTTGAATTCATGCTGTTCCCCTGCTTTGGAATTGGAGCGGGGGCTCGGCGCCACGAGGAAATGCAGAGCGCTGCGTCACGGGCTGCGCTTATCTTGTCCCCTTCCCACAGGTGGTGGCCTTAGGAGAAGTGCCCGACGGGACCGTGGTCACCGTGATGGCTGGGAACGACGAGAACTACTCCGCGGAGCTGCGAAACGCTTCTGCCGTGATGAAGAACCAGGTGGCCAGATTCAATGACCTGCGATTTGTGGGCAGGAGCGGAAGAGGTGGGTTACTGCCTCGTGCGCGGGCACGGCGGGGCGAGGGGAAGGCCTGGGCATCAGCCTGGTTCCACAAGGAAGGGCAGATTTGTGCGTCCACCAATCGCTGTCTGCCCTTCCCGGGTGCCTGTTTGATTTGCAAACTTCAGCGTCTGCCGGCCCGGCGAGGTGTTTTCTCTCTCGCAAAGCTTTGTTCGCGTTTGAAACACCGGTTTTGAAAAAATGATTCGCAGAATGCCTCGCTTCCCCATTTGAATCACGCAGCAAAGGCGGAAGGAAAGGAGGGTAGTTGTGATGCTTTGCTCAGGGTCAGACAACGCATCTCGGGCCGCAGTAACAAGAGATGGAGGATTCCCTTCAGCAGTAGCTTCTGCCGGAGTTGTCGCAGAAGAGCTGGAATTAAAGGAGTGTTGCATATCACATGTGTTTTAGGTTATGGCCTTTAAAAGCTCACAGCTCTTGGTAGAAAGCCTTCTAGTGCCTCCCCTGCCCTTGGCGATCTAACTGCGTATGACCCGCAGACAGAAACCTCGCTGTTCTTTTTAGTAACCTGCCTGACTTTTATGAATTGGTGGTTAAGCTTCGGGTGGAACGAAATTTAACCTTTACTTGAAATGTCAGGCCGGGCGACTTCCCAGTTTTGGGGAGATTTAGAGTGCTGCCATCGTCTTCCAGCTCTTCAGGAGCATCCTGTAACCTGGGGAGTCATCGCTGAGCGCTTGGAAATAATTACAGATTCTTGTAGCTGCCTTAAAATTTGAGGTAGTGATTGAAAGGGCCGCTTGAGGGAAGCTGGCACTTCAGTGCTCAGTGCAGGCACGCTCAGAGGGATCTGCTGTATCAATCAGCCATCGATTCAGCCTAAATGTTTATGCTTTACGTTCTTACAGTAATCAGTCATGTTTTTTTAACTGGCCCTGCGTGGAGGGACAGCAAGAAGTAAAGGCTGAGCACTGCGTGTGGAGAACTAGTAATAAAGCTAATTTACAGTCGCACTCTTTAAAAGCAGCTGCACATCTTAGGGCTGTTTCTCACAAAAAAAAAAAAACCCTAACCAAACGCATGACAGAGGCCTAGATAGCTTCAGTCAGCCGGCATGCTTTTACAATTACCGCTGTTTTGTGAAAGTGATTCCATCAGTGTGGCTTGCAGTGGCTATTTTTTATATTACTGACTTGGCCAACGGTTCCCTTTATCATTTCACATCTTGAAAATTATTGATAATAACGGGCAACTTGAAAACAGAACAACTACTGCAGAAGCAGCGCGGTGTAAATATGGACCTGGCTGCCCTTTGGGATGCGGTGCTGCCTTCCTCGTCCATTTGTCTTGCTTCCTTTGAAAAATCCAGTCTGCTTTGTTATTCTGCTGATGGATGAGGTTTGAAGGTTCCCTGGCTCCCTCGCTAATGCTGCCTTACAGTAAGAGTTCAGCACTGCATCTCTGCTTCAGCAGTGCTGACGCAGAACCGAGATGTGAGGTACTCCCTGAGACCTGCGAGTTTCATGGGAGACGTATGATAGATGCTTTTTTATTAAAACATAGGAAATGAACCAGAGGCCCAAGTCCTGGGTAGGTATAGATGTGGACACATACAAACGCAAAGCCTCTGCATTTGGGCTCCAGTAATTTAACATATTTTTTATCCAGTAGATTTGGGATCGAATTTTTCTCTGATCGGTCTGGGTAGAATCTATGGAAAAGCGATAGCGTACTTTTCAAACCCCCAACATATTTATTTAAGAGACTTCAAAGCAAAACAAAGGGTGTGCGCTGTTTTACTATATTGGCTTTCTGAGTTTTGGCTAGTTTCCCAAATAGCAATTTTTATATTTAAAAAAAAAAAAAAAGGGGGGGGGGGGGGAAAAAAGGGAAGAAAAAAGACAGACTTAACTGCTTGCAGACTTTTCACGCATGGAAGATGAAGAAAGCTTCTTTTGATGAAGTGTAATTATGTCCAAACAGAGCTGACCCCCTCCCCCTATATTTCTTATGATCTTAACGGAAGAAAGTAGGGCTTTTCCTTTGAAGCAGCCGGGACTCGGTGGAGGATCTGAAATGCTGCATTCTGCTGCCAGAGGCGGGATGGAGAAATTGGTCCAGACTTGTCTTCCAGACTTAGAACAGAGAGGGGGAGAGAGAGAGGGAAGGAGAAAGAGTTATCATTACTGATAGATTTTTATAACCCCCCTTAAAATAGCAGGAAAGAGAGCAGTAGTTGCAAACAGAAGTGAGAAAGCTACTTACACCGGCAGATATCGGTCGATGCGAGCCTTGAAGTAGAACAGGAAAAATAAAGTAAGAAAGAAATCATTTCTCGGTGGCAAGAAACTAATCCACACCTGTTCCTGAGTTCAGATTTACATCTTTCTGAACAGCTTGCTCTTTGATCTCTGTATCTCTCAGTTTGATTGTGAGGGCTGAATCATCAGCTTCGCGCTTCGCCTTCTCTCCCACGTTTTTTCCTTGCTTCCCATGGCTCAGTGGAGAAACTGGGTTGTTATCCACGTTAGCGCTGCTCGCCGGACAGGAGCCCCGACTTCACGTTTTTCTGTGCATAATTTCTCTTCAAAACCTTTCTGGATTCATAAGAATAAGTAAAGCGGGGCTCTTTATATGAACGCAGTTGTTTGTCTGTGGTTTAGAGGCAGTAGCTCACTTTTACAAGCCTGAGCCGCAGCGCAAAGAGAGAATTCCTGTCCTCGGTAAGCAGAGGATTGCGGCCTTCATTTTGCTGTCTGCCGATGCTTGAATCACATCGGCACCGCGCTGAAAAAACACGCAGCACGCACGAGCTGCCGGGTCCCCTTCCAAACCGATGTCTGCTGTTGGCCTCACGCTTCGACATACGTCCATCTCGGCCTCTTTTTGTCGGCGGGGCTCACATGTGTGAATAACAAAGCGTGCACAGTTTGGACACGAGGAGGCATGAGTGCCAGATGCTTACTTGGCGAGGGGATTTGGTAAAAGAGCGCTGCAATTAGGCTTCGGCTTCTGAAAGTGGGTAGTTTGGAACGGCTGAGGGCATAAAGGTAGGCGATAAAAAGTGCATTAAAGGATTTCATGGCGGAGGGAGGATCTCTGTGAAGTCGGTCCCATCTATCTGGGGAAGGCACAAGCGTCGCTGAGACGCGTGACCTCAAAAACGTATTTTGTTCTCAATCCTGTACCATGTAAATCATTTCTTGAAAGCTCTGGGACTTGAGCGTGCCAGCGGGGCTGTGCATCACCCCGCTGTAAAGCCATGCATTGTTTTACCGAGTGCGGCGGGGCTTCGTCAGTGTTAATTCATTAATGTTTCGGTTTGTTAGAATACCGGCCAGGGAACAATACCTGTTTCCCTTTCAGATGAGGTGCTTACCTGTTCAACGTGGGCTGGCTGAGAGGAGATCTCTTAGGAGTGCTCACAGGCCGGGTGGAAACCCCGCACTTTGTATTAAGGAGTGCATTTTTTTCTTGCCACTGTAATACACTGAGATGCATTTAGCGTACAAAACCTCGCCGTGCTTCTCTGTGGAATGATTTTACAGGGTCTTTTAAAGTGGTGTGTTTCATTGGCCTAATTTTTAGCCATTAGTTGGCTGATTTGGCACATACATAAGCAGATTGATAGCAGTGTAAGGCCAAAGGCTCGGTTCCAAGGCATTCAGAAAATCCCCTTAGCATCTTTGGTGGTTGCCAGTTGTATTCTACTCCTTTTACATGGGTAACTGTGATCAGAATGATGTTACGTTTTTCAGAGTCAGAACTATTTTCCGTGATAGGCTGATGCTGACGGAGGCCTGAGATCCATCCCTGGCGAATGGGTGGATGTGCAGGCAGTAGGCTGACTTCCTGCTTGGATAGAGATAAAGGGCTCACAGCACTCCAGACCTAAACAGGCAGCATGGAGGCACTGTGTGCTCGGCAGGGACATTGCTGTGTGTCTGGGCTCTGCCTACACGCATGCCATACACGGGCACAAAGACTGCAGTACGGCTAGGATGAGCAGGACTCGACGAAGACTGGGCAACCTTGGTACATCTTGCTCTCCTATGCTGGTCATTCTGAAAAGATCAGTGAACAGATCCATTTCCCACTGAGGCAGGGGGAGCTGCCTTCAGCCCTGCCTCCCCACTGCATCCGAGGCCAAACTCAGCCTCCTGGGACCTTTACACCTTTGCCACCAGCTTGGCCTCCTCCTACAGAGAGATGGGTGCAGCTGGAGCGCAGCTACGCCTGGAAAAGCACTTTACTCCAAGTGACAGTTATATTTCCTTAAAAAAATCCATGTCACATTTCGGTTCACGAGCAAAAGAGCTGAGACAGTTTGAAGTTGTACTGCGGATAATAAATGATGCGTGTCTCAGTCGGGTTTGGGGCAGATCTACAGCTTGAGCCGGAGAGAAAGGCCAATTACTAGTTTTGACAGCCAAAGCTCTGTTCCACATTATGCCTTTTATATAAGCTGTTCTATATTAGGCTTGAAAAAAAACTGCAGTGAGTTTGTGCTGCTACACATCGCTTAAGATGCGAGTCTTCAGAGTTCAGCAAGGGGAAAAGCACCGGCAGCAGAAATGCACGGAGAGACAGGGAGGGAGAAGGAAGGACTTGAGAGCCTGGCGGAGGAGCAGCCGAAAGGAGCGAGCAGGCCGAGGGCTGCTGACTGTTTTATTGAGTCACTGCTGCACGCCCACCTTTTCCTGTCTCGAAGCAGTTTTTCAGTTTTGATGATCTGACGTGACTAACGGTTGCATATCTAACAGATTACAACTGTCAGTGCGCGCCCCGAACCGGGGCCGGCGGCTGGTGAGAACGCGAGCCCGGGCTCCCCCCCGGCTCAGCCCCCGTGCTCGTGTTGAACGTTTCCTTCGGGCTCCAGATGCTCTTGTGCAATGCCTGTGTGAACTCCAGCTTTGAAAACTACAGGCGCAGGCTGACGGCGGAAGAGCCGCGTGCACGCTGCGGTTTCTCACCGCCGCTGGAAAGCCGAGGGCTGCCTTAGTGCTTAGCAGCTAGACGTGCATTCATACGCAGGGAGGCAAGGACGCTCCGCTCATAATGATATCATCACGTCAGCCCTGGCGCGCGGAGGGCAGGAGACGCTGGTTCCATCTTCAGATGGCTCCCGGGAGGAAAACGCAGCCTTTCCTCATCTTCTTGTAGTCAAGGCAAACAAACGACACGATAAAGCTGCGCGAAGTAAATCACATGTGGCCGCGTTCTGCTCTCTGTCCCGCAGCTGCAAAACTGGAGTAAATTCTTAAATCACCCGCCTCGCTTTGGATTTACACCACTTTCAATGCAGAAAAGAATTTTGGCTTGTCCTCGGCCGTGAATCACTTTTGTTCTGTCATTGCATGATGACCCATTATTAAATAGGGAACATTTAGATTGTCAACACATGGACGTATTCTCGACGTAGAGTAAAATGGGGGGAGGAAAAACTCCTATGGTCAGTTATGTTTTTAATTTTCGCGATTGTGGTAACGACAGGGAATAATTTTAAACGTCTCCGATTCTTCGCTGAACATGCATGTGACTGTTTTCATGTTGTAATCACTCATTCCTCGTTGTTGTTTTTTTTTTTTTTTTTTTTTTTTTCCCCTTTGTAGGGAAGAGCTTTACTTTGACAATAACTGTCCTGACAAATCCCCCCCAAGTCGCTACATACCACAGAGCTATAAAGGTTACGGTGGATGGGCCGAGGGAGCCAAGAAGTGAGTATCACGCTCTTATTTTTGCACTTACGCCTGCTTTAATTTTGTTTAACGGAGGTCCATAAATGAAATACACATCTTTGTCAAAAGCTGGGCCTTGCTCAGCGAAATATGTAAGCGCATGCTTAATTTGGAGCCTATTGGACCACACACACGCTCGCATTAAACACACGCCGAAGTGCTTGGCTGAATTTGGGCAATCCCGAACCCGATCCTCATTCACATCAAGGTCTTGATACATTATCTGCCAGTGTAAATGAGAACAAAGCCCACGGTATTTATGTATAATCTGATTTAGGCGTAATAGATGCAATCCTGTAACGAGCCGGTTCCCTGAACTCCTGCAAGCTTCCAGCTGAAGACATTTACGGCACGATAGGAGATTGATCTTACAGGATCAGCCCTAGCGCAGAGGGAAAATATATCATATAGTGCCTTTTTGTTTGCCCTTAAATTCTTTTGCCATCAGATAATTAATGCACCTGGTTAATCTCATCATACCTGAAATTGATTTGCAGCTATGGGCTCATCACAGACCCCCAGGGGCCAAAAAAAAAGCTACAAACACCGTGCCTCTACAGCACGGCCTTTGTTTCTTACCCGTGTGCAGAAAGCATGCTTAATGTCAGCGCAGCCGAGCAGATTGCCCTCAGCGTGTTGAGGACTCAGAGCTGCACACCTTCCTAACTCACCAAGCATCTCTGAGCAGTGGTTACTGGCTGCCTCTTTACGACAGTTGTGTTCCACCACGCTCCAGCAATGCTGTGGGTGGACGATACTTTTAGATACAGGCAAGCCTGGTTAATCCATGCTGAGCTCTCTGCCTGCCTCTCTGTCTCACGTATTTCGATGGTAACCAGTCTGACATCATCTGGGTAGCGCTGATGAGGCAGCTCCGGGGTTTTCTCTTAATGACTCGAAGGAGTCTTTCTAAATTGATTGGATTAACCAGGTATCGCTGGATTGAAATTGCATTCGGAGATTAAGAATTATTTGATGAATAGCCACATTAAAAAAAATCCCTATTGTGGAGGCATCTCAAATAACTGTTTTGCCTTTGATCTACACGTAGCAGCGAGCCCTGCGAGGAGTTTTCAGGGAGTTTTGCTGAACATTCCCCCAAGACAGAAGCAGAAGGATGCAGGCAGTGCAGTATTCCTCATGCTAATCCATGCTGCGGTGCCATCTCCTGCACTACTGAGAGAGGGAAACCAAAATGCCTTCTGTAAGAGCTGCCCAGCTGTAGTACCTCTCCTAGAAGAGCAGATAAGGAGAAGCAGCTAGCTATGGAGAAATACAATTCTGTAGATACTCAGGCTGCTGCCCTCTCACATCTGAGGTTTCTGTCTGTCACAGCAAGGGGATTTTCATCCTGCCGTCCCTCTCTAGCTGGAGCAGTACTCTTTTTAAGGTTCAAACTGTTGCTTGCTTGGAGACGGCGGGCAAACTGCGCTCAGAGTGTAAAAAGCAGGGAATATCATTTGGCCATTCCCATTTGGAGGCTGCTCCCGGGTACTGAGGCATCTGCAGGAGAGGAAATCTCAGAGCGCGGGTGACGAATTCAGTGATAGAGTGGAGCAGACTGAAAACACTGCAGCAAACGGTGCTGGCTGCTCGGTGTGGCACAGAGAGGGAACCTTTGACTGGTCCTCTGATGGGGTGTAAGCTGTGCAGGCCATTTCTGAATTAGGAGTGAGACTGTGTTCATATAGCTGTGTGAGATCTCCGGGTTCTGCCTGAGTTGGTTAGCCAACCTCTGCACGCGATCCCTGTTGGCTACTCCCATGGATTTCAGCTGTAGCAAGGGATGCTCACTAACTTAGAAAATAGGTTCTCATAGCCTAGATGGAGTTATTGCATCCTTCTTTCTGTCTTTATTTATTTATTAAGAAAGCCCCTTTTAAGAAGCCCTGGATGTTAGTATTTCAGCTCCATAGTGAAGCTGTGCTCTGGGGTCAGCTTGGTTCTGCAGGTTCTGTCATTGCAGCTGGATGCTTTAAAGGCAGCGATGTCTCTAAATGACGAGTTATTCAGTGTGAATTTTCAGGGGAAGCCGTAGCTGCAGAAGTACCGTGGGAGTTTCACTGAAGTTCTGCTCCTTCTGGGAGCTCCCGAGCTCGTGCAGATTTATTACTGTTGGGTGGTAATCACTCAAGAAGCGTATCTGGCATTTATGTTGCATGAGGAAAGTGAGGTGGTTGGGGGCAGTGAGGAATTCGAGTCAACGAGTGGATCTGATAGCAAAGGTGTTTTTCTTAACAAATTATAGATCGGCAAATAGTGCCCCTCTCTGCCAGGATCTGTATTTCACTCAGACATCTCAGGCATGTTCTCCTCGTTTTCTTCTCTCTGGCAGCTCAACCAGAGCTGTCACATCACAAACAACTTTTCTCTTAATATACACATCTGGCGTTGGCAGTTGGACCAACTTCATAAGAGCACATGATCATCATTCATTACGAGATTAAAAAGTACCCCATGGCATCATTGATGTTTTCTGACTTTGATCTCTTGCAGTTGTGATTCATCTCAGTTATAAAACTTCCCTTTAAAGGAACACAACCAATGACTTATTAGAACCTTCATTCTAAGTAGCGTAAACATAAAATTATGCACGTCTCTACAAAATGTCATTTACTTGGTTGCCAGCTTATCATTTTAAAACATGACATCATGCTTAAGATCGTGAATTTGTAAGGCTTGTTTATAGGCAAGGCACTTTGACCTTCTGTTGGCAAGTTGGCTCCAGCACACAAATGCTGCGTGTTTTCCAGCAGCAGTAGGAGCAGCAGCGATCCCATGACAGATATCACAGCCGTCCAGAGGCTGACATTAAGCGTGCTGAGCAGTCATGGCACGCAGTGACTCCAGTTGGGATTTTGGATGCTCTGGGAAGTCAGGTTCTTAAATGTGAGTGCCGTGTAGTTGGACTAAACATTTGCTTGTAGAAGCCTTACCTCTCTGCTGTTGTTTTTAAATATTTCAGTGGAGATGGGAGAGTCAGGTTGCTCCGTTAGGAAAACCTGCCCGTTTCTATATGACAAAAAATCTTGATTATTCCTGGGAAAAGATTGGTTTTTTTCAGTCTACCTGCTTTACCATCCAGGATCTACTTTGTTGCACAGCCCTTGTGCTCGGTTGGGACAGCGCATTGCATTGTGAGAGATGGAGTCAAGAAACCCGTGTACAAGGTCTTTGGGAGTCACTGGGAAATCCTGCTGACATCTTTTCTCTCCCCACCTGCAATATAAAGCCTCTGCCATCCGCAGAGCTGCCTTCCAGCTGGGTGGGCTGAAAGAAGTTTTGCTGAGAATCACGTCACAAGGTCATAACTAACCAACCGATAGCGAGAGACAACCCTGAAGGAATTAAAAGTACAAAAAAACACAACAGCCTTTTACCTAACCGCCCTCGAGTGCTTTGCCCCCTTACAAATGCAGAGCTAATGATTTGTCCTTCCACAGCAGCCCCTGCAGAGCAGGAGATGAGTCCTCCTCCCTGGCTGCTTTTTGGTGGGGGAGTCAGGAGGGGAGAGGGAGGAGAAGTGTCTGTGTTTTTCTATTTTGCCCGGCTTCCAAAGACTTCATCTCCAATTAAAGATAGTCTCCAAAAGCACTGGCAACAGTTTTGCCTATGAGCACCTATGGAAAAGTCTCTCTGAGCTTGGGGCTGCCGGTTTCGCTAGGGGAAAACTGCCACATTTCATTCAGCTCCCAAATAGTTCCCTGCTGCCGTAGCTGGTAAGGTGCACCCACGGCGAAAGGTATGAGCAAACATTGCCTCGTTGTCTGTGCATGCTACGAAAGGCAGCAAAAGCAAGCAGGGGCTTCTGGTGAGCCGTTGTGTTAACCGTGTGGCCGACTGGCTACGGAGCACAGATAAGCCATGGAGATGTTTGAGATTCCTAGACTTAAAACCATAACAGCGTTTGGGAAGTTCTCCCTCTCTTCTTTCAAAGGCAGAGGGTGGAGGGATGAGGCTGAGGCTGATGGAATGTGCTTGTGAGCACAGCAGCTTTAAATCTTTCAGTATTTTTTGTCTTTCTTTTTTTTTCTTTTCTTTTTCTTCCTTTCTTTTCGTTTTCTTTCTTTCCTTCTTCTCTCTTTTTTTTTTTCTTTCTTTTTTTTTTTTGTATTATTATTATTTTTTTTTGTTGACTGACTGTCGGGAGCTGGGCCGGTGGCCAAGCAGGAAATGACACATCGAGAGGCATTCGTGTTGTGCAACATTTGGTGGAACTGATGCAAGGATACATTGTCTGTTTACGCATTCCTTCCCTAACAGCCTGCATGGCAGTGCTTTTATTCAGGGACACATGGCATGCTGCAGCAAGGAGCTAGATCCTTAACATCTCTTTACGCGGAATTATCACAGCACTTAAAACGCGCTGTGTCCCCCCCAGCTTAGAATACTCTCTGGCTTACCTTCAAAAACCACGACGCCAGCCCCCTTCCTTCCCAAGAATACCTTGATGTTTTGTTCACTGCGGTGAATTTGTGCAGTGCAGAGAGGTGTCGTTCGGAGAAGGGGAGGAAATTTTACAAGCAGGTTGTGCTCCGCACGTGTGCTTCACACCACAGCTGCAGCAAAGCAGCGTTTGCAAGCCATGATGTCGCAGGAACTGAACGCGGAAGCTTTCATCTGTACGAGCTTGGGCACAGCAAGGAGGTTTTAATTTAACTCAGTGCCAAACGCTCCGAGATGCTATGAGAAAGTCCCGAGTTTTCATCTAAGCTGAGGTTAGAAGATCCGTGGCTTCGCCGGTGTTTCTCCCAGCGACAAATCTGTAGTGAAATCAGCTGGGCCGGTCCGGATCTCCAGCAGCATAGCTGGGAGTGAAGCAAGGCGCAGTGGGCGTTGGGGTGGTTTGTAAATTGTTCTAAATGACTCTGCAAAGTTTAATGTTTGCGTTACAATGGCCCTTTGTAAGAAATGAGGCCAAATCTGGTGGTAACGGCCGATGGAGTGTTTGAGGTGGCGGTGCTGCAGGGGTTGGGTTCTCTGCCCTGAATATCTGCGTGGTGCTGGAGCAGAGAGGTGCCACGGGGAGCTCGTGGGATGCTTGGCAGAGGAGTGTGGGCCTGGCCTCGGCTCCCTGCTAAGGGCCTTCCTCTCTGATTCCAGACGTGCGTCCTTTTTGCAGCGTAAATCCAAGACTCGGTATTGTTCGCTGTTGGTTCGTTTTTGCTAATGTGGAGTTTGAGGAAAATCTTATTAATTCCGGTCTGGAGAAGGGCTCCGAAGCTGTTGTGGGGGTGTGTTAAGGGCTCCTCGTGGAACGTGGCAGGTAGTACCCGTGCCAGTGGTTCACATTCACGTCTGGGATAGGCGTGGAACCCACAGAGCAGGGCTCCTTGCAGCACCGTGCTGCGTGCCTCTGGAGCAGCGTGGGGAGCAAGGAGCAGCCACTCCTCGTTTGTCCACCGTGGCCACAGGAGGGCTGGGCCATGAACAATCACTGTCTGAGGAAAGGATGAAGGCAGTCGGGGTTGTATCTTTCCAGGGACCATGCCTTTCATGTGCTGGTGCAGCGCATCAGGTAGGATGGAAGCAACACCCAGTTAGTTGAGTCAGTGCTAGGATTTACAAAGAGCAGTTCTGAAAGCAGAGTGATCCGTGGGACACCGGCTGACTCTCACTCTCACCGTAAGAGGACGTGGCTTTGATGGCAGCTGACCATGGATTCCCTACTAGAATGAGAGGGAAGAGGCTGTTAGAGGATTATGTAAAACAAGTGGGCAAGTCTGAGCGTAAAACCATTCCCTGTGATGTGCTCACCAATAGTAGTGGTTTGTATTTGTCAACTGAAAACAGATCATTTCCATTCTTTTGCAGACAGAACGCTGCTTCAAAACAGCCTAGTCCTAGGACATTTGGCAAGTAGAATAACCGTTATGGTGGATTTTGATATATTGCAGCTATTGCTGTTTGTACTCAAAAGGTCTGTCCAAGCCACAAATAAAATCACGGCTCCATTGTGCTGCACACTCCTATTACAAGGGAGGCTTGCTTGCAGCCTCCATTAAAGTATAGTTGGGAAAAGGAGTTCTAACAAAGCAGATGAAGCCAGCAGCGTGAGTGAGTGCACTCTATCTCCATATGGCGCAACTATGATGAAAGGAAAAGTGAAAGCAATTTTTGAAAGCCTGTGACACTACTTCATACAGATACTGTGGAGGAAGATGGTATAAAGAGGCACTGAAGCAGCTTTTCCTAGACTACTTTGTTCCATACTCTAAACACGTGTACACCTTCACTTTTGAAATGCTTTTAGCTTGTTGCGTTTTTTCTCCCACACTTCAACGTAGAATCTCTTATATCCATCCCATCCCTTTTGAAAGTGGGTGAGGAGGCAGGGAGCAGAGCAAATCTGTTTGGGAGGTGCTGCATCAGAATAAGTAGAGTACAGAAATTCCTTACTAGCAATTGAAATTTCTTTATACCTTTTGTGTGAAATTTATTTTCATTCTCCTTATAAACTCCATTCTCCACTGGGATGTGGTCATCCCAGAAGTGAAAGGCAGATGGTGATGTAATCAGACAAGCAGTGCAGGAGAGAAAATGAGGAAGAACATCGTATTCAATTGAAACTTCAGGGGAAGAAACTCAGTAATGACTCACACTGCAGTATGTTTGGGGTGCCAGAACCCTTATTCTTACGGAGGCGACTGGGTTCCTTGATGCATGTGTCTGCTCAGATCCATTACTACGTGTCTTATGTACAGTAGACCGCACCACGGTGCCGTCACTGCCCTGAGAAGGTACTGGTCACTGTTGACTGAGGATGGCTTTCAGCCCTCCAAAAACTAGGCATGTAGAGTCGGTTTCCCCTGTACTCAGTGAGAAGACACAGGCACTTGCAGGGAGTGACTCATCCCACCTATCTTAATACCTATCTTAAAGTGGAATTAATTGCCCTTGAGGGTTGTCCGTCCCTCTCCATTGATTATAAATGGAGGCTCGATGACTAGCCTAGACTAGGCACCCTGTTTTTGAGATGGGTGGAAGTCAGATGAATTGGTGAGATATTGTAGTCATAGGGTGTACCAAAGCACTGCTGTTAAATTCGGATAACCTGGGCAAGCTTTAAGGCAGGTAGCCCAGCGACAGCTGCGCAGCCGTAGATACGGAGCTCCGCATGGCTGAACCATTTGCCCAGCTTCCTGGGTGGATGCTTTGTCTTTTCATGAACAGTGAACTGTCCGTGCTGCATTTCTGATAATGTAAGGATTTGTTTAAAGCTGACTTTGAAGTATCTGTACAGCTGCCATAATGAGTGCAATACAGACACGTCTTCAAAAATGATGCTATCTACATCTTTTATCTCTTCTGCAGGATTTAGGCAGACAAATACTACTGAGGTCCTATTCAGCTTGTCTTGTGTGTATAGATTAAAACTCATGTTGTTTAGCTCCAGGCATAGTATTCAATAAGATTCTCACCCTAACTACAATACTGCAGCTGCATAGGTGTTATCTCCAAAGAATATTGGGGAACATATTTAAAGATTTTCCTAACATGGGAAAATATAATGTTCCAATCTTCCTCGTTCACATCAGAATATATTAATAGTTCTTTCCTTATCCAGACTTACACGCTGCCTATTCTCCTTTGCTACTGAGATGTAATCTTTCCCACAGTGTGCAAAGGCAAAACCCTTTTACCTGATTATTGCCAGCATAAATGCTTTTTGCCTTCATCACTCTTCAAACTCTCTTCCAGGCTTTGTGAACTTTACTCCCACTCTGTAATACCTTGCTTCTGTAGTAGCCCTGCTAATTTCAATTCTGGATGCCAAATAGCTATTAATCAGTACACTTACAGGTAAAGAATCTGCTTTGTGCCTGTCTGTAATCCATGTGAGTAATGCCAATTAGTTGTCTGCTTCCTTAAATCTTCGTATAATTGCCTATTCCTGGATTCCCAAAGTAGTAGGCATGGTCTTAAATGTCCTGTGCAGTCAGAGGCAGTTGGTGATGTTTTGTTTCATGTTCTTAGAGTTCCACAAGAAAATCATCACCTGCACGAACACCACAGAAGTGCACTGTGGAAGAAATGGATGAGACCAGCAGTTGCTCTTGTGATTTAATTTGCTAGAAACGGTTCTGTATCTCGTTATATTCCAGAGTATCAATTCATACGTGGGAAGTGAGGCAGATAGTTATGTTCGAGATTTTGTTGCAGAGTCTTCCTGGGAAGGAGTATTTGCAGGTACTGTTGTTGTGCCAGGTTTGTTTGTTTACATATGTTAAATCCTACATTAAATTTCCAAGAGAAGCCCAGTGTTAAATAGTAGTGGTAAAAGGGGTCAGAAATCCGGAGTTTGCCCATAGAAAGTGGATGGTATTCACAATTACTCGGTGTCTTTTGAAAATTCAGGTCATAGAATCATAGTGGGTTGGGTTGGAAGGAGCCCCAAGGATCACCAGGTTCCAACCCCTCTGCCACGGACAGGGCCACCAACCTCCAGATCTGGGACTAGACCAGGCTGCCCAGGGCCCCATCCAACCTGGTCTTGAACACCTCCAGGGACGGGGCATCCACAGCCTCTCTGGGCAGCCTGGGTCAAACAAAACATTGGTTAGGAATACAGAGGGCACTCTGTACAGACTGCCTATAGAGTGGTTTGAGGTGGAAGGGACCTCAAAGACCGTCTAGTTCTACCGCTCCTGCCACGGGCACAGATGCTGCCCACTAGATGAGTTTGCCCAAAGCCCCGTCCATCCCAGCCTTAAGCACTTCCAGGGTGGGGCCTCCACAGCTTCTCTGGGCATGTATTCTGCATTTGTACAGGACCCTGACTCTGATTCATATTCTTAGACAACAATATACTGCAATTAATTCAACTCGTCTAGTGAAGCACCATAGACATAAGAAATGCAACCAGGTTGGTTCCGGGCTTCTAGAACACCAATTAAATTATGAAAAACATAATTTCTCATTCCTGGGGTCTCTTATTATCAAAAACTTTAGATTTGTTGAACTTGTGTGTTGGTTTTTTTTGTTATTTTCACACTGGACATTATTTGGCTTTGATGATCAGAGCTATGGGCCACTCATAACTTTCAGTCTTTTTTTTGGTATCTTTGAACAATTGTTTGTAAAACCAGCACTATAATAAAATTACAACGATTGTAGAAAGAAGTGCTGAATGCAGAAGGCTCAGTGACAGAGCTGTTAATGTAATTTATTCCATGTTTTAATTCGTCAACTAAACAGTCCAAATGGAAGATATTTTTGTAAAGAAATATGAATAAAATTTGCAAAGAGATGCGGGGTGGATTGGTTCTCCTCAAGAGCAGTTGTCTAAAAGCTAGATATGATGTTGTAGCTCATCATCTCTGGCCCATTACGGTCAGAAGAGTAAAACAGGCATGTTTATAGGCTGATTTATCCCACCCTGCGTACCCTGTTCTGCAGATCTCTAGAGGTGAACGTTATTGTTCTATAAACAACTTGGAAGGGGACTTTAAAGCCTGTTCTTTCAATAGTCGCACTGAAGGGCTGGCACTTTGAAGTTTATCAAAACTTAGGATATAGGTGAGCCCCTCCGTGTCAAACATAAATAACTAGTGTGCAGTCTTTCATGTTTTCCATGCCTCCTTGGTTGAAACTCCCAGGCAGTCCACAGAGATGTACACCCCGGTGTGAAGTGTTGCTTTTCCTCTTGCTGGTGTGCTTGTTACTGCTCCTTTCCCAGAGGCTGTGGCCCTCCTGCAGCTCAGCAGCAGTCTGGCTTTTACACGGCAGCCTCCTCAGCTTCGTGACGGAGACAGACGGTTTAATTAAGCTTTATCTTTTGCTTTGGAAGAATGAGCCTGGGGTACACTTACTGCTGATGTGAAGGGGTCTCATGCAGTAGTATTCATTGCCCGTGATAAGAGCCACAGTGATGAGCATCCCTGAGAATTAGGACTGCAGAATTACAGCTCAGGAAGGGTGCTCAGATTCTGTATTTCTGTAGGATCTGCGCTTTGCTTGTACGCATGCTTACCGACCTGTGTGTTTAATTTCACTCTTCTTGATCTTTGCTATTCCAGAAAGACGCAGATGGCACCAAAAGAGAAATCTGATAGCATCTGCCTTGTAGAGAATCTTCATTATAGATGGATATGAGAGTAGTGAGGATTCAGTCTTCCCAAACTCCTGATAAGTGACTGTTCCTTAGGCACAGCTCAAGGGTGAAGGAAGCTTTCTGAGAAGCATATTTACTTTTGAATGAGGCACAACGTAAACACCTCGCTAGATACACACATGCCATGCCTCATTAAAAATTAAAACGAGAGCTACTTTTTCTGTAGTGAGTTGATGTAAAAGGGAATAAAGAGTAGATTTTAAGGTAGGTAACACGAGGATACTCAAACATCAGATAAATAATATCGTGCTGATGTAAAAGAAGTAAATCTTACTGATAAAAGGGCAGATTTCTCAAGCTTCTAGAGAGCTTTCTTTATGCATATGCTACAGACAAAAACTACATGTCAGAGCGCTCAGAATTTGGAATTGTCAGCATTACAGTTATCATTGCAACTTTAAGTCACCTCTTTTAACTGTGCTTTTAAGTGTGCATGACAGAACAGTGCTTCATTGTAAGAGTATATGTGCTGATTTATCCATCAGACAGCAGTGTTCTGCAGAATAGAATATGCCCTCTTACTGTTATCCTAGACTTTCTTTTCTTCATGTAGTCCCATGACAAAGAGAATTCAGTTGAAAAGTGTTTGTTAATCCTAGGCGCCCCATTTGAGACACATGGGATCTTACTTCTCAGAGCTCTTAACAATAGATAGTTGTTTAGATGTTCAAAGTGCAGCTCTTGGTTTGAGTTGGTGGTGAACGGTTAGTGCGTCAGAAGTACGGACCTGAAGGTCTCCTTCCCAGAAGTATGAGCATGGGGTGAATATGATCTGTGAACACTTTATTCTGAACAACCAAACTGTTGTTATGACAAAAAGTTGTGTGGCAGGAGCAGAAGATCTGTGGGCCAGCAACCAGCTCCCTTTGCCAAGCTGCACAGAAAGTGTTTAGCTGATAAATGGGAATGGCCTCAATGGCCTCCAGTTGCGCCAGGGGAGGTCCAGGTTGGGTATTAGGAAAAATTTCTTCACTGAAAGAGTGGTCAGGCTGGAACGGGCTGCCCAGAGAGGTGGTGGGTCACTGTCCCTGGAGGTGTTCATGAAACATGCAGAGGTGGTACTGAGGGACGTGGTTTAGTGAGAAATAGTGGTGGTAGGTGGACGGTTGGACTGGATGATCTTGGAGGTCTTTTCCAACCTTGATGATTCTATGATTCTATGATAAAACCTAAGGAACTTCTTTCTATGAGATTTTATTTTTCAAAGTTATAGAATTTTACCAAAGCTGGCTGGATTGGCCTGGAAATTACACAAGGCCATTTCTGACAAAAGAGCCAACCTGCGGAGCCAAAATACAGCATTAAAAAATCTCCTTCAAGATATGATTGTCAAAAATGTTTTTCGAGGTGCTGTGTTTTCCCTAGGCTCATTTCCAGGAATGTCTGAGCCATTTGGGGAAAAATTGAAGGAATACGCTTCTCCCTCATGCAAGAAAAAATGGAATCCAAACAGTCAAACTTAGCAAGCAACTGAAAACTTGCAGCGTTGGGCAACTGCAATAGCAGTCCTACCAGCACCACCTCTAACATATTTAATCTAGCGTTATTAAATTGCACTGAGAAGCAACCCATTAGCTTCAAGGGGAGTTCTGTGGGGAAATGACCCGGGCAGTGGGCAGCCTCTCCTGATGGTCTGCCACAGCTCCGGCATCGCCCTGCTTAGGGAACTGAAGGGTGCTGAGCAAAGTTCCATCTCCAGCAAGAGCCAGAGCGTGATGTGGCTCCGGCCTCAGCGCTGAGGACGTGCTGGAGGAGGCAGCACCCTGAGCGGAGTTGCAGCAAGGGCCACCGCGGCCTGCAGGCAGTCGGGGTTAGAAGGCCTCGAGGCACCCGTGTTTGGCAGGGCTCTCCTTCCCCGCCCTGCGCCTCTTCAGAGAGATCATTTGGTGCGCGTACACTTCATTTCAATTGGCACGATGTGTGCAGACGTTACAGGCTGTAACACACCCAGAGTGCGAGCTGGGAGGGATTTATGCAGCAGACCGTGACTCTCGCAACGCGCCCGGCGTGCGGGCCCGGCCTTGCTGGGGCTGCTGCACTCCTCTGCGGTGCGGGGACGGACGGCGCGGGCAGGGCTGTCAGCTTGTATTTGCTTCTGGAAAGGAATTTTTTAGGGGAGAAAACAAACAAAGTCGTCTTTAAGAACAACCGTAGGAAATTAACGTTGAAAGACGCCGAACTGTGCCCTGAATTGGTTGTGCACTGGGGAACAAGCCTGCTTTAGCTCAGTGAGGGGCAGCCACCCCTCCACGCCCCATACTGGGCCAAATCGAGAGCCAGTGTTGTTGCTGAGGACCAGCTCTAGGCAGTGTATGCGAAGAAAGGCACCTGAGAGTCTCCTGGGGAGGGTGTGGAGCTGTGCAAAACCCAGGGCAAATTACCAGCCCTTCTGTGAAAATAAGCAAAGCATACCTAGGTAATAGGCACATCCAGAGGCACGGACTTTTGGTATTGTATATACGGTGATGTAAGTGGGTGAAACAAGGCTGGCTCTTTCTTGCCTTCTCCTCCTTTGAATCTTCATGACTCAGTGCTGCTGCAGATGCGGGGTCCATGTAAAACCAGTGATATGAGTTGTCTTAACAAGTTCTCGGCTCAGTAAATTGGACAGGCTGCTGAGAAACATCCTGCATTGCCATTAATGCTTGAAATCTGCTTCTGTACAGAAGTCCTTCCTTCCTGTTCAAAAAATGCCCTCTGTTACTTGCAGACAGTAGGTGATGCAGGAGTTACAGTGATGGCCAGGTGTGCATTTGTACAAGAGTCTGTGCAGAGAAAAAGGAGGGGTCCTACCTGTCCTACAGGGCTGGTATAGCTCACTGAGCTGTTTCTGGCTCCATGGGCTGCAGGAAGTGGAGGGACCGTGCCCTTCGTGGTATCTCATGCTTTCAGCAAGCTCCAGCTTGGTCAAAGAGAGAGCAAGGCCGGTGAGGAATGCTCCAGGAAAACGCAGCTGCCGCAAGATGCAGTGCTGCAGGGAGCATGCTGCTTCTCAAACAGTCAGTCACTGGAACAGGGCTCGGGGAGTGAGTGGTCTGCTGTGGCTTTGGGTGGTTATTCTGAAGTTAAAGCAGCCTTTTACTGGAGACAGATAGATTGCAGCGCTGGGCGAAAAGCACCTTCACAGGCGGTTTTATTTTCCTCCCCGCTACAACTCTGTTTAAGCTTTTTTCCCATTTCTTTCACTCTCCCGGTGTTCCCATCCTTAGGAGCCAAGCAGCTGAGGGCTGAAAGAGAAGCGTTGTCAGGAGGGTGATTAAAACAGGGATTGATGCAGCTGGGAGCCAGGGTTCAGTAACCTCTCTGGGCCTCCGCTTTAGTGCTGTGTCAGATACAGTAGCTTTACCATGCGAGTCGAGTTTATGCGTTTTTTATTGTCTTTTGCTGCCAGAAAATGTTGACCCCGGAGTAGCCGCACTGTGTAAGCGGTCCGTGGTGGAAGGCAGCGCGTTCTGAAAGTCATTTACGTTCCCTCTTTAATTTGTCACTTATGGGTCGTATCTTTCGACTTTTACATTTTTAAATTAGTTCAGTGTGCCCCGAGCTCTGCTTCCAGAATCCGAGCTGAAAACTTCCCAACTTTATGAGTTATTAAAAAAATTCCAGAGCCCTCACTCAATTTACATTCAGTATGCAGAACAACTTGACGTTATTAGAAGGCTTCACATTTTTATAGGGACACGAGTTTAGGGAGAGATTGGATTTTAGGGGTCATATGCAATAAGGAATAATTGTGTATACGTGATCGTGTCTTCAAAGAGGATACCACCGAGTGAAATTTGGCCCAAAATTTAAAAGGGAAAAAAAAAAAAATTGGCATATCAAACAATCTGGTCAAAATAAAATGGTTTTTCCAACATAAATTCCATTAAAAGTGAAGCCAGACCCAGCAAACGCTTGAGATCTCCCATATGGACTGAAGAATAGTTTTACATTGGAGCACAATGCAGTTTTTTGGAGTGCATTTGAGACGGCTCCTGTTTTGGAAGCCTGCTCACGTCTTGTTTAAATGACGACACAGAGTGCATGTAGTGAAAGCCGACGTTAGCGTATCTGGAACGGCAGCACAAAGGCTATCTGTTAGAAGAAAAGTTTCTCTTTAAAGAGAGCAAAGCACACATACTCGATGCCATTTTATTTCTTCCTTAATTCTCACGTCGGAAAGTTCTGAAGGCCGTTTCTCTGTGGTCAGATGAGTAAGGCAGGGATGTAAGAGGATGGGTCAGTGGCTGACGCGTTCTGGTCTGTCACCTGCCCCTGGTGTCTTTGTGACATTTCACAGAATCATGGAATGGCTGAGGCTGGAAAGGCCTCCAGGTCACCTGGTCCAAGCCCTGCTCCTGGGTCGCTTGCTGGTGCATTTGAAAAAAGCAGATGTTCAAACTTACTGATAGCACTGGGAGTTGGACACCGCGTTCCCTTGGTCTCAGCTCCTCTTATCTGAAGTACGAAACAGTGTTTGTTCACTGCACTCGTGGCTTTAAGGTATATCCCCAGACAAGGTGTCTGACTCACCACGTGAGTTAGAAAGACTCAGTTTCCCCTGATAAATAAAAACTGATTTGATTTGATTTGATTCCACCCTGGCGATGGGAAGTGGTGTCTTTTGCACCTTGTGAGCTCCAAGCCCCCAGCACACGTACCCACTCTCTATGGGGATCTGAGAGCAGCGGAGCTCTCAGGCAGCAGACTCCAGCTCCTTCAGCCTCCCGCAGGCATTGCAGTGGGTAAAGGCTGGCTCCTAGGACTGAGCCTGTCATTAGATCAACCCTTGCTCAGAGCTCGATGACAGAGTGGCACGTTCCAGGCTCTCCTCATCCCTGCTTAGGGGCGTGATGCTAGTGAGGCTGTATTCTAGCGCAGACTGGAGAGACGGGAACCAGACAAAATAGTGTTTATATATAAATAGGCACGCAGAGCCATTCTTCCCACGTTCGTTTTATTCCCCTATCCTTGCACTGAGTGCTGACGTGATGGCAGTCAGGGGCACGTGCTTTGATCAGCTCTGCGTTGTCTGAATGTGGGGGGTGAATCAGCAAGGCGAGTTTATCGGGGGGAGGCTGCTTTCTGGTGCGCTGTATCTGGAGGGTGGGGGCGGATGGCATCCTTAAACAAACATCCCAACCTGCTGCTCGAGCTGCAATAGGAAAACCAGCTTGACGAGAACGAACTGCTCCGACGTTCGAGGGAGGTTGGTGGGACTTTAAACAAATCTCCTTAAGCGAGCATGAAAACAAGCTATTTAGCGCTCATTAACGTCTCAGGTTAAACTCCTGAATAATTTGTCATGGTTAGGCTCTTTTGGTTGCCTTGGTGTTTTTCTAGCGACTAACGAGATGACAGCTACACATGCTCCTCGGTATGCCACTGTTCACAATAGGGTTTAAAACTGTGTATTTGTTATTGATGTCATTAAAGTGATGGATTTGAGCTCGGTTTCTGAGCAGCCGACTGGGTGGTTAGGACTAATTTCTAGCAATGGTTTTGGAGGTTGAAACCAAAGTGTGTATAAAAGGAAATGTTTCTCCTTTTAAGCAAATAATTTGAACCCAGATGAATGAAACTGAAGCGAGTGGGCATCAACTCTGAGTTAATTTTGACATAGTTGTCTGGAAATCATCACCAATTAAAATATTTTTATGAGCTCGAATGTAGTATTGTCTTTCGGTGCTTATGTAAGAGGGGAACAAACTGCTTGTTTAACCCCAGCCTTGAGACTACTGGCCAGAATATACAACTGCATCACAGCCATCTGGAGCTGCAGCGAGGGCATGGTCCTTGGCAGAGCTAACCCTGCGGGGCCAAGAGGATTTCAGTCCGGGAAGTGAGAACGGTGTAAACTGGAGCAAGTGGCTCGCACCGCTCGGGATGTACAGCTCATGTACAAACGAGTCGCTCCAGACACTTTTGACATTTTCAGATGGCAGCTGCTCATAGGAAATACAGGTGCGGACATTTGTATCCTCTTCTGCAGTAAGGGAGCGTTTGTCCAGGGAATCCCACCAAGGTCAGGATCGGTCTGGGGTGTGCAAAGGGCTCAGGAGCAGCTCTAGAGCCTGGCAGTTCCAGCTCTGAGCAGAACTGAATCCCTCAGGTTGTTGTGTCAGATGCTTTCATGCACTCCTCCAGACCGTAGAGCTCCTGAGATAGTTACTTAGTTTGCACACAAACCTTTCACACCTGCACACAAAGAAAACCTTTGATGCCAAGTGCTTGATGGAACAAGGTGTGGATGTGCAGAAGTAAAAGGGTAATCACCACGCTCAGATATTTTTATAGCTTTTTTAGTCTCTGCGCATTTAAGTAATAATGACTCCGCTGTCTGGTGGGGAGGAGCAGTCTCTGCATTGTAATTTTGGCCTTTTCATGAGAACGCCATTGTTTTTCATTGTTCTTACATTGCAAAGAGAGTTGAAATGTTGTAGACTTCAGCATAAATGCCTGTTGCTTTGTTTCTAACCACAGTCTCACTTATTCAATGAGGCGAACTTTTAACATTTAAATTTTTCTTGTTTGTGCTCATTGGGATTTTTGCATTGTCTTTTATTATGCTATATAAATACGCACACATATATATGTATGTAGTAACACTGTGTGCTTACGAAGCAGCCCATCATGAAGTTCACTCCCACTCCATAATTACCATCATTTGATTCTCGTGCAGCAGCGTACTTCTATTATTCGGGCTCACAACACTGTAGACAGATGTTCAAATATTTAAACCCAAACAAAACTGTTTATATTTAACATACAGAATCCTTTTAGCTTTGGTATGTACGTGCGGAATTTGCCCTACTGTGAAGTGTTAGCACTAGACCTGGGCACCTCTGCAGACTGAAAGAAGGTAGACCTGAAGTTGCACTTAATTTCAGCCCCCAGTTGGGTCCAGAGTGAGAACTCAGGGCTTAGACACACGATCAAGTTACAGGGGATGTCTGAGTTACCAAATGTCAGCTGAGCCACAGCAGCTGCCCGGTGGGTGTCCTTGGACCCCCGTAAATGTAAGTTGATTTGATTTAGCTTAGCCCCCAATAAAAGAGGTTTAAGATTAAGTGGAGTCACTGCACACTTGCCACAGTCAGAGAGCATGCATGCGGATGGTTAGCATCCAGCCCTGGGACACGGTGACCTATTCCACCCCAGGAACGTGGCTGTGTGTCTCTTTGCTCTTGTACTGGCAGTAGTCGAGCCTCATTTCTTAGAACCACTCTTTTAGTAATCAGTTGTTGAATTCCTTGGCAAAGGTGGTTTGGGTATAAAAGGCAGTTTCCAGTTCTCCTGTCTCAGCCCCACAAGCAGTACTGATCATGGAAGAACAGCAGAGGAAACCACGTCAGATTTGTTTTGAGGGGCTCCTCCGAAACAGAAATGGTTTTATTTCTCAGCTTGGTTGGGGAGAAACTTCTTTGCAGAGACTTTGACAGGTATTTTACGCTCTACATTTTGCCACTCCCAACTTTTCAGATATTCTGAGTATGGAAAAATACCTTGCGTCTATTTACCTTGAGCTCTGTAATTCCCATAGTCTGTAGTATTTTGCATGCAGCAGCCAAGGGCCAATGTGAGACATTTGCTTTTGAAATCCCCTGTGGGCTCCCTTGCTTGCTGAGGAGGATGAAGTTGCGACACTTCTCCGGGACGTGGGCACAGAGCACGATCGTGAGGTGCACACTAGGCAGTGGGGTTGCAAACGCGGGCAAGGTATCGACCGTGGCCAGTAAATCACAGCTGAGCATCGCTTTGGGCTTCCCACATGGGTAGCAGCTCATTTAGTCATTTCAGCTCCGAGTGAGTTACCCAAACGCGTATCTCTGTGTTTAGAGCAAGATATCTTCAGCCTGCTGTTCCTCAGCAAGGGATGGCCCTCCTTACACTAGGGATATGAGAAATTAGTGGGTTTGTTTTTTCCACTTCCTCAGCTCCTGCGAACCGGTGGGATTTCCAGTTCCTTACCTTGGTGATCCTCTGGGCCATTTCTCTTCTCTGTGTCTGTGTAATGGTCTAGCAAGCGGTGTTTTTCCCTGTACTGACATTCTGGTGTCCCTAACAGCAGTTAATTCTTATTGTATATAAATTCAGGTGGCCCATGCGTGGTCACAAATATACACGTCCACGAGGAAGTTCCCATCTTTCCTTGCTGGACTAAGATATTTGTAGGGGAAGAAAAAGGAAAGAAGTGGGTCAGCTTGGGGTATTTCACAGAATCATAGAGTGGCTTGGGTTGGAAAGGACCTCAAGGATCACCTAGTTCCACCCCACTGCTGTGGGCAGCGTTGCCAGCCACCAGCTCGGGCTGCCCAGGAGCCCACCTAGACTGGCCTTGAACACCTCCAGGGATGGGGCACCCCCAGCTTTGGGCAGCCTGTGCCAGGGCCTCACTGCTGAGCTCAAGCTGACTTTGCATTCAGCATTTCTCACAGCCCTGTCCACTGGAGGAAACCGATAGCAGACCTTACCACAAATACGGTAGAAGTGTTGGGGTGGGGGCCCCTGCAGTAATCTCCTTATGCTCCCTGCAAGGAAAACTGGGAAATCTGTAAGCCCTATAGACTGCAGTGCCACTAAGTGCATACCCAGGGAGGGCACATCACCCTGCCTTGCACATTGTCCTGTGGGGCTTAAGGCACCTAAGGGCATCTTAGGTGTCCACAACCGCAGCAGCGCTGGCTGGAGAGGTCTCTGCTCCTGGCTCTCCCCTGGCAGATGCTCTCACTGGCAGACTCCAGTTTTTTCAGCCTCGACAAGCACTCCTCTAATCAGCATCAGTCAAAACAAGTCAGCGTAGTAGAGACCCACTCCGTATCAGCAGTAGCAGAGTGATGAAACAGCAGAGAGGCCAGCAGCAGTGACCTGGTCAGCTGGCACAGCTGCAGACTGAAGAAGTGTGAGCGTGGCTCCGTGTCGGGTCAGGGCTGAAGCTCTGTGATGAATAGCAGGGGCTGTGACGTGGACAGGGAGCAGGTTTCAATTAAACTTCTCGGTGAGATTGGCTTCTGCTTCGGGAACAGAAAGCGAGCTCCAAAAAAGTCAGTTCCCATTAGCAGAGCGCCTAAGCAGGATTTATTTTTTAAAGCATTAGTTAAAAATTTATGGAGTTTGTTAGGCAAAGAAAACGTTAGCATGAATGAGCTTTACAACAGTGTCAGAAAACCCTAAAACCAGAGACTTAGCCTGGAAATATTGACAGTGGACTGAGCATAAACCTGCTGCTGTAAGACTCGGTTGGGTTTTTCTCCCCTAAGGGATTAAAAATAATTGAGATATATTAGAGGGGAGAAAGCCTCCAGGCCGTTTTAATCTGGAATTCTGCGACCTGACATTAATGAGAAAAACAATCTTATTTTTTTTTCCTGCCAATTCATTTCTACGTTTCAGACAGCAATAAATTGTGGCCTTGTTTGTGAAACATTTGGCTCATTGCATTTCTAAATGCAAGGTACCGAAGCAGCCGCCGTGAAATCCCTTTTCGCTTTGGCTCGCAGTATTGCAAGGACTTTTTTTGTTGTCTTTTGTAATTAATAACTTGCTTTCCTGTCACTTCTCCTTGCTGCCCGTATAAATATTTCTGAAATGGAGCCTCTGATATTTGCTAACCTCTTCTTTCATTAGCAAGAGCGGACACATGGGAGCAATTTGGGATGCCAGGTGTGTTCCTCTGTGTGTTACCAGCACGGCCCTCCTGTTCATTGCAGTGCTGGTGTAGAAAAGCTTAGGTAGGAAGGAGGGAGCTGTTAGAAGCTGTGAATTCTCGTGTGTTGACACTGTGTTACTTGCAGCTATGCCGACACAAGTACTGCTGCTACGTACATGTCATGCAGGGTGCAGCCATGGAGTGGCTACGTGGTAAATCACTGCTCCGGCAGCACACTTGTCTCTAAGGATTTGCAGTTATCAGAGGAGTGGAGCAAAACTGTAATTTCTGAGAAAGTTGACTTCAATGCCTAGTGCTCCTGTAGCTAGAGCAGTGAAAAGTTAGTGACTGGGAGGAGGGCAAGCCATCCGACATAGGTGTGCTGCAAATGGAAAGAGGGAGAAATAAAGCGAATGGGGGAGAACGAAGAGGAAATGTTTGCTGGTCTCTGTTTGGTTTTTGGAAGAAACCATCAGAGAATAAAAAGAGAGGAAGACAAAAAAAAAGGGATTAGGTTTGTAAGGAATCAAACAAGGAAAAAGGCAGAGAAAGAACTGTGTAAATACTATTTGTTTGTCCTGTTGGCTGATAAACTGCTTCCTTAGTTGCTCCATTGAAAGCGGAGCAGCCAGTGAGTTCTGAACGGTCGTGTTAATAACATTGATTTAACTTCAGTCATTTCTGACTCATGGGAGAGAGCGCTGTAGAACCTGCTAATAAACTCTGCGCAGCACTGATAGGAAGAGAATGATCTCCAACAAGCCCATAATTTTGAGATTAATTGACAAGATGTCCCATGAAATAATTACTGTCGGTGTTGGTAGTTTCCTGTAGACCTCAGCACAGGGCAGGGAGGCTCCTCTCCCTGTTTGACAGGGTTTGGCTCTCCAAGAGTCTCACCTATTAACTCGGGGCTTTTATGAGTCACACATTTGATGCACTTGCTCCTCAGCTTGACATGGACAAGTGGGGCCAAGCCTGCACATAGCAGTCAGGTAAAGAGGCGCCCAGTGTGTCCAGCAAAGCCTCACAAGTTCCATCACAAGGAACTAAGATCAGCGGAAATCCCCATCAAGGTAAGGAACAATATATGTCTCTTGAACCAACAACCTGTGCCATTTGTGAAAAGACCGAGGGAACGCTGGCGTTCCACAGGTTTTGCCTTTAGGGTGTGGCATAAAACTACGTTTGTTATCATTTGTGGTCGGAGATCTCATTGTTCTTTCACAAGCGCATTGATAGCAGCTCATGAATGCCGGCCATTACAGCCGTGCGAGTAGTTCTTGACAACGTGACTGCTGAGCTCCCAAGTTTAGTTCAGAATGCCCAGAGGACCTGACATCGCTCACTGGTGCTAAATGAAGACCGACTCCCTACACACAGGCACGGTCCAGCCTGTAGGGCAAGAAGGTGACATTGGGGCTAAATGATTTCAAAGCGGCATAATATTTTGCTGAGGCGAAGTAGATTGCCTCTTGGAACTTTCAGTTCAACTGTCAGAAAATCTGATCAGTTTATGGAGCCAGTCAGTGTTTGAGAGCACTTTTCCTGTCTTTTTTTCTTTTTTTGTTGCCCTAATTTAAAACCTCAAAACCGCCACAGTTAATTTCCCTAAGATCCACGTTCAACGTTTGTTTGTGGCATGTAGCATGAAGAGCACGTACAGCTGGTCGGACCCAGGAGCCCTTCTCTTTGCATTTTCCTTCTGTTTCAGCAAATAACAAGGAGAGCTGCAGCCCTTCTCCCCACAAAACCAAACACGAACCAGGATATCTGTGCTGGCCCAAGTCTTGCTTCTGTTGAAGTAAGCAGGAGCTTTGCCACGAGTTCTCTGGCCTTTTCTGTTGCTTTTAACATCTCTCAAACCTCTGTCGCTGTGTGCCACACCTCACTTGACAAGCAATTATTTTGCCATGGCACTGAGGGACCTTATCAAGCATGCAAAACTCACAAACATCGTTGAACCACAGCCATCACCACAGGAAAGGCTGGCCTGAAATTTAGGTTTTGTTTTGAAAACAGAAGGTTTGGGGGAGAGAGAGAGCATTGTTCAGTCCAACTTGGACAAAAATGTGTTGGTGGCTTTTTTTAGAATGTCGCAGCAAGACAGTATTGTCACTAACATTTTCAATATTTCTTTGCTGCATTGAAAGGCTCGGTCAGATCCTTTTGGTAGGGCGTGAGAACTAGAAAGTACAGCTGACTTAACAAACCAAACTAATTTGGCTGTATTTGCACTGGAACAGGTTGCCCAAGGAGGCTGTGGATGCCCCGTCCCTGGAGGCATTCAAGGCCAGGCTGGACGTGGCTCTGGGCAGCCTGGTCTGGTGGTTGGCGGCCCTGCACTCAGCAGGGGGTTGAAACTTGATGATCTTTGAGGTCCTTTTCAACCCAAGCCATTCTGTGATTCTGTGGTGCTATTTGGAAGGGCAGCTTTGCTAACGGCAAACAGAGGTTCATGCAGTTCTATTGGAAGTACAGTCGTTCTGTAGTTACAAGCGTCAGTGCCACTGCGAAAAACGAGATCGCTCTGCATTGGTTCTGCCCTGTGGTTTACTGGTAGATGTCCGATTTCCCCGTCCCAGTCCCTGTTCTCATTAAATGCACCTTTTTGATCTGGAGAAATGAGCACCTTACAGTTCAGAAGAGCTCTCTGAAAAGCCCCTTGGTCGTGCAGCAAACCTTCCCCTTCCTTCATCCTCTTGCTACCAGGAGCGATGGCTCTGTAACGCCATAGGCAGATCGGCACGCAGAAGTATGCACATGCTTTCTTCTGATTTAATTGGATTTGCTAGTCTGAAATGGAGAATGTTTGCTAATTTCATAAGCTTGCTACTGTAACGAAAATCAGACACAGCTACCAAAAAAAAAAGCCTCGTTGCATTCTAGTCCAAAAGGGATATTTCCATGCTTAAAGGGTGGTCTCCCTGCTCCCCTTAAGTATCCCTTAATCATTGTGTGTCTTGGTCAACAGCCCTGTTCTTACAGGATTCCTGCAGTTTATATTCAGAGTTGGATAGGTGGTGTTTTAATACACTTTTTATTGTTTCGAGGCAAAGCAGCTTCGTTTTGCCTGGCTTTTTACCCGTTGCAGACGGAAAGGTGGGAAGCGTTGCACGTTGTTCTGCCTGGCAGGGGTGAGAGAGCAGCAGCTCGGGGTGCTTCGGAAAAAAGCTCTCAGCAAAGTCTCTGTGCTCACAGCATAACTCAGCAAAGAACTGAAGCACGTGCTGAAATTTCAGGCTATATTTAAATTTCCTCGTACTTAAGGCAGCGTGCACGTTTGTACTTACCTAGGTGCTGTGCTACTTCAGGGTCAAATGTGGGAGGTAAAATAAAACCTCAGCAATGGGAGAAGTTTCCCTGTGTGAAGATACGGTTACCCCGGGTTGATGCTTTGCTGCTGCGCGGTCAGGAGGCTTCAGCATCAGCTTTGCTGTCTACCAACCAAAGGGAATTAAAGCAGCAGTCAGAAGCAAGCCTTATGCACTGTGACAGGTGCTAATCTTCCAGGAAATTCATCCTACATCCCACCCATTAAGGGAATTTTTATATAAAAATGGTTTAATGTCTCTTTAGAGGTGTCAGCAAGCATGTGAGGACCACACAGCTTGGGTTCCGCTGCACGTAACGGAGTGAAATTGTCTGCATAATTATTTTAGTTGGACTGAGAATCTGCAGTGCTCTCTTGCTTCAGGAAATAAACCTCTGTTAAAGCCATATGGCAGTATTCTCAGAAGAGACGTGATTACAGGGCCACTTCTCTTTCAGATCTCCAGGCAGAGTTAGAGAAACTTGTTATGTTTGTGCATAATTAATATTTTGTTTCCCCCGTGAGCAGGCACAGAAATGTCATTTTCTGCATGTGTGAGGGTGCGGGCGTCTTTGTTTGCATACACACGTAAGCTTGCTTTTCAGTGTGCTGAACCAGCAATGAACGATGCTCCCTCCGAACAAAGGCAGAGGCACAGAAGAAATGTGCCATCGTGTGTATAAACCCAAACTGCACATCAAAGGATCTGTTTTAACACGAGTTAATGCTCATTTTAATGCCACATTTAAGGCGACTTTAGGGTTACCCTGATTTGAAAGGGTGAGAGGCTGGATACAGCTGTATGTGCATGGCAGAGCCCTGCTGCGAGCTATGAGCACGCTCAGCACAGCCCTCAGCGCCCGCTCCTGCCCGCATTCTGCCCCAAAGCTGCTCACATGCTGCCAGGAGGAGGTTTTGAGCTGTTTTTCGTGTCGCTGTTTTTGTGAAAGCGGAGAAGGAAACATCCAGGCGCTAAATGTGAAGGTGTGAAAACCACAGAGTTTGGTGGAGTTGCAGTCGTCTCCACTGACGAGTGAGCATGCCTTGACTTTCACTTTAAATTCAGCAGCCACGCTTCTCCTCTTGTATCAGTTTTATACAAGCGTACAACCATTTAGTTTAATGAAGATTTATGCCAGAATTAACAAGAAACCAAGGAACAGTCCTATATCATTCTCAAGGGCAATCCGAACACTAGCAAGCCAGCCATTCTCAAACACAGTGAAGGGGCTGTAGCAAAGAAAAGCAAAGTATGCACACTGCTTCTTGCTGTCACATCAGAAGGATGTGCAGAAAGGAAATCACCACCATGCCTGGCGAAAGGGTGAGGGCTGGGGACGGGTGTTCTGTCCCAGGGATGCAGGGTAGTATCAGCAACACCATCATAGAATGGCCTGGGTTGAAAAAGACCTCAAAGATCATCAAGTTTCAACCCCCCTGCTGAGTGCAGGGTCGCCAAGCACCAGACCAGGCTGCCCAGAGCCACGTCCAGAACACAGAGAAAGGAACAAGTTTTCCCTACTTCATGCCAAGTACATAACTGTAAACCATGTCCTGCTGGATATGTGTCCAGATAGCGGCATGGCTGGGGCCTCGGTATCAGGGCACCCTTGGCAGTAGTTTGGTCATCTTAACCCATCAGGGATTAGAAACTGGGTTCCGTGTCGGTCCTTTGATGCAGGGAAGCCATTATTACACGGAACCTTTTGTCATGGGTGGAATATTTTGTTTATGCATCCAAACCACTCATCGCAGGGTGTAGGAGTGGTGGGGACACTGATAGCCAAAGCCCTTCGCTGCTGCCAAGAGGAGAACTGGCCCATGGGTTCTGAGGGGAGCTGGCATGAAAGGAGAGGGAATCATCCATTCCACCTGGAGAAGCGTTAAAAACGATTTTTTTCTTTCTCGTGGCGCTGAATTTTCTGCAGACTTTTACCTAAAAAAATGGTTCTCTTTGTTAAACCTTTACTTTTTCACAGTTTGTGTTGAAGCTGAGAAAAGTTTTCCATCCCTCTTTCTGGTTTTGCCTTTTTACTTCATTCAAATTGGTTAAGACAGATGAGTTTTACTTGTAATAATAAAAAAAAAAAAAAGGCAAGGCAACACACCCGTAAGATATATCCAATTTCTTTAGCAGCACCAGCATGGCTTGTTTTAGTTCTCTTGGACAAAATGGGAACGGCACTTTGTGTTCTATTTTCCATTATTCCTTGATGGAATTAAATCAAGCTTGTGCTTAAAGAAAATCCCTCGTATGCATGGGATGCCCTTTAATAAATGGTGCCCATGGCTTCAACGCTTATTTTGTCAGTGGAAAACAAAGAAGCAGGAGGGCTAAAAGGCAGAGCACACAGCTTGCATCTGAAGTTCTGTATGTAGGGGATCAGACACCTAACTGTCCCCATTACAGTGGAAGCAGCTCTGCTGGTCCTGAATTAGTCATACGACATTTAAAACAAAGCAAATATTAATATTCCAAGGGCCAGGCTCGCTCTGAAGATGGTGGCAAAGCCTCTGCTCCTGGCTCTGGCTGAAGGCTCGGGCTCCATACCATCCCATGTTTCCAATTCTTGGTTCTTTTTTTTTTTTTTTAATCCTGTGAATTAAATGAGGATTTGCCGCACACGAAATAAAACCCAAAGAAAGAGAGCTGCCTTAAATAGAATGAACTACTGAGGAGGTATTAATAGCATGGGGATGATGAGTATTTCCAGAATTTAAATACTTTCGTGTTATTTTTGACTGTTTTAAGAGAATGGCATAAAATACCCTTGCCACTCTTGCATCGCAGGGATTTTTTCCACTGGTGCACTGTGGTGGGCATCCAGGCTTAATGACTCACCAAAATAATAATTACAAAGCCCGAGATTATCTGCAGCACGTGCCAGTGATGATCCAATGCCTTTTAACATATTTCCAAGCTAGAGGCTTACGTATAGGTAGGGCTGTACGAGTGAGCTTGCATACATCTTTGTAAGCTATTAACTTCACAGCTGCCCCTAGGAATGACTTGTGGCTTTTAGAACTAGACATTTACAGCTTTGATTTCTTGGATTTTGCTTTTTTTTTTTTTTTTTTGGCTTTTTTTTTTTTCCTGGAGGATTGCACCCACAAAGTCACGCCCACGTGGTTTGCTGCTTAGTGGTGAAACCGTGGTAGTAATAAGAGCAGGGGAAAAAGCAAAGCTGGTGAGTTATCATTTGTTTTCAGAAATGGACCTAGGGATGCTCACAGCACTAGGAACAAGACAGAGCTTTCCACATATGAAGGTGGAAGTCCTCTGAGCATCCCTGGTGTATGGGGGAGAGAGACTCAAAAATCAAAACCGAGTCACGTTTGGACCAACCTTGTCTGCTGTATCTCAAGGAGCAGCCGCTTCATACTGAGCTGGATGCTGCTAGAAGCAGTAGGGGTGCTTGGGGTTTCCAGAGCCTCCATTGCCCCCCTCCCTTCATCAACCAGCAAAGTCACACCGTGCAGCCTGTCCTGCGGCAGCGTGGCGTTTCCAGGCTCTCCCTGGGTGTTATCGGTGCCTCCAGCAGCGCGGTGACTGGCATCGCCCGCTGCTTGTGTTGGACACCCTCCAGCTGCCGGGTCACCCCACCACCTGCATTCCTTGGGATTTGTTACCTTCTGCTAGCCAAACTCGCAGGCAACTGGGGCAGGGGGTGAGATTTATTCTCCGGGACTCTGTTTTCTTATTGTTTTCAAGTTCACGGGAGGCTCCCTGTTACTAAACAAACTTTACAACTGTAGGCTATAGGGTCAGCCCCCTGCCTGAGCCCTTCAAAAAAGATGACATTATGACATTCCTGGTGGCCAGACGCAGCCCACGAGCTAATTTGTTCCTCACCTTCCCCTCTCGCTTTCCCCAGGGCTTTTGCTCTGCATCACCGCTGAGCAGGATAAATCCACAACTCTGGCTTAGGCACTGAATGAGCAACCTGCAAAGCCTGGTGCTTACTGAGCCCATATGCATGTGCTTCCCCTTGGCCAGGGACTTGGCTGGATATTAGGAAAGATTTCTTCTCGGGAAGCATGTTCAGGCATTGGAACAGGGTGCCCAGGGAGGTGTGGAGGCACTGGAAGTTTTCAAAACGGGGTGGATGTGGCACTGAGCGATAGGGTTTAGTGAGCACAGTGGGGATGGGTTGGTGGTTGGACAGGTGATCCTAGCAGTCTTTTCCAACCCCTTCCAACCTTAACGATTCTATGATCTCACGAGCTTAAAATGCTTTGCTGAGTTTCAGATGTGATGTTATTAAACAGCTGATCTAGGGCAGAGGCAGTCAGCCTTTGGGCTTGGGAATTTTAATGTGAGATGATCAGTGAACGGAGATGGAGGGCTGGAGTTTCTGGAGCTTTCTATCAGTCTTTTCTAAAATGGTAAAAAAAAATAATAATAATGCTGTGGAGGAGGTGGTTAGGGACGAAGCACTGCTAGGAGCAAACAGTGTACATCCTGAGGCTGTCTGGTTGGAAAATCTTCCAATTTTGTAGTGTCTCGCTGCACTGGGGAGTTCCCTACACTCTTGAAGAAGACATGCATTGTCTAAAACATTTGTGTCCTTGCTCAGTGTTCTTTTTCCCCATGAAATCTGTCATTTTGATGTTTCTTGTTATTCATACTGGCACAGAGAGGCCATGACCAAGGCTTCTCTATGTGTGACCTTCACTCTTTGAATAACCAGCAGACAAACAAACAAGAAACCAACAACCAAAACCATCTGTGGACAGGTAACGTGCTGATGGTCACCTGGACCTTCATGTGGGGTTACAGGAACACTCAAGCCTTGAACATGGAATATTAGAATCATAGAATCATAGAATTAGCTAGGCTGGAAAAGACCTACAAGATCATCCAGTCCAACCATCCACCTACCACCAAGAACCCCACTAAACCATGTCTCTCAACGCTATATCTAAATGTTTCTTGAGTTAGTTTTATTTTATCTTTTCTCTCCTGGAAACATTTGGAAACTCAGAGTCATGCTTTCTAAATTAATAGAGAAATTGATCACAGAACCTATGGCACAGTGGGGTTAATTGCCGGGTTTCCAGCCTCTGCTTCCCTGTGGCCTGGAACACCGACACAGCCACTGCCTGATGTCCCGGTGCCCTGGGTGGGAGGGGGGGATGCCTGAGCTGCCTGACCTGGTGTTCTCATGTTGTTCTCATTGTGCACGTGACTCAGCCCAGCACAGGCAAACACCAAGGCTTACAGCAGTGGGGCTAAAAGAAACCTCAGGCGACCTGGTCCGTTTTTCCTGAGATGAAGTATTGTATATGTTTAGATCACCCCTGACGTCTGTCCAAGTTCTGAAATCCTCCAGTACCGTGCCTTCCACTTACTTACCAAGCCTGCTTTTGGGGATTTTTTTCTTTCATACTTAGAAAGGAGGTTTGCTAACATCATACATTAATCTTCTAAATCTGCTCTGCCTCCAGTGAAGCCAGCTTTTTCATGGTCTCTGCTCTGCTGACCTGGAGATCAATTGATTACCGTTCTCTTTAGAAAACACGTTACTCTTATCATGTCCTTTCCTGCTCTTCTCTTTCCTAGACTAAACAAATGCATTTCCCTCAGCCTTTCCATGTAGGTCATGCTTACTCAATCTCTTATCGCTCCTGTTGCTCTTCTCTGGATTCTCTCTCATTTGGCTGTATCTTTCTTGGAGGGTGGTGTCGCAAACCGGATAAAGCAGTCCAGCTGATATCTCATCACTTCTGAGCAAGAGTGTAATAGTTACCTTCTATGGCTCCTATGCAACACAACCATTAATCTTTCCCAGAACTGCATTTGCTTCATTTTTTTTTTTTTTAAAAGAAGTCAGATTCCTATTATTGACTTACATTCAACTGCCAACTCACTGCTATCCCCGGATCATCCCCAGCAGCGCTGCTGGCTCTCGCCTCGTCGTGCTGCATTTCAGCATTTCATTTCTTAATCCCAAGTGTGCTGCAGCGTACTTGGCATTTTGCTTTGTGCCATTGCACCAGCGATACAGCAAATGCCATTTCTCCTATTTGCTGAGGTTGTTTTGCTTTCTGAACACTTCCACCGAAGTCTGGAGAACTGCTTCGGATTGCATCATCCAAATTGTTAAAGAAAATAATACTACTAATTGGCCGAAGACGAACCTTGATGCGTAGCACACCTTCCAATTAGATCTCATGGGGTAGTTAGTGGGCAGCCATATAGCACCGCTCCGTGTATCCCCTACTGCTCATTTAAAAGACACTTTTCTTTCCCTCAAAGCCCTGAAAGCAGGGCTGCATCCACCCCAGCTTTCACTGGGGGCAGAAATGCCCCCGCTGGTGGCAGCAGATGGAGGTGGAGCATGACAAAGGGGTAACAATTTGGACTCACCTCCAGGGCAGTCAGCACCGTCCCCAAGGGCACAGTTTGCTCTGTTAAGCCGGGTGCATCGTGCATGAGCTGCTTCGTGCTGTCCGCCTTCGGGACGTGTGCATCGTGCAGGACCTGTGCTCTGGCTGCCCAGAAAGCTCAGTACCTTCCGCAGTGTGAAAGGTGCCTCAACCAACACACACGCTTTTATCATATTTGGGCTATTTAAAACAGGCTGTCGAGTGTGTAAATAAGGGCAAAGAATGGTGCTAAGAAAAGTTTTTACAGGGGAAACCACCAATTCTTTATACTTTTCAGATGGAAGAAAGGGAGACGTCCATCAAACTGTCGTTACAAATTAGATGCCACAAACCTAAGCTCACGGAGCCGCCAGGAATCCATAAAGCTTTTAAAGGATACGCCTGTTTTTGACATTTAAAACAAACAAAAAAATCTTTATAGGTTTTTGTGGAAGAGGCTGATGAGCCAGCAGCTGCATTGCATTTCTCAGCTGTCGGACGGACTCCACGCAAACGAGACGATGCCCAGGTTTAGGAGGACAGGTTGATTACATTCTGTGCTATGCCCAAGAGCAAATAATAGCTGGTCTGCATTACTGAGAAGGCAAAGACGTTTGAGGGTGGGTTGGTTCTGTTTCTTTGTTGCTTTCGAATGCTGCTGCATCCTGGCTTCTGCCTCCATACAGCCTGAGTGTAGGTGCCCCTTGCAGAACAATAACTGGATGCTACTCGAAATACTTGGCACTGCAGGCAGGGGAGTGGAATGTAATGAGAACACTTCAGCAGGTCTGAGGGTGAGTGAACTCCAGTAGTGTAGGAATGAGAAGGTTGGGCTTTTGGTGCAGATCTCTCCCTCACTTGGCATTCGCAGACAATAAGAGTACAAGGATTAACATAGCAGACTCCGTTTATTACACTTGGGTGGATAAAGCAATTATCTGTCTATCAAGGCTGTAGTAAATTGTGCAAGAGCATTAGCATGGGTGGATACGTGGATAAGTGCTACGCTGCCACAGAGGGTGCTGATACACGAGATAATCCTTCAAGTCTGACTTGTAAAGACTGTTTTCTTTTGGAGTTTATATCACATTACCCCTGTGAGTGTAGATTGAAATGGCATCCTTTTTATTTTTAACCACGTTTTCAGGTTTCTTTAACCATCTGAGTTTTATTAGCAAGGTTATTTTAGAAGCATCCCCGTTCAATCAAGTTTAAACAATCTGCTTAAAGCCTACTGCTGGGATATAAACACGGTACTCTTCTAATGCAGCAAAACAATCTGTCGAAAGATACAACACAAACATGCACACATCCATCTATTATTGCTTAACTTTTGTCTCTTCCATGCCTGAATTCCCATTGAAACCGCCGCGCTCAGTCTGCAGTATGCCCTCAGTTTTGGGGGTGTAAAACAAAACCAAAAGCCAAAAGTGCACCTTACTGATGTCTAGAGAGCAGAGGCTTGCAGGACAGCGCAGCATCAGGAGCTAAGCATCTCCAGTCTGTTTTAATGGTTGTGTTTACATCACCCCCATTTTGCTCTATTCAAGGAATCAGGTTTCGCAGGCAGTAAGAAAACCAGCCCCTCTGCCAACTGGAGGGAGGCCAGCTCCAGGAGCAGAGTTGTTTTCTCTCCACCCCCTCCTTGCCCTCTTCATTTGCTGTAGCAAGCAGAGGTTGGCGGGCTCTTTGTAGGATAGCCGACTTGGGGGGGGGGGTGATGTCTGCATCTTCTTCAAAGATATTTCTGGGTTAGGATGAGGGTGATAAAGTCAGCGTGAGGAGCTCTTGCCCTTTTGCAGTGTGGCCATTATACTCCCTCATTCTCTCTCCTGCTAAAGAAAAAATGAAAAAATAGGGAGGAGAAGGGGGAGAGCGTAACAGATAGCAGCATGCAAAGGGAATTAAGGCAGGGACTGAGACTTGCGTGACTGTTTATGTGAGTTGCCTTTAATGTCTCTGAGTGGCAATGCCAGCAGTTCTTAGCTGGTCTCCTGGCACACGTGCACACGGATTCATTTATGTTCCTATGTGATGGCTGAAGGTGAAGGCAGAGCCTTGCTCCCACCCTCCCCTCCCAGTGCAGCTTTGTGCTGACCTTCATGCAGGATGCTGCTCAGCTGTGCCAAGCAAGCTTCAAAATCCAAGTTAGAATTCTATAACTTGTAAAGATAGAGAAAAGGAAAAGAGAAATACAGGGCTTTCCCATGGCAAGGAGAGACTTTGCCGTTTCGTTTAGTGAATTGTGGAGCCAGGCTGTGCCGCAGAGCACAGGGGTGAGCTCAGATGCTGGGGAGAACCAGAGCTACAGCAGTCCCACTCCAGCCCCTTCCTGCTCTGCTTCTTCCTGTCCTCGAAGTGCCTCTCCACTTTCATTCATAAAATGTTCCAGTTTTGCTGTGTTCACGCAGCTTCCCTGTGCCGGCTTGCTGGCCAGCGTTGTCCCTGCCACATGTCCCTTCCATGTGCTGGGAGCCCTGCTCCCACCTCCCTGCGTAGAGGAATTTTGGGAACAGGAGGCTGCTCTGCAGCTGTTGCAATTTGCTGAAAAACCCTGACCTCTGGGTCTGCCTTTCAGCTGTATGTGTGCTCTCCGCAGACCCAGCTGATGTGTAAAAAGCACTGATAGCACTTTATATTCTCAAAGGCTTTGCGAGGAGTGAGTTAGAATCATTCCCATGGGCACACAGGGACACGATTTATGTACCCATGGGATGACTTCCCCTCACCCTTCCTGCCCCTTCCTCCCTTTAACCTGCTGGAAGCTCTTAATTCGTTCCAGGCTCAGAGGGCAGCCTGCAGGATGAGCTTTAGCTCCCAGTGAGTCAATGGGGAGATCACCACCGAACCGGAGACGCTCCCAGGGCTTGAACTCAACGTGGGAAACACCAAAGTTCAAACCTACCCCTGCCTCAGTCCATTCTGGGTTTGAATCACAGCTCCAGGAAGGCAGCAGCGTAATGGATTCTCCTGGGAGCTGGAGCTGGCCCTCTTGGAGCAGCACCAGCAAGCTGCAGGCCTTCGAGAGAGCAGCGCTCAGCAGGGAGACGTTCAGTGGGGTTTCGACAACGGGCTGCATCGGATCCGTTGTGCAGGAACTGAGCCATCCACACCATACCTTCCTCTTCATACCTTCTTTCCACTTCTTTCAGGTGTGAGCCTTACCTGTTTGGGGTAGAAAAGATGCCGTTTTTTTCGGAACAGAACGGGACGGTGTCTTGTTTTCTGCCCGCGTCTGCGTGACTCCTGTTGACACTAGCAGGGCTCTGTGTACAGCTGGGAGAGCGAGCTCTCCAGCCTAATGCAAGCTGGTGCCCTTAGCTATTTAAAAACAAACATCTTTTTTTTCCCCCCATCCATTGAGCAAATTAAATGCAGTTACTTCACCTATGTAGCTCCTTTTTGTAGGAATTATAAGAACCTTTCCTGTGCACAGCCTATGGCCTAATTATGTAATTATGTCTCTTGGGTAGATTATATTTTTCTTCTCATAATTGTGTCTTTACCCAAGAGTCTGGAAGGATTCCAAGCTTTTCCCTTCCATGGGTAAAAACTGTTTGTCTCTCTTGCATTTTGTTTTTCTTTTTCCTGAACTTTGGGTTGCGTGCGTTCGGGTAGGAGCAGGCCAGGGGACAGCCAAGGGAAGCCAGCCTGGGGGGGCTGTCACAAGAGCAACAGACATTCTTAACTGTGATGGATCAATGTGTGTCTTCTGGATTTTTGTTCACTGATGGCTCTCTTATTTTTACCACCAGAACATAGATTAAAGCAGCTCTGGAGCGTTATCTTGCTGAAATTTGTAAGAGGACAATGAATGTATTTGATTTGTGCCAAACAGGCAATGTTATTCTGTCCCTACGCTACAGCTGCTAAGAAGCCTTAGGCTCAGGTCTGAACTCCTTTGCCATGGCTTAAGTGAGACCTCAGCCTCACAAGCCTAGAGCTGGGTTCCAACCAGTGTCTCCCAGTGGGGACTGATCCATAGGACCAAGTGGGATGAAATGCAGCAACATGTCCAAAGAGAATTTAAGGAGAAATCTTGATAAAATTCAAAAGACGCGTGGTGTGAAATAGGCTTCTACAGCGTGTACACAGAAATATGTCACTAGCATATTAGCATTAAAAGATGGAGTGTCTCTAAGACGTATCTATTTATAAAGTCAGTAGGAAAAATGTACCCGTTCTTCAGATTTTTAAAGTTCTTTACTTCTACTGAGCAATGGGAATAATGAAAACTTGGGCTCTTGGGCTCAGATGCGCTTCTCTTGAAGTAAGGGAAAGCTTGGGCTGTATAGGCTGTAATTTATAGCTGGTAGTATAGGTGGTTCTTCTTCGTACTGCCCCTTAGCCTGAAGGCAAGCTCATTTTCCATTGCAGTTTTCTTCTTTTTGAGTCTCAAACCCATCCCAGAACCAGTGCTCACAGGAGGCCTCAGTTACTGGCTTCAGCATTAGGAAGGCTTTTATTTCGGTTGCCCTCACAAGCTGTAGAGCTCCATGGAATGACGACCCAAACTTCCCCTGGCTCCTCCTGCTGCTGAGCCATGGACCAACACCAGTGCTGGTGGTATTCCACATCTGACCATTGCCCTCTGCTCTGCTGGGGATGTCCCAGCACACGCAGCCCAGCAGGGACAGCCCAGCTTCTTGCTTTCGTGACCTTCCTGCATTCCCTTGGCTTTCTCATGGAGACACCTGACTCCCACGAAGGCTCTTCTCGTTGCTGTGACAGAAGAGAAAAAGACAGAAAGAAATGGGTGATGACTGAAAATAGCTAACCCACTTGAGAGCGATAAAAACATCTGCTGACAATCTGGTAACCAGATCTCCTTGGTACCAGAAGAAAAAAAAACAGAAAAAAAAAAAAAAGGTGGGTGGTGTACACGGTGCAAAGAAAGGGAGTCCCTGAGTGTCAGCATCTGGCTGGGCCACGTGTAGCACAATCTAATTAGTTTTCGGTTCCACACCCACAACTGAAAGATAAAAAGGCACACCCCTCCTCCCCGAGGAGGTAAAAATCTTCAAGCGTCAACACCACATTTCCATCCTGCACGTCAGCCTCTTCTGCAGCCTGACTTCCATCTTGACTTCTGCGATGCGGCGGAGGCTCAGCGGTGAGGGACGCGCTCTCGTCCCCTTCCAGCTCCCGCATCCAGCCGCCCCAGGGTTGCATGTCTTTCATCTGAGAGACGTTCCTTCAAACTGAAATGATTCATCTGGAGATGAAGGCTCCTCACATCTCCCACCACAGCTGGGATGTGGTGACCGAATGGCAGCTCCTAGGTGCTGTCTCAGCATGCTGGGGCTGCGTGGCCTGGCGAGATGAGGCTGCCTGCAGCTTTTGCATTCGCTCAGAGCTGTTTTCTGGGCCGGTTCACGCAGAACGGCCCAAACTGGTGCTGAGCAGATTCATGGCAATGCTTTCTGCCTCTGGAAACTGATATTCAGGTTTGGTGTGTGATGTGAAAGAGCTGAGCGGTGGTGGTGGCGACAGGCTTGAATATTGCCCAACGTTTTGGAGCAGCTCATAGATTTCTAGTATCGAACATGTTTTATGCTGTGACAGCAGACGAACCAGAGCGGTTTGCATGGCTTTTGTCTAGCAGCTCCAGAATATTCTCAGCACGTCTTGCTTCCCTGCTGTGGCCTGCTCTCTTCCAGTGCCCGCTGGGTCCCATCCTTACCCCGTGTCCCCTCATGTGACAGCCCCTCAGGCTTTTTCGTATCAAGGGCTGCCTGCATCCCCAAGGATTTTGTCCCCTCTCAGTAAGCCCAAGACATTCCATGAAATCTTCTTTGTAACGGGGCAGCCAGGCCTCACTGTAACATTGCTGGCAGGACCATCCCAGGCGTTGAGTGCTGGCACTGGGAAAGCCACGGCATTATTTTCTCCTTCCCTCTCTGTAGCCTCATATTGCTTTTTAATGTAATCACTGCCGTGGCAGATCACAGATCCTCACTGAGCTATCCACACTTACTACCCTAATCTTTTTTCCTGAAATAAAATGATGCCTCATGGCTGTGACCAAGGAATACAGCTTTTCTTAGCACGCTCCCCTGGGATCAGGAATTTCTCTGTCAGCGGACACATATATCAATGGGAGATGAAAAGCAGCCCGTGGAATGAGTTTTAAACATGTATCACATATTTCACTGCTGCTGCTGATGTGCTACTCAGAAGGCTTTTTTAGAGTCTCAGCCCATGCCTCATGGCTGCTCTGTTCTTAATAGGATCGTTTTATATTTTTTCTTGCCCAGGAATCAGGGCAAGAAAGCTATTTAAGTTGCCTACGCTTCTTTGCAGACGCCTCCTCAATGTGAAGGTTTTTGTTGAGTTTCCTGCTTACTTTCCACGTGGGCATATCTTAGCTTCTGTCAAAGAACAGGAACCCGTAACGTGCAGAGTTGCAATGCGATCTCATCTCACTGGGACACTGCGCTGGGGGAGCGTGGCTCCTGTGGATCTCTTTTTCGTAACAGGACTCTTTGCTACAGCCCTACATTTTAAATGACCAGCAGGGAAAGGCAAGTCTGCCTTTGGCCCCTTGCTGGTTTCTGGGGACCTGCACTTCCACTGATGCCCAGGGTCTTCCAGCTGTGCAGAAAGCTCTCTTTTCCCTCCTTTCCCTACTTTTCCTAGGTGACAACACCCAAATCCATATATTTCTCAACTATTTCGGGTCAACCATATGTGGGAATCCTTCTTATTCTTTCTTTCTTTTTCTTTTTCCCCGCCTGCGTGGAAGTACCCTGCTATTCTGCCGAATTTGGTCTTTCTCTGACAGACCATTTCATTATAATAACAGAGAGTTAAATACAATCTCTGTTCTGGAAAACTGTGGGCAACCAGAGCGTGACAGAAACGAAGCAAGGGGATATTGGGCACACGTTGATACAAAAGAGGTGCCCTACGTAATGAGTGTTCGTGGAGCGAGCAGAAGGCAGTCAAAATAGTTTGTGCACTGGTTCGTTAGAAAAGCACTGTATGATTCTTAAGCCAGAAGGACCCTGTATAAACACGGGGCAGAATTTTTCTGTCAAAATTAAAAATCAATTTCACTTGGGGAATAGATTGATTCCCAGGTAATGTCGGCCCCAATGTGTGAGCTCAGAGATAGGCTACTTGGGTTTGTCTTATCTTGAGCCCTCTTGCTCGTGCTGAAACGTGATGAGGAATGAATAGAAAAGGAGAGGGGCAATGGATTCCTTGAGAAAACCAGACTGGTAAATGGGGCTAACAAAGACAAAAGCAAAAACAGAAAAAATGTGGAAAAAAATAGAAGGTGGAGAAGGAGAAATCCCAAGAGGGTACTGACGGTGTGCGTGTGCATGTGTGTGAAAGTTACTTATTTAGGTTAGCAGCACCCAGCTTATACAAGTTCTAATTTACATAGATTGAAGAGATAGTGCTAATGACTACCAGGTGAGATGTTATCCTATTAATGAGGCTGCCATTACAGAGCTGTTACAAGCCCACCAAAAATTGTTCCCCACTTGAAGTGATTGATACCTCATAGAGAGGAGTTACCTATGCCAGAGGATTGTTCTGCAGAGCTCTACCATACAGCAGCTCCTTCTCTTTAATGGGAAAGCTCACGCCTACCCCATGTTTTTATACTGAGTCATCCTGGGGGAGAAAAATCATACTTCAAAGCACAGGATAATGGGTCAACTAATTAATTTTTTTAATTGCTAGAGAAGTTTCTCTAAAATTAATTTCCATCTAGCTTTTTTTCTCATCTTCCAACCTAAATCCTTCAGTTTTCCTACAATGGCAGGATCTCAGACTGGTTGATGGCCCTCTGGGTCCAGCGGGTCCAACCTCTGCTCAAGCAGGGACACCCAGAGCAGGGTGCCCAGGCCCACGTATGGGCAGCTGCTGGAGATCTCCAAGTCTATGATCTGAGATCTTCCACTGTCTATGTAGAACTCTGATTTCTCTAAATTTAGTTTAGAGTTAGCTGTCCATTCCAGAAAAAGTTTTGCCTGCAGTCACATTTGGACACTGTGATCCCAGTTGGATGATGTGAACCCACGTACTTCAGTGCTACGGTGACAGACACCGTTAAATTGCCTCTTATAAAGAGAGGTGAACTGGTAGATTTCAAGGCTGAGTGGCCTCATTTATACTGTTGAAACAAATTAAACAGTGCCAGAATTGGTTCTCTGTCTCTAAGACTGATGTGGGCAATCTGACCGTGTCTGCAAGGCTGAACTCTCATGGCCTCCAAGCAGAGGGCTGTATTTTCACTGCTGAGGGAGAATGCAGTTTATCTCGAACCTCTGGGCATCATCTGGAGGAGTTTGAGCTGCGCCCAAACCATACCAGAGACCCTTCCTAATGTTAAAAGCATAAAAATGCCCAAGCCACGTATTGCCTGTGCCGATACCCCAGCACTGTTTACAGGGATGGAGTCAACTGTGTTTCTGGGTTGCAGTGAGGGGGTCTGGGCTCCCATTTCAGCTCTGCCAGATGCTTTTCATGCAACCTTAGTTGCTAACTTTGGGTGAGATTAGTTCCATGCGATGTTGACTAATGGTGAGAGTGCCTAATTAAACTAGTCATGTGGGCTCCCTCTCTGATCAGAGAAGGAAGAGAAAGCAAATTCAGAAGGTGAATCATACCATTTTAAGACCGGTGGCAGAGACAAATGAGATGAATTGCCCTCTGGAAGTAGCTATTTCTTTCCATTAACTGTAGAGGAAGTCTACATTAGAAGAGTTTAGACTAGATGCCTGATTTATGAATGGCTGAAGTTCAGTAAAATTAGTACTGACCTTAATCTCGCTGCATGCCTGTTTTTCCATATGTTGAATGATAGAAATAACGCCTTCTGTGCCTCGTTCAAAGGCACCATTGGTTGAGGAGCATCTGTTACTACTTCAAAAAGACATTAAATTGAGGAGCAAAAAATACAACAATTAGAGAAGTAAAACCTTTCCTCTTGAAACATCTGAATGACAATATGAAGAGTACCGAGGTGCCACTTGGTGCGTCCTGTTGCTTTGGGCATTTTTCTCCTCTGCATTTTGGCAACCGAGCTCCCATGGAAGGCTTTTCCCAAGACAGCCCTGTGGCACAGGGGCAGTGAGCTTGCTCTTGGAGAGAAGTAAGAGCGTGGAGGAAGGCTGAACATGTAGTGGCAGTATAAGACCCGGTCTTGGCCAGAAGCTTCTTAAATGAGAGTGACTATTTACTTTCTGGGAAAGCTCTCAAGTTACGGAGGAATTTTCTTAGCAGAAGTTCACAACATATAGTCCAGCCATGGAATAATTGTCCCTCTTGATGACTTGTACATATAAAGTTTACTTTTGGAAAAAAGTTTTGCCCCTCTGACTATTCAGTGTAATTAAAGAAGAAGAAAAAAAAAAGACATAAAGACCTTGTGTGGTGTCCTTAAGGGCTTATTTTGATCCAAATTACTGCATTACATAGCAATATGGGCACAGTAATGCCAGTTAAGGCTTTCGCCAGCACAACCTCGTCCAAAACACCGAAACACAAATTGCCCACCAATGTCACTGTGTTATTGGGAGTAGCTGTTTTACCTGCATAGTCCATTAATCTGATAATAGGTCCTCAGAGACCTCTTTTTTTTTTCTTTTTTTTTTTGTATGTTAAATTACTAAATCTTGTTATTAACGCTTTTTATTTTATGATTTGCTGTTTCCAGGGCACAGACAGAAGCTTGATGACTCTAAACCTAGTTTGTTCCCTGAACGCCTCAGTGATTTAGGGCGCATTCCTCATCCCAGTATGAGAGTAGGGGTCCCGACCCAGAGCCCACGGCCCTCTCTGAACTCTGCACCAAGTCCTTTTAATCCTCAAGGACAGAGTCAGATTACAGGTAAGAGACAGAACCATAGGTTTGACTTGCACAGGCAATGGTAGTAATTGCTTATTGGATGTTTGTGTCTCAGCTGTAGACGTAGAGGCTGTTACAGAGGGAGAGATGTGTTCCAGGCAAAGCTAGGTGGGAAGTGTTTTCTTCTGTAGCATTTGAAGCTGAAAATGTCTTTCTTTTTTTTTTTAAATGTCTTTTTGCCATAGGTCCAAAGTAGTCAATCTGGGTAAACTGCCTAGGAATCTGGTGAAATTCTGACTGCCATGTTGCTATGCCTTCACCTCCGGCTCTGTAATAGTACCTATTAGCACTGATTAGAATGGATATTTTTATTCAGCCTTTGTATTTCGCACTGGTGTTGAGAGAAGCATCCAGAATTCCATGGTCTTCCTGTCAGAACAATAACACAATCTTCTCATGTGGCGGTTTCCTTCCAGCACCAGTGCTGACCAATGTTACAATGAACGGACTGGGTTATGGAGAAATCTCCACAGATTGCTCATGAGGGTTGTATGCAACGTTTGTGATTGCACGCTGAGAGACAGATTTCAGCGTGCTGAGAGAAATCCTGAAATACCACGTGTCACAGAGGGTGAGCCTGAAATAAGATGTTTAACTGCAGCTGTGCCAGAAGTTTGCAACAAAACTGTAAAACCTACAAAAAAAAAAAAAAAAAAACCCACCCTGATTTTGTTAGTTTTTTTTTTTCTAAATGTAGAGCTGGTTATGTTTTTTCAAAAGAGTTTCAAAGCAACCTCTGCCTAATTCTGGCCATTGCTACACTCGAAACTTCTGCTGATGTTATTTGCGGCTCTCTGGGATGCGTAGAGGTGATGCCACTGACCAATTCACTTGCTGGAACTGTTGGACAACTTAACTTAGATGCAAGTTTGTCAGCAAAACTCTCAACTCAATTTACTGGGCAGCTTTAAAACTCAGTTTTACTGTTACAGTTGTGTCTACACCAGGAGTCCTTTGACAATGTAATACAGCAGAATTCCTGTACTGGTAAAGCACTCCTGGTGTAGACATAGTCTTTGAGTCAACCTAGGAAGATTTCTGGTTTCGTGTTTCAAGTGGTTTTGACATGATACCAGCTGAAACTTAGTGGTTTTAACAAAGTGTTGTGGCTTTCTTCTTCTTTCTTTTTCTTCTTTTTTAAGTTCAACTGGTCTATTAATTTGCAGTGAGGAAGAGAAGTAAGTGGGTTAATTTGAACCCAAAGCAGTCAGCGAATTGGAACAAAAAAAAAAAATGGTTCCCATGAGCTGTGGCAAAGCTCTCCCAGCTTGAGAAGTCTAGCTTTAAGTAGTATGAAGCATTTATAATATATTAAATATGTTGGTGTCAGTCGTTGCGTGGTACCTGATGCCCACTGTCTTCCCAGAGCAGTCTTTTTGGCCAGGTTTCGTTGGATATGTGAAGTCAGGGCTCTTGTACGCATCATTTTCTGGGTACGAACTGCCACACGAAGCCCAGTATTTCTTCTAACCTCACCACTCTCTTCTGCCTGACAGTGTTTGAGGATGTGGCAGCTCCCCAAAAAACTGGGCAGAATGTGGGGCTAAAATCAGCTTCTCTCCTGTGCCTCCATAGTTTACCTATTGTGGAACACTGCATCTAGGAACGAAGGAGGGGGAAATTCTTCCTGACCCCATCTGGTGATCAGCTTATGCCCTGAAGCACGAGAACTGAGATCCCCTTGTAATTTTCTTCCTCTCTAAGTGTAACCTCATATGCTGTTCTCATTCACATAAATGCCTCCTGTAGAAAATGTTCTGCTGGGTTTGATTAATAGAGTACTTCTCTGCCTCGTTATGAATCAGCAGCAGCATTTACAGCTCCTGGAGGTGACAACTTCAGATGAGGTTTAAATAAGCCTGGCTGCAGACAGAGTTGTGTGCTGTTCCCTATCTGCTCTGCAGCTTGAGGAGTTCAAAGCCCGTTCCAGCTGAGCCTTCATCCGCAGCGGGAAGTGCTGCTGGTGGGGCAGAGGGAGCGAGCCGAACCCAGGAGGGCAGGCTGACTTGCCCATCTATTATGGATTATATGCTTTTCTTGCCAGATAAGCCCAGAGTCGTGGGGTACTTTAGAATCCCAAAGCGCTCTCATTTCCCCTGAAGCAACGAGGACTTATTCAAATTTTTAGTGAATTTGGGGCAGTACTGTGGCCCAATACGGTGCCATCTTGTTCCCCACTCTTGTCTCCTCCTCGATTTCCAGCAGCCAAGTACCCAGCCCACAAAGGCTACTCGTTAGTTTTCCATTTCATAAAGCGATTCGCGTGAGCGTGCTGCATCGATGCAAGCCCCGTGAATTGCACTGGCTTCCCCACAAGGCTTTTTTTTGTGCTCTTCGGGATGTTGATTGCAATCTGTAAAGCTGTGTGTGCTTTGATGTTCCACCAAAGCGCTGGGATGCTTCTGCGGACGGTCCCCCGCCGTTCTTCTGGGAGGAATGGATGCTCCTTGCCACACAAGCTGCGCCAACGGGAGGCAAAGGGAATGCCTCAGAGCAGACACCTCTTTGATCAGGTGCTGGCTGCCCATGGGAAATTGCAAAATGTATGGCTGCTGGGTGCGGTGATAGGGCAGGAGCTGCTAGCACTGCCCGTCTCCCCCAGTTACCCACTGAATTCTTAACGTGGTCGCTGGGCTGGTAGGGTCTGGGGATGCCTTGAAAGGAGTACAGACGCTTGTCTAAACCCAAGGATGTTCTTATGACCTTTGTTGGAATTAAGCAAGCATTCCTTTTAGATAAACCTTTGTTTCTTAATCTCTGACCTAGTAATTTAGGGGAAATAATTAATTCCTTATAAATTTAACAGTAAATACTGCATTCCTATGACAAAATCCGTATTATGCCTAGTAAGCACATAAACTGGTTTTGTGTAGTTCCACTTGAGGTCTCGCATAGCTATTGCATGATTAAACACGAGCAATATTTAAAGCCTGACTGGCCCACACCTGAGCACGGAGGAACTCGGCACTTTGGGGTTCACTCTTACATTTCTTCTCTCTGTCTGGGTTGTGTTTATTTGCCTCAAGTATCAGAGTGCAGGCTCTACAAATGGCAGCGCAGTCCTAAACCCACCGCAGCACCGGGCTGCCACAGCGCAAGGCACAGACTTGCCCTTATTCAACATGGCATTTTAACTAGGAGCCTGCAAAAGCAACATCGAAGGGTCATTAAAAAACAAATCACCCAATAAGCAGATGCCTTTGCTGAGGCAGTGCAGATTCAATTTGAACCCCGCTTGCTGCCCGTAAATCAGGGATCCTGTCCGCTCACATTTGGATATTGGTATATTTGCTTTTTTTTTTTTTTTTTTTTTTCCCTTTCCACTCTCCCTAATGGCACTGGAACAACTTGCAGGCGGGTCGGGTTACAGTCCCGCTCAGACCCTGGCTCATTGGAGCAGTGCTTCGGTATGAAATGAGCAAAGCTGCTGTTGTTCTAAACTGCAGCCGGTGCGGATGAGCTTCTGCCAGAGCGGGTGGCGGGAGCAGATCTGAGCAGGGCTGCGAGTGGGGCTTCCGTGAGGCTTCATGCTCCATCACCTCGGTGGCACCGTCTGATCTGTGGGCAATCTGTGACTTGCAGCACTGAAAGAACAGTGCTCAAAAGGCAGGTCCTGTGATTTTTTTTCTGTTTTTTTTTTTTTTTTTTTTTTCTGCTTCGCCCTCTCCCACGTGCTTCGGTGATGCTGCATTTCCAGCCCTCGTCGTTTTTCACCGTTTTTAAAGTTGTAGAAAGCTGATTTAAAGAACTTGGAGATGAAAGTTAGTGGGAGGATCCATTGCCTCTGTCAGGTAAAGCAATGAGAACTGAGGCTGGTGGGAAGGCTGCGGGCAGAAAGCACCTTCAGCTCCCCGGATGGCACCAGTCCTCCATTCCCCCCATTCTGGGCTGGTGGCTCTGGGCACTGCCCTCTTGCAGAGTCAGGGAGATGGGACAATCCTCCCCTCTCACAGCAGTCGTGGGGAGTGGATGTGGGGCTGTGAAGCACCTGCCTCAAAGACCAAAAGCTGCAGACCAGTGTCTGTTATCTGAGACCACCAGCTGCAGGAGAGGAGTGGAACTAACCGGGTAGCTGTTACTAGCTGGGCCTGGATCCCCCTGGATTACTTGTGTTAGACCTGGGACAGCAGCACGCTGCAGCATGCACCAGTCTGCAGCCGTGCACGTCAGACTGCTGAAAGCAGCAGGCACAGTATGCAATCGCTTGAAGAACAGCATTTAGAAATAGCCCAAGCTATAGGTTTACAGGGTGCATTGTGCCTTCAGTCCGTGGAATAAAAGCTACAAGTCAGCATATGAGGTGGAGGAGCTGGGATTCCTTCTGCCACAAACCCCAGGGTGGCTGCAGCCTGCTGTGTTTTATGCAAATTGATTGCATCCTTGGGGCGACTGGCGAGCCGCCACTGTGAACCTCCATTGGGTAAAGTCTGTGTCCCTCCTATTAAAGTATTCTTTTAACTTTTTTTTTTTTCCCTTTGCTATTTAGTTGTCCTACTGGCAAGACTTGTTCAGCTCTTTTTTTTTTTTTTCCTTTAGAACTGTGACTCTTAGGGACTGAGAGGAAAAATGGTTTTAGAGGTTCTTAAGCCCAAAATCTGGTCTCAATTACACTGGTGTCCATAGGGGTGTAACTCCCCTGCATTCACTGATTGAACTGGGCAATCCAGATCAAGCCCTGGGCTTTTAAATGTGCCTAAGAAATAGTCAGAGGAAAGGAGGAGGTTGCATTTTGTTGTTGTTGTTTTGCTGGGGTTGGGTTCACAACAATAGCGCGTTTACTCATGCAGAAAGTCATCTTGGCTTTGTTAAGATCATAACCAAAGATATTTGCTTTGGGTGTTTACCATAGATAGCTCCAGACAGCTTGTTTTCAAGTATCAGCAGTAGCACTAATGCAATGGGCAGCAGCCAGCACTGGAGCTGACGACTGGATTTAAATAAGTATTTTTGGAACGTGTGTGCGTACATGCGACGTTTGGGTTTTATAGGCTGTATGCTGATGGGCTCTGAGCCTATGATCATGCTCTGAGTACCGGAGCTTAGCTTGAGAAATGGAAATTTGATCTTTTTCTATAGTAAATCTGTATGCTTAGTAATCCAGCGCCAAAGGAACAGAAAACTACTTGTACAGGACAGTTTTCCGGCTTTCTCTTCTCTCTTTTGACACTTTTCCATTGAAAGAAGAGAACTGACATCGCTGGATGATCAGTGGGATAAGTGGGCCACGAGGGGTTGCTCAGTTTCTGGGCTTAGTTTTATACATCCAAATTTAGGCAGATTTTTAAAGCTCCTATTGTCCTCTAAGCTGATGCAGTCAGTCCTTGACAACATGGGTCAGGAGCTGATCAAGTCTTCCACTGATTGTCAGTGTGGCAGTGAAACCAACAGACAAAAGCATTTGCAAGACCACAATTTCCTGCCTCGTTGAGGCTCACCTGGCAGCGCCATCAGGAAGGAGCTGCTGCTGGGTTTGTTTGGTCCTCGCCCACCAACTCGTTTCAGCTCATCTGCACCCAGCGTTTCTTCGCATATGCATGAAAATGCCCCATCCTGAATGGGTATTGTGAAAGCCGCACTGTTCCTCACACCCACGCGGACTTACCAAAAATGTTTACAAAAGGAGGACGGCTCTTAGGAATCGCTCCAAAATTTTCAAGTGCAAAGTCAAATTCAGAGCAGCCCTCTGCCTCTGTTGCTGCTGTTTAAGGCTCTGCCAGCCTGGCTGCAGGCCTCCGGCACTGGGAGTTGGGTGGGCTTTCTCCTGAACTGTTCAGCGTACTTCTGTATTCACATTTTCCCTTGATTTCTAGGGATTCCTTCAGGCAGGAATTCATGTTTGCTCTGCTTCAGAGCTCTGGGGTTTCTCATATATTCGGGGCTTTCAGCAATTAGAAAGATACGCTTTGGCTGCCAGAGCACGCGGTGCTTCATGTGACAGCCCAGAGCCTCTGGCTCACGCATGCAGGAGGTGCCTGCCAGCCTGGCAAGCACGCGTGGCCCTCTACTCGCTGCCAGCAGAAGAGATGGTCTCATGTGCTTCATGCTCATGTTCCTTCATGGCAAGGAAAACTTCTTGCAAATCCACTTGCACTGTCTGCCCCACTGGTGTGTGCTCAGTGCCCATGTCACCCCTTCAGTAAGGAGGAGGTGACCCTACCGAGGACATTGTTGTGTTCCCTTCTGGCACCCGCTTGGATTTGTCCCATAAGGGGAAGTTCTGGAAGCAGGCACCCCCAAGCAATTAGCATGGCAGCCGCCTGCCTCCACAAGGTTGGATTCTGTGGTACAGGAAGCCAGAAGAGAGGTGGGGCCTCTGCACGGCAGCATTGCAAGGAATGTCCTCGCACCAGGCCAAGCGGTGACGTGTGTCGCCCGCAGCTCCCTGTCTGCTCTGAGGACTACATGGGGTGGCTGCTGGCTACGTGGGGTGGCTGTTGGCTACGTGGGGTGACTGTTGGCTCCGCTGCATTTTGCTGCAGGGGCTTGGCAATACCACTGAGCAGTGACTGTGACCCTTTGGGTGAGCAGACCTTGCTTGAATTCTGCTCCTCACGTGTCCGGAGAGTGAGTGGAGGCTGGTTTTAGGGCATTTACTCCAGGATCTGGTAAAACTAGTGTCTTTAGTTTCCTCTTTCACAACAGGTCAAAGATAACGCTTGAAGCCACAGGGCAAATTCCCCACCTGGCCTCAGCCGTGACCTTGGCCATGCCTCAGTGTGGAGAAATCACACTGACCTCCAGCCTGGCCTACTGTGGCCTTTCTTCAGTCAGTGAGCTCTGATGTGTCTTCTGTTCAATTTGGTTGAGGATTTTCCTCCAAATTATTTCCTATTCCATGAGAAGACACAGTATAATTTCCCTGGAGCTGAGTTTCCTACACTGTAGTTTCAGAGAGGCTCAAGTTCACACCTGAACATCTGGGTTGAAAGCTTCCGGCCAAGAGAAGGACCCCATTTTGTTAATGAGATACTCAGGGAACAACTTAACTTATCATTCTTTACTTAAATTTAGGTAGAAATTACCCAATTTACCGTAGTTCAACAGGAGGCCTGTGTAAGGGCCAGAAGCAGTTACGTCACTGCGCAGTGTCTTCACTAACAGTCTGTCCTCTTTCTCTAAAACACTTTGCAGTTTAACATCTCACAGTTTGGGGATCACGAAGAGTTGAAATCAAGTATAAATTAAAAAATAAATCTGGTGATGTGGTGCTGTAGATGAGATGAGCTAAAGAAAGAGAGTATAAATTAAGCTAAATGTCTTGAGAATGTATGAAATGCTCTGGCATCAACAGATGGTCCATCCAGCCCCATATTCTGCCTCTGACGTTGCCATATGAGATATTGTTCTAAAAAACTGCACGAGTCTGTTCATTTTTGCTCTTGATCCTTCTTGTGTTCACAAAGGCATTCGCACTTGTTGAATTAAGGATGTTAGATGGAAAGCCAAACCTAGTGTGGGTGTTCAGAGTGGGAAGGGTACCAGAGTCAGTCAGAATCTTTTCACGCCATGACGACTACGCCACAAGAAGTGGCATGAGCCCCCACAAGGCAGCTCCTTTCCTGAGGTTTTCACCATCTTAAACGAAATTCCTGCAAAAACTTCCTCTGCCGTGATTTTACTCAACCTTTACCTGCTCTATAGGTTCCTTCCAGCACTGGGGCTGACCTGAAATCAAAACTTCAAGAGACCCTGTTTCGAATTCAGAAACAGGGATTGAAAAGCTCTTGGAGTTTGAAGGAGCTTGGGTTTGAGATTGTGCTCCTGACACATCATTAATTTTAAGATTGTTTTCCCAGCAAGCACAAGCTTTCCGTTCCCAGTTGAAGATCATTTACCATTGACTGAATGGTGAATTATAGTAGTGGAATGAGGCAGAGAAATATGTCGATATCAGATATAACAACGAGCAGTCAGTCAAATTTGAACCTGCGCCAATCTATACAACCCTAGCCTTGAAATTGTTAAAACAAAGAAGTTCATTACATTTAATGATCAAGTGTCCTTCGGATTTCTGAGGAGTTTATATTAACCATTTGTATTACTCGGCTCTAATATAAATGGCAAACTCAGGGAAAATCCTCTTAAAATTAAATTGGAACTTTTTTTTTTTTTAATCTATATAGTTATTTTGCTTCAAGGAAGTATCTGCTTTCCAGACATCTCTTCAAACAAATCATGTCTGAAAGAAAAAATAAACAAGGCATAGCTAATACTACAAGCTTTTGCTGTGTGGAAGAGCAGGGAGAGGAGTTAAAAAAGAGAAAAAAAGTTGAATTTCCTGAAAAAGTGCTTTTGCTTATGCCATGTGCCTATCACGTTTCTGTCTGCAAAGCAGTGCTTTAGGACAGTGCTCTGATGTAGCAGGTTCTCCAAACTGAGTGGACCTGATGTGCTTCACTGAAAGTACTGGGGAGATTTTGGATGGTTTCTGTGAACCAGTTTGGAGACAGTTTTCCATTTATCAGGCAGTGCCCAGAAAAACCTGGGGGGCTGAAAGTGCTTAGTTTTTATCAGCTTAAAGAAATAAAAATCATAATTAATTGTTGAAGAATTTGGTGGTATCTTTATCACCAGATACTAAGCTAGAACAAATGGTTTCTGAATCCCAGCATGGGTGAGTAAGACTAGCCCTCCCTCTTTCTCACTCAGTGCAGTCCAGCAGACCTCCAGCAAAAAATAAACAGTATTTATCCTTAAAATAATTTCCTTCATTGTGAGCTCTATCAAGTACATGTGAATGCATCATTAGCTTCTGCTAGTTATCCCAATCCATCTGGCTTCATGTTGTTCTAATTGAGGTGATGGTAGGTGACTGGGCCAGCATCCAAATGTGACATTTTTAGACAGATGCTAATAAGATTAATGACATTTTCCTTCTCGGAGAGCATTTTCAGCACTAAAACCACTTTTTTGTCATGTTTGAACTGGATAACAACTTGACAGGCATGCCAAGTGCTGACTTTGGTGCTCTTACTTACTGTCAGCTTATCTGTCCGCATCCCCGAGGACTGGTGAGTCCCAGTGTAACACTCTGTCAGAGCTGAGTGAGAGACACCGGGATTTTACAGAACAGCTGCTAAATCTTCAGCTGTGCTCACTGCCCCATTCATGTCCCCCAAATATTGTTACCAGGAGGGAAACACAGAGCAAGGCTTAAAGACGTTGAGTCCGGGGGAGCAAGTTGTGCTTCATTGTGTTCTCGTTCCTTGTGACGCTGATGTGTGTATGTTCAGTAGCCCCATCTCTTTCAGTTAGACTGTCGATGCCCTTAAATTTCTCTTCCTTACCTTTTAATTTCTTTTTCTTTTTTTCCAGACCCCAGGCAGGCGCAGTCGTCCCCGCCGTGGTCCTATGACCAGTCGTACCCATCCTACTTGAGCCAGATGACTTCGCCGTCCATTCACTCCACAACTCCCCTGTCCTCCACTCGAGGCACAGGACTTCCAGCCATCACCGACGTGCCCCGACGCCTCTCAGGTAGTGACCATGTTTCTCCTAAAACGATTACGCTGACAGGTACAGGGGCTGCCTAAATGGCTGCAGACAAACCCTAACAAGAAGAGCAAAGCTCAGTCGGTGATAACAGGGTTGCTGCATGGAGGGTGGGGGTCAGAAAGAGCTGCTGTGTTGCTCAGAGCATGAACGGTTTGAATGTCACTAGGTCCACTTCAGATCAGAGTATTTTTTTACTGTGAACCCGGTTCTGTGATCAAATTCTCTCTCTTCTGCCCCCTGCCCCCACAAGAGGATGTTTGCTTACATGTTCTGACATCATTGTGATATTCTTTATATTTTGGTGTTTCAATTTTGCGTTGTGTGTGATGTTAGATAGCCGCCTTTTATTTCTTCAGTAGTTAAGGTGAAGGTTCATTCTCCCTCATTTTAATCCAGTAGCTCAAGAAAGCCTGTTTCCTTAGTTAATGAGTACTTCAGATGCTTATCAGAAACTAGCTGAGTCACTTTAGGGTAAAGATTGGACAAATTGTGCTTTGGAATGATGCAGGAGAGAGGAAACTTGTTTAGGAACACAGACAAGACAGCAGCTAGGAACTGAGACTTTTTTTTATCAAACAAATGTACATTTACATACTGTGCAATTCACCTGTATGGTCTCAGCAATAAAACCATCTGTGTGAAGTAATCTGATTGCCCCAAAGTAAGATAGAGCCTGTAATGGCACACAGTCACCATGTATATCTTGCCAAGAATGAGGAACCTTAGGCGAGGGTGGCTCAGCGTAAAAGTTCCAACCTTGCAAGTGTGGAAATATGAGCAGCATATGCCAAAAAGCACGTGTAACGTAAAGTCTTTATGATTCATTAATGAAAACTAAAGAATCAGCCTTACTACATGACTATTTTTTGCATGTTTGCAAGATACTATTACAACCTTGGATGCCGCTGCCATACACCTGTTTGACTTGCGGCCAGGTGAATTTCTCGCTGTCGTGTTTCCCCTTCCACCACGCTCGTAGAGCTGGTAATGCTGATCACTGCACTGGGCTGCATCGCTGACGAGCTGAACTCCGGCCAGCAGGCATGTAGGATTTGATTAGCTTCGACTCCTCGATTTCTTTCATCTCAGAAGGGGGAAGCTTTGTTTCTCAAACAAACGGCCGCAAAGCCCTCTGCGGTCCCTAGCGCGCTGTGTCTTTGGAGATGCACAGTCTAGTGGAGCAGGTTCCCGTGGGCTCCCTGTGCAATGCGCTGACTTGGTTTAAAAAACTAGATTGGCTTGATGCTGAGGAAATGCTTTGTTTGGCCCGAAACAGGTTCCCTTTGGAGTCTCCCGATGGTCTGTGTTGTTGAATCGGTTATTTTTTGCAATTGTGCCCTCAGCGACACCTCCGGGAGAGGCTGGGCTGGGAGCACGGCAGCTGTACCGCGCACCTGCCCTGCAGCCCTTGCTTGTCTGGGTGCATTCAGACGTGAGCGCCTGGCGTGTGGGCGCGAGCAGGATGACTGAAGACCTGGCTGTGTGTACATTGTGTGGCCGCGTCCTGAACTTTTCCCTTGCGCTCCGTAGTTGGTTGCCATCGCTCTTCTTGCTCTTTGTCTTCTGAGGGCTCAGCCAGCATCTCCGCGACGCTCTCGCCCTGTCCCAGCACAGAGATCTTGCTGCCAGGTAGATTTAGAAATGAAAAAGGAGGGCTTTCGTCTTCCATGCAAGTGCCAGAGTTTGTCTGCTGTGTTTGCTGACGCTCAGAATCGCAGTGCAGCATTGCTGGGTGGAGGAGGAACCTGACTCCCAAGCACCAAGGGAACGTGTTGAAGCCCCTACTGGAAATGCTGCAGTTCTTCCCCAGGGTTTCTGCCTCGCACAGGAGGGGAGAATCTGTCACCTTGTGTGTTTAAAGTAGAGAGAGAAATGCAGATTTCAAGCTGCCTATTACAGCAAGCGATTTATTTCTTGCACTCTGTCAGAAACAAACCGCCGCTCAGTTACTTGACACATCTTTCAGAAAAGAACAGAGCTTTGATGAGGAGAAATGACGACTAAGAAACTCTTAAAAATATTAGAAAATCTCAGGCATCTCCAGCGCATAAGGGAGAAATTAGCGTTTTACAAGGCCTTGAATAAAAACAAACTTTGCTTCCCAATATGGTGGCAGAAACCTGATTATCAAGGCTGTTAAAAATATACAAGGTAATTTTAATGAATGCCATATTTACTGCCTGTTTCTTAACATCATGCAGGAGGAAAAATGGGTGAAACTTCCCCCTTAGGCCTTGAATGTCACAGCTACAGGCACAGGGCTTCCTACCTGCCACAGCTTCACATCACCCAGCCTTTCTGCAAACCTCTGTGGCTTTGACTAGGCCTCTGCTTGGGCTGCGCTCACTCAGATGTTGAAAATGTACCATTTAAAAAGCAAAGGTGTCTTTCAACACAGTGTGCAGTACGGTCATTGGCAGCCCACAAGAGCTATTTTTGATGATACTCCTAAGGCTGGAAATGCATCCAGTCCCTGACCAAAATGCCCACAGTCCTCCCCATCGTGGAGGGGCACAGCTCTTGGTGCTGAGGACACCAGTGCTTGGACCAGAGCTGTTCAGGCTGAGCATCAGAAGAGTATGGGAGCTGTAGGAAAGGGTGCGGGTGAGGGATTGTCAGAGGAGTACAAGCATTTCTCCATCTCATGGAAGAGGGGAAAAGGGCAGCAAGCTGATTCCTCGAGGAGTTACTCAGACAGGCTGGTGTAATGTGGCTGAACTGGTCGTGCCAGTGTCTAGACGCATACCTGATTGCTTTGCACAGCTGAATTGTCTGCCTGCACGCTGCAGACACGTGCAGATGAGTACCCATGGCAGTGTAGGTGTCAGACTTCAAATATTAATCTTTTATTCTCCAAGTGGGGACCGGTATTTCATCTGCAGTGTCCTGCGACTTACCAGGGATATTTCACTCGTATTTGGGCAATATGCAACAGCAATACCTGAAAAGCAAAAAAAAAAAAGAAGCCCACCCAAAGACTAGCTGGAAAAAGTCATGCAGCTTGTGGACTGATGATCTCTCTGGTGCATATGTCTCACGTTCGTATCAAGAATAAATAAAAAAATAAGCTCATGAGGCCATACAATTGACTTACCTCATGGCACCGACTCAATCATAAAAAGAGCATGTTTCCCCATATTTTATTAAAATACTGTCTACTTCGACTTCCCTAAAAGGCAGTGAAAGTTGGTGGCCTAGCAGATTAATATTCTTAATTAAGTAATATTGTAGTGGAAACCATGGGAATATATGAACATGGCCATTCTAGAGAGAGTTTTGCCTGAGGGATGTGGTCTGATTGCATGATTCATAGTGAAGGCACTCAGTCTTTGCAACCAAACTGCATGTGGGATGGGGAACATAAGTGTCTATTATGTAATTAATATATATGATTCATATAAATACACATCAGAGTCATTTTACATAAAGCTTCAGGACTGATCCAACAAGTCCGTGGCACATACAAGGTTCAGAGCAAGGAGTACGGGCCGGGTTGTTCTTGGAGTCACAAGAGGTTGCTGCACAGTAGCAGGAGGCATGGATTTCCTCTGGATTTAGATGTCCACAGGGTAGTCATTTGTATCTGAGAGAGTCACCTGGAGCTTGCTTTCGAGTCAGTGGGGACAAAACGGCATTTGGAGGACTCAGTTAACTCGACCAGTTTGTGGATGGGCTGTGGGCCCTGGCAGTGCTTTGGATGAGCCTGCTTCTGCCCATGGGTTCTACAACGAATCTAGTTGAACAGTTCAGGTACAGGCACGTCTAATCAGATAGTCTGTATTTGGTGAGGCAAATCCCAAAGAGATGATTAAATGGTTCAATAAACATACTCATATCACAGCCTCATTACGCTTCAGACCTGGTTTAAGCCAGCCAGGATCTGTCTCACCCTTACCTCTATCCACTTGGTACTCTTAGGGCTTGAGCTTAAATTGTTGTGTTGAGAATATTCTTGAGAAGGGAGACAGGGAGACTGCTACACAGTTCCTGGATCTGCTTATGCTTCTGCCTAAATGCCTTGCTTTGTGCTTCACCTTTGAGAGACAGCTGAAGGGTCAAATGCAAAAGCTGCTGGAGGACATGCCCAGTAACATGAATACTGGCTGTGAAAGAGCCTATTCTATGCAACAGTGCTTGACAAATGCCTATCTGATAAAAGAAAGAAAAGTAGAGGTGATCATAGAATCGTAGAATCATAAAATAGCCTGGGTTGAAAAGGACCATAATGATCATTGAGTTTCAACCCCCCTGCTGAGTGCAGGGTCGCCAACCACTAGACCAGGCTGCCCAGAGCCACGTCCAGCCTGGCCTTGAATGCCTCCAGGGACGGGGCATCCACAGCCTCCTTGGGCAACCTGTTCCAATCTACCTTGGGTGATGCTAAATAGCAGTACAAATCACCAGACCTACGTTTTCCAGCTGCAGGCCAGACCTCTTCACAGATATTTGTGTATGTGGGACACATTGCTGCAAATGGCACAAGCCAGGGATATTGGCTTGGTGTCCCCATGCCCTCCCCACACACTGGAGTCCCCGCAGTGTGCAGGGTGAACTCTCCTATCTTTGTGCTTATTGTGCCATTGAATAGAGACACGCTGAGATAAATGAGGGGCACGCTGGGCTCAGCCTGAAAAAGTCTGCAGACCCAGTGCTCTGAACTGAACCAACTCTAAGGGAATCTCTGTACCAATAAATAAAATGAGCAAGGCCAGGGCTGCTGCACAGCAGTACAGCTTCCTTGTTGGCAGGGCTGCTTTGGAGGGGGGTTGAGCAGCATGGTGCCAAGCAGGTCCCAGCCATGCCTGTGAATGTGTACAGTCCCAAAACCCTTCCTAGCAGGCAGCACCCCAGTTGTGGAGGCTAAAAGGATTTAATACTGCAGCTGTGGCCAGACTGTACGGGATCTAGAGACAGAGAACAGACCAAACCCTGGGCTGTTCGCTAGCTTCGGTGGTGCCAAAATTTCCTGTCAATTCTCCTCGCCTGGCAGATATCACAGCATCATTTTGGACTATCCCAGACCTTAATCAGATACTGAATTTAAGAAACGTTACAGTTCTTCCAATTTGCTGAGGGTTGGCAAGTATCAATCCAGCTCTGCAAATTCCGGCCGTGCTTTAATCAGTGACAGTACCGCTCTTTTACACAATTTAATTTTCGTTCTTGTAAGCCTACATATCTTCAACCTAAATATAACACATCTCAGAGAAGCCGCTACAGCTGAACCTTTGGGTTGAGTGTTCTTACTTTAATAAGGAAGTGGCTCACAGTGGTGTGCTGGTTTTCCTTGAGGTCCTCTGATGCTTGTCGTCTTAGGTTTCTATGCCTGCGCTGGAATTGCCTTGGATTTTGCTCAACGTCTTCTGCACACATTGCACACACAAACTTCAAACTAAGGATTTCCCCCCTCCCCTTTCTTTCTTGGATTTGATCTTTGAAGGATATTACTTGGAGGAAAGTTTTCTGTCTTCCCCGAGGGAGCTCAGAAAACTTCACAACCACTAACTGAATAAAAACTGCGGTTCTGTGAAGTAGCTGCTCCTGAATCCCTTAATTCCTACTAACTTCGTTAGATGTTCTCAGCACATTTCAGGCCGGCGTTCTTAATAAAAGAAGACATTAGAGCTGTCTTTACAGTACAATCCTCTTCCTCTTTACATGCACTGGGGAGCAGAGAAATAGTTAATACCGTGGCCATTGCCAGCAAGGCACTTGTGTTAGCAGCTCCTGAAATGAATGGGCAGTTCACGCTTCAGCAATATTGTCTCAGGCTCTTGGCAAACCCAAGAAGCCAGCTCCGTTTCTGGTGCACTCACTCCACTCTTCTGTTTTTCTTGGTGACTATAACAATTTTCACTCTGTTGTTTTTTTGTTTTTTTTTTAATGGAGCTGAGAGACTCAGGGCTGTTTCTGTCTCCATTCCTCCTGCATTTCAATGCAAGTTACGGCGAAGTAGAGAACTTGGATGAGCTCGGGAGGTTCTGTTCTCTTCAGACCCAGCTCGCTCATTTTCCTCCCCCACCTCAACTCATCTCCTCCATCCCTCTCTGTTTTTTTTTCTCTTTACATGCTCAGTGGAGCTATTTATTCTGTTTACCACAGGTTTTCCATTTTTAGTCTCCTGCCCGCTCGGTGCCTCCTGGGAATCTCAGCACCTTGGCACTGCTGTGTGGGGTTTCAGTCGCGCCGTCTCTCCTGGGTACAGTCCCTCATTGGAGCCGTTGTCCAGGAGATACGTTGCACGATCCTCACCTCAAGGATGAGGGCCAAATTCCTCTGGTGTGGGTGGCCTCAAATTAGGCACCTCTACCCGTATTTAGGTGGCAAAACAAGCGGGCTGATTTTCAGACAGCTGAATATTATAATGGGCGTCTTTAAGCCCTTTTCGTTTGCTTGAGACTGCTGTCAGGAGAGGAAATAAACAGGAAAAATGAAGGCAGAGGGAAAGAGTTTTGTTCCCGAAATAAGGGATTTAAAAAATACCAAAAAGAAACAAGTGGAATGTTTTTAAACGGAATGAATTTGTTGCTGATACAGGCAGGAAATAGCACGCTCGAATGTATGTGGATGTATAGATATATTTTTATCTGAGCCTTTTTTTTTGCAATGTGTTTTATATTTAGGACACATATCAAGATTTGCATCTGTTTCCAGAACTTGCTGCTAACAGTTAGTAATGATGCCAAAACATACTTCGGTTCCAGCTTGAGACCAAATGATATTCAGGGCTTTTTTTTATTACTAATTTAGGGTCTGATATTAATTAAGGAAATTTTCCATAAGTGCCAGGCCTTTTCTGAAGAACTCATTAAAATTATATTAACTTAAACCGGAATCGCAGTCTGAGCATGTTTTGTAATGATTATTCTTACTGACTCTGCTGGGTTTTGTAAACAGAATGCTAATTGTTAATGGAGCAATCAGGCGCTTGATTCCAGGCTTTCAAAGGGCCAGATCCTGACTCATCACCTACGTGGGCTCTCCCGGTAAGGTCAATAAGCGCCCAACAGAAGGCTGCAAGTTTGAGCTCTCTGCTCCATCGCTGCGCAAAGGCATTTGATGTTTCCCTCATCCTCTCAGTGGAATCAGTGCTGGTTTCTGGCCTGCGGGGATGTGTGGGTTTTCTGCCTCCGTGTGTACCCATGTGGTATCTCTCCCTCCTCTAGTCATCAGCACCAAATTTAAGGAATTACAGAGGCCACAGGGGGCATCTCTTGTCCTACTCATCTCCCAGGACCATCTCCATCCACCGCAGTTAGAAGCAAATTGGCTATTAATAATTTCTTCCTCTAAGTCAGCCACAGCCCCCGGGCCCCATCCTGCAAAGCACTGAGTAGAAAAGAAGGATGCTATGTGTGGCTCACTCAGTGGGATTTCATAGGATGGGGCCAGAGGGGGGTGACCGATGCCATACCGTGTGTGCATGCAGAGAGGAAATCCGACTCCAGACATGAAATTCTGTAACATGTGGGAAATCAGATAGGAGGATGGGGATCGCTTCTTTTGCCCTTAGTTCTCTGTGGCCTTGAGTCTTTGTTGCATTGAATTTTGTTCAATTAATTGCACAAGTGGAATTTTTGAAATGATTCCATGAAATGCGGGTGGAGAAGAATTTGGTCCCTCTGCCTTGTGACTGTGGTGGGTACAGGAGAGGCAGAAACAGTGCAGCTTAAAAGCCTCGTTTTTGCAAAACCGACACTAAAATGCTCAATGGAAGAAGCAAAAATGGCTGCTGGTAGACATGGCTGTAGCTGCTTTGTCCTTGGTTAACTAGTGTTGTGCCAGTTTCGTTGTGAGATTAAAAAGAGCGCCAGTACTGGTGATACTGGGCTATACTGGTGACAAGGAGGAGAGATAGATGTTCAGGCTTTCTCTAGGCATTTGAAAACACGTGGGCAGCAACAAAGAGGAAGATGAACGAGCTGAATGGAAGGTGCACGCCTTCACGTGGCTCGTAGAGGATGTTATCAAGGGAGAAGGAACTACTCCATATGCATAAAGAGAGGGTATTTGGGGACGCTATTCTGCAAATCTCTTCATCTTTACTTTCAGACTGACTCAAAAAGAGCGAGGGAAGGGATCAAAGCAGGTGATGCCTGGGACAGGTTCTCTCTGTGTGGGTGGTGGAGGGTCCCAGCAAGCAGCAGTGGCTCGAAGCAGGCACTCACGTGTGCCCAGCAAGCAACTTGCTGCCTTGCATTGATGCTGATGGCAATGGATGTGGTGCTTCAGCATTGCAGGGGGGGCTGCACACAGCTGTGTCCTCTTGGCAAGCTTGTGGTATACTTAGCAATGGTAATGCATAAAGCTCAGGATAAACTGTTTTGCTATAAGGAGCTTTGCACAGAGGTATAGATTCATGGGTTATTAATGCAGTGAAGCCTGTGCGATCGTCTGGTTTGAACCGAGCTGTAAGATTTCCTCAAATTAGCTCTCATTTGAACTCAAGAGTTACCTTTGGGGGAAAAAAGAAAGAGAAAAAAAAAAAACCAACAAAAACAAACAACAGAACACAAGAAACAACAAAACCTCGGTTGGTCCTCATTTAAAAATTTCCAGGGAAGCAAAATCCACCGCAACCTTTGGTTGCCGACGTTAATTAAGCTCACTTTGGAAATGTGGGTCTCATTACTAGTCTGAATTTGTCTAACTTTAGTTTCCACTCATTTGAACTCGCTGCAACTTCATCTGCCAGCCTGCAGGGCTTTCAGCTCTGTGCCTCGAGTGGGTTCCCTCGGGCTCTGCTGTGGCAGGGTCGATGCAGGGAGGAGCTGGATGGGCAGGGGCATTCTGCGGTGGTCTCGGGGACATCGGGTATTGGGGGGTGCAGAACTGATTGGACTTGTGAGCAGGCTGGAGGGGCACGGCACAAAAGCATTCTGGTGATTTTGGTTTGCTGTAAGTTCACTACAATATGTCTAGTAGGGGAAGTTCCCCAATCGGCCCAACCTGTCGTGTGCTAGCTGCTGAAGAGGAGCTGGTTTTAATTGTTTACTGGTGTGGAGCTGCTTTTCCAACTCACCCATTACCCGAGATGGGGACAGGGTCAAGACAGCGGGACACGCATTCAGCTCTAGGTTTCATACGCTGTTCAATCGTTCACTAAGAGAAACACAGCTATTGATAATGTATTTCTTTTTCCCCCATACTTTTAGTTACGATTTGCTCTGTCAAAAGCAAAGAGCAAACTGCAGCTCAGAGCGCCGTGGCCCTGTGTGTAGCAGACACCCAGCCAAAGCAGCCTCTTTGCTCTCCACTTTCATAACTATTCCATGGGCAGTTTTGCAAGAAAAGAGTGGAAACTGCATCAAACCCCTTGGATTACTCCAACCAGACAAAGCTCTCATTGCATGAAGCTTAATTCTGGTAAAAGAGCTACTGTGCCCATCATGTGGGTTTTTTGGTGGTGTTTTAGAGGAGGAGAGCTGGTGTGCTCCTTCTTCAGCCTTGCTGGAGCACATCACCTCTGAGCCTCCTGACCATGCTTTTCCCAAAAGAACATCACATTTCTCCAGAGCTGGGAACTGGAAGATGCTATGCTTGATTTAGGAGGGGTACCCGCAAAGCCCTTATCATTTAGGTAGGATGAAAAGAGCCTACCCATGAGCTCAGAGTTGCTGGTGATGCAACATGTGTGGTTATTTCTAATGGTTATGAGGGCTGTCACCGTCTGAACTGTAGATATCCATGGAGTTTTATGGTCTCTTAAATAAGCACACTATTTCATACCCTAACTTATAGTCTAGAACTGGCAGAACATTGTGAAGTGAACGGTGTGTCTACATTGTTTTAGTTTCTGTTACTACGTTGAGCAACGGGTTTGCTTGGAAGGCAGCTCAGTTGTAGGACAAAGTATGAACTGCATCATTTTTAGATGTTAAGTGCCTGTATTTAATTCAGTGCTGAAATTATGCCGTGTGTTGTTGAAGGCTGAATGTGGGGATAAAGGGGGATTTCCAGGAACTGGAACTCAGCCTCCCTGTCATTCCCCTTGGCAAGGTCTTACTCGAGGTTTTGATCTCACATACCATAGTTTGGCTACTTCCAGTGGTGTGCTGCAGTGATGGAGGTAATGCGCCTTTGCTGGAAGCAAGAGGGAACTGAGGAACCATGAATTGAGCCAGCAGCGGCTGCTCTGCGTGGTAGCAGCTTCACTAGAGCTGAGTTTGAGGAGGCTTCAGTCAGTAGGGAATATAAGGGTGTGGTCTGAAGGAAGATAAAGAGATAGCCCTTCAGGGACAGCATGAAAAAAAACCCAAAGCTGTTCGTTGCAGCCTTCAATGAGAGGTGAGCAGTGGTGGTCAGCGTTGTCATCGGGAAAGCAGATCAGCCCCATCAGGCTCAACCTGTGCTGGGTGATCAAAAGTGGTTGCTCGAATTGCACAGAATGCAAAGCCAGAATATATACATCCCCATGTTGCACAGGGTTCCAAAGCTGGAGGTTTATATCTGGATCTTTCGCTGTTGATAGATCTCTGTGAATCTCCTTATACTTTGGTAGATGGGAATAACCCCAAAGGAGTTCCTAGATCAACTATTCCATCTCCTGTAGGTCTGTAGTGTCTCTGTGGCCTGGTATAGACTGCGTGAGGTTATATGATCTGTGGTCGTCTGTGAAAAAAAAGGATCAAACATCTGTTGGCCGTTCCTGTTAAGCGTAGCCAGTTAGTTATGTGTATTGCTGCCACTCAAAACAAAAATAAAACCCCGTCCTGAAGAAGGAAAAAAATCCAGCCAAAAAAACTTCGTTAAGGTTGAAATTGATAACTTTGATACAGTTAGAAAATAAACTTAAAAACAGAGGAGGTCAAAACTAACATTATGCAAGAATACATGAAAAAAAAAGCTTCAGAAGTAATAGGAATTTATGAGTATATTCAAATATCCCTGGGCTCTTCACCCAGACTGCTGGCCATAAAGTGGGAGTCATCGCTGCAGGCTGGTTTCTGGCTGATGAATAGACCTAGAGGTGCATAAGGATTGTCAGCACTGACAAAGGGAACTGACAGAGACCTCAGTGTGAAAAAGCATCAACATTTATATCATCAGTTGATAGCAAAAGCTGGGATCTGAACGAGGGACTGAATGAGACCTTCGGCAAAAGGTGGCTGGTTTATGAAAATTGGGAAGGAAGCAAGTGTCTCAGAAAAGCCAGGAAGGCTGCTGACCCAAGAGCCGTGCAACTTAAGCCTGAGATGAAATGGCTCGTTGGAAGAAGCGTCTCGCACAAGCTCCGCAGAGGAAGTCCCCGGGAGCTGTGATGTGGATACTGGCAGGTCCGGAGGAGCCACAGAGGAATCCTGGCAATGGGAAAAAGGCACCTCTCTTCCCCTTTCTTCCCTCTTCCTCTCTCAAATATCTCTCTTTAAAGGGATGTTTTTGTTTGTTTTTGTTTTCAGTCTGATTCCTGCTAAAAGTCATTCCGTGATTTCTTTTTATGGGTGAAAAGGAGAGCGGGGGGGGGGGGATCTAAGTACCACTGGAGCCTAATTAGGAGCCCGATCGTATTAGATTCCAAAATTAGATAGGAAGCTGGGTTTAAGGCTCGTCCAAACCCAACCAGTTCCTAGTTTGGCCTGCCCAACGTAGGTGGGCCAGACTGGTTTGGAGCTGTTCTGAAGGCTCCTTGCCCACGTAGGAACCCATTCCAGCTGCCGTGGAGCTGCAGCCCGGCGCCTGGGTCTCAGCCTCCGCCTCTCACCGCTCCGCTCTGCGGGTGAGCGGAGGGGCAGCGAGCTGCAGGCAGCTCTAGCTGCTGCTTTCTCAAGCAGATGGAGACAACTGAAGATGGTACTGCAGGCTTTGCGGCCCTCCTTTTTATTTCAGATACCAGAACTGCTTGCGGGCGTTTATTTCAAGCCAAGTTCTCTTCGCTCTGACTTCCCCCTTTTGCATGTCTCAGTTAAAGAGCTGGTCAGAAATATGTCTAATGGGTTTTACCTTTGATCTTCATACCCTTGCAGCATCTTCCAGCAAAAGATCTCATGGTATTTTCTAAGCTGCGTTACTCACCTTTGTGACATGGCCAATTTGAAGTACCAAGTGTCTGTCTGACAGCAAGCAAAACCTAGGCAGGAAAGTCAAGTGATGTGCCTGTGGCCACAAAACACATCAGTGCAAGGAGTCAGAAAACAGTGTAGCATGTTTGTTCCTTTAGCAGCATTAATGAGTAAGTGGGCTTTATTAATTTCTAAATTTTCCCCTCCTGCTGTGCAATTATCTTGTGCAGTATCTCCACGGTGTATTTCTTTCTTACCAACCTGGTTAGAAGTCACCCAAGCCTCTGCAAAATAAAGCAAATTTGGAGACTAGTCACGTCATCCTGACTTAACTGCACGAGTTGGTAGCAGCAAGTACTTCCAGCCTATGGCAAGCTCAAGGCAGTGAGTTACATGAGGCCTCTCTTACAGAACTGCAGTATCTCACGTTTACCATGAGCTCAGCCCACACGTGGGCTGTTACTGTGGTTTATCTGAGACGTGGTTACCTTGATTTGGAGTTTAGACATCAATAGTGATTTGAGCTGCTCGTGGTACGGCAGAAGGTGCCGAACAGCAAACAGCCCAGAGCGTGTTTGCAGTGCGAGCTGTTACTGACCAAAGCCTGTCTCTCCTTCTCATCACCCGTTTCCTGGGAGGATAAAAACCATATTCAGACTTCACACCCTGGAGAAGAAGCATGTATTTAGAAGCATTCAAAGTTGGGCTGGTCGAAGCTTCAGCTCAACTGATGAATGGAAACGCTGTGTGGACGAGCTTAGGATGGACAGAGCCGGAGCTTGCGGGAGCTTGCCTTAACTTAGCAAGGAACCTAAGTCAGGTCTGGAATAAATGACAAAATGCATAGAGGGGTTTTACACTGGCTTTACGAAATGTGTTTGAAAATCCTATGAAGTGATGCAGTGCTGAATAGAAAAAGGAATCCGGTGCCTCTCGCCTTGATACACAAAAATGTGTAGTGTTAAAGTGATGCAATGCTGAATGGGAAAAGGGAGTCAGTGCCTCTAGCCCTGATACACAAAGGTATTCAGCAATGGGCACAGCACCTTGCGTCTCCTTTGCAGCATGCAAGCCCTCCTGTAGGCTCCCTGCATTCCTTGACTGGTGGGTCGGAGTCACTCTAATGCATGTAAGAATTCTATCAAGGCTTGATGTTGCAGTTGCTTGTGGTATTTAGGGTAAATGTATTCCCACAGTCCCGGCACTGTAAGAGAAAAACCTCTCACCATCCCTGAGTGAGTTATTTTCCACTGCTTTCACTCCAACGGCATATTTCACCCGGGACTAAAACTCTTACCCTGAGGCAGCAGTGCCCGCCACCCGGTGTCTCCCTCTGATTTCTCCACAGGGTCTCTGTGTATTAAGCTCTGATCGAACTCAGAGCGGCTGCTCTCGTGGTCTGGGCACAGCTCCTGCTCAGAACACAGCGGAGCCCCCAGGTGCCGGCCCGCAGCAAGAGTGTCTGCTCGGCCTCTGGAGACCCAGTGCAACCTGGGGGGGGGGGGGGACAGCCCATGGGGTGGGCAGGGCTGACAGATGAGGAGGGGAAAAAAAGGTGATTTTGGAGGAGAGCGTGTTTTGCATCGTTTAGATGGAGGGGTTTCCTCTTTGGTCAGTGGCTGGGGAAATGGCTTTTCTTCCTATGTGCGCAATATTTAGTTCGTGTCAGAAGGGAAAAAAGCGGCCTATCTACAGCCGTGAGTTTAAGGGGGTTTTTTTTGGCTTTTTTTTTTTTTTTTTTTTTTTTTGGAGGAGCGTAACAATTTGTAGGGTTTGATTTTTTCTCTGGGAAAAAAAAAAAAAAAAAAAAAAAGAAAAAAAAAAAAAAAAAAAAAAAAAGGCATTTTGAGAACAAGGCCCGAGCAACCAAAATATGTTTGTTTTTGTTTAAGCCGCTCGGCAGAGAAATCTTCTCTTGTCTATTGTTAAGAGAGAGGTCTAAATCAAAGGAAAATTCTACATATTCTAAAATATACAGACACCGCTTTGAAAGCCAAGCCAAGCAAAACTTTCAAAGAGACCTTCTCGCCGATGCAGAAGTTTCGAGTTAGTCGACTGAGCCGAGCTCCAGTGGAAAGAACCGCCGGAGCAACAAATGGCAGCGCCGCTGCTGCAGGCGGAAGCGGAGGAGAGCATTGTATTAATAGCAAGCGGGACCGGCCAGCAGCGAGGGGAGGCTGCAGTCTGCGGGGATTGTGTGTGCCGAGTCCGCCCGGGGAAGCTCTCCTCTCTCTCCAAACGCGAGGGCCCGACGCTCTCGTGTTGGGTGGTCCCTCCTCCCACAAATAACCCTATTGAAAACAGAGGGACTATTTGTGGAGTCATTTGTTTGTCGGGAAAAGTAGGGTTTGTAGGATACGGCCCCCGTTAGGAGCCAGATGCGTGGCTATTTTTTCTCGTGACCGAAACGCAGCTAGCTGCCATAGGGATGCACGTAGCATCTATCCGGTTGCTGTTTCAACTCCTGCCACTTGCTCCGTGCTCATTCCCCCATGCTTCCTCGGCCATCCAAAAAATGACCCACCGGCTCGGCTGAGGGGGCTGCTCTCCTCCTGGCCCCAAACGGCCTTCGCCGTCCCCTTTGGTACCAGCTGCTGGTAGCCATCACCGAGGGCATCGTCTGCATCCCTGCCACGGAGCACGGCGGACGGGTGATGCGCTGGGTGCCAGCCTGGGACCTAGCGCATCACCCCAGCCACAAATTCCCCATTTCAATCCGACCCAGGTACAACCCACCACCGCGTCGGGGGACGTCCGTCCCGAACGCAGGAGATGTGCTTAACGAACAGCTTATCAGCGAGCTGCAGCTTTGGAAACGCTCTTAATTACTCACACATGCTATCAAAGGGCAGGCCCCCTCCCCGCCCCACGCACGCTCGCACACGGTCCCGGCGCGAGCTCGGCGCCCGGAGCCGGCAGGGATTTGGGGATTTGGGGATTTGGGGATTTGGGGATTTCGGGAGCCGCGGGGCCGCCGATGGCAGTGCCGCCGGTCGGGGCAGGGAGAAGCGCGCACAGTATTTGTATTTTTTGTGGCTCCCTGTTTTGGTAGCCATAAGTCATTAGTGGTTTTTCTTTTTTTTTTTTTTTTTTTTTCTCCTCCCTCGCAACTGAAATAAGGACTGAAAGGGTAGATTTGTCCTCCTTCTTTTTTCTCTTTTTTTTTTTTTTCCTTTTTTTTTTTTTTTGGCTAATCTGAGGCATGCTGCCACATCTGAAGCCACTTGGCTCATTATGGATTTCATGGAAACTGATTCCCTGAAAGTGTTTCCATATGTGTGTTCCCAATATATCCCATCCTCTTCTAAATGGGAGTACAAACTCGCACACGAGCTGGAAATGGCTTCAGGATGTGACAGAGAAGTCATATGACTGGAGTGGCACTGTGTGTGGCCCTTTCTGAAAGACACGGTGTCCTGTGTGCTGGCTCCCATCCTACAGTAGATCCAGTTTCAAAGAATATCTTCCTTCCCGGATTCTTAAAAGCTCTTAATCAAGAAGCAGCAAGAAATCCTCCATCCTTCGTCCTCGGGAGGGACTCGTTTTATCTGAACAGGACGCGAAATGAAATTTGGGATAGGGAGGAAAAAGAGGGGCTTAAAGGGTGAAAGTACGGAGAAGTGCCAAGGGCTTCCCTCCCCGCCACCCGCCCCTGCACCGCTCCGCTTCCTTGCGTCTGCTCAAGGATCCGATGGTATTTCTGAGTTGCTAGCATGCAGTGGAAAAGTACAATTCATGACAACATTGGAAACAAATATTTATACTGGATAGTTAAGGCACATTTTTCTAAAAAAAAAAAATAGAAAGTAATAAAGTAGACTGCTAGCCCCGATGTATATTATCTTCCCATTCAGTGGATTTGTACGGAATTCTTGTACTGATGTTCTCCATCGCTGTACGTTCATCACGGATCTCAGCCCTGTGGTTTCTCTCCCTTGATGTATACAACTCCGCTTAGGTTGCTATCCAAGAAAAGCCTCAAATGTTCCTTCTGATGCATCTGGTCTGGGGCTTGCAAAAACCAGCAGCGGCTGAAATCCGTGCGGTAAAAATGGGAGAGAGCCGAACGGTGAGCGACGTGCGCCTGCATGCATGTTCGTGCCATGCAGCAGAGCTGCTGAAGACTAATTTCCAAGAAACATGATTTTCTTCTTGCTCCCAAAGTCACCCGTGGATGGCCTGAGATTTTAGGCGAGCGGGGGCTTTGAAAATTCCACCAATTCCTTTCCACCTGAAGACAACGCAAGGCTGATGGTGCTGAGAGGCGGCCATGGAGTGTGGCCTAGCAGGCATCCACAAGCCACAGGCCACACCACGAGCCCAGGGTGCACTGCGACAGTGTGTCCCCTTCCTGTGGTTCTCGTTAGAAAAGTTCGTGATTCCTGTACAAGGGAAGCTTCATGAGTAGCCAAATCTATTGATGAGGCAGAGCTGACTTGGGCTTTTTCCCTGCTGTGCCCAATAGCCCATCCAGGATGGGCTCTGCCCACCATTTCTACCCGTTCATGTTGAGCTGCCTCTTGAGGTGCAGGCAGGCAGAGTTGGGTGCTGAAGAGCATCACCTCCTTCCAGCATTGTGCATCCCATCCAGCCCAGCCCAGTTCCCATGCTGGAGCCCAGGCCAGTGCAGCACAGAAACCCACGTTGCTGTTAAGCAATGTAACAGCTTTGTCTGGGAAACATTCCCCTTCTGTTGCATGCGTGCTTCTTTAACGGTCGCTGCTAATCACGTTATTTATGGGGTGTTTCTCCCAGCCAAAGGTCTTAGGTGCTGGGCCATAAATTCAGTGAAAACATCGATCTGTGAATTAATCAGCGGGATTTGAGGTACCAAAGCCCTGCTGCCCGCCTTCCAGAAGGCACCGCTGTGCGCTGGGGGGTGAGTGCAGGTGTGGAGGGATGACCAGGGGAGATGCACCACAGCTGGGTCCTTGTGTGCGCGGTGTGAGGCTCCGAAGGGGTTAAAGCATTCCCCCCTCGCCCGGCTTTTGTGAGACTGCTGTGCTTAATAATCTGCGGTTTAAATGGTCCCAGCTAGGCCTTGAAGTTAACACCTTGTTGAGGTGAAGGAAGGGAGGGAGGGGGCAGTTCGCACCTCTCCTGCTGCTGTTGTTTGCAGGGGGACCTGCTGGCTGCTGCGAGGTGGAAAAAATGGGGGAGAAAAAAAAGAAGAAAAACTGTGTTTTTTTTCCCCCTTTTTTTTTTTAAAGAGAGGGAAAGGGCATTTGAAAACACACCATTTCCGAGGATAAAAGCTTGCATAGCCAACCCAAAAGGCAGTGGGGTGAGCAGCGCTGGGTGCTGCTTGGGTGACCTTACGGCCACGTGCCTGGGGATGGGTGGGTGGGAGGAATGGCCCGGAGCTCCAGCACGGAGCTGAGCACTCACAGCAACGGCAGGAACAGATGTCACAAAATGCAGGGCCAAGTAAACATCCCCACCACGCTGCACGAGGATACCTGGGGAATGCAAAACCCAAACCAGCGCTGCCCCGTGTAGATGCGGCTCAGAGGGTTCCGGAGGCTGAAACAAAGCGCTCAGAAATGGGGAAATTGCAGTGCTCACATTGCCTGCGCAACCTGAAATCAGCCTCATTCTGCTTATGCATTATATTACAGATTTTAATTACGGGATCACATGATGCTTTTCCCACGGGATTCCTGTCTCATTCAGTGCATGGGATGGACAGTGCGAACTTAATGAGCAGCTCTTCAATATTTGCTTTTCTTCTTGTTCTTTGCATTTCCCCAGGCCTTGCTTATTGCAGAGCACTGAATTTTTTCACCAAAGGAGGAATTCTTAATTTCTTGATGGGCTTTGCTCTAATATTTCTGTACTTGCATACAGTTCATTGCAGTGCAATATTCCCAAGAAGGAAGGAGCTTGCTTTAAAAAGAGCCCCGAGACCATCTCTAACATGTAATGTCACTCACTCTTTGTGGATTTGGGAGATGAATAGCCAACATCGTTGTTACACAGCTCAGATTTGTGTCCAGAGGAGGTCTGTGTTCCCCTGTATCATGATGCATTCAGAGAAGTTATCTGTAATGCTGTTTGCCAGTGTTCTCCTTCTGCGCACGGTAACCTTCACAATATGCTTTTGTGTGTCTCCAGCTTTCTTTGTGGCTTCTCAGAACTCTAACAAAAGCAAACCCCGACGAGCAGCACCTTCCCAAACTGTTCTGCGTGGTACCAGCTTACACCCACCAGGGCCGGGGCTCTGACATGGGCCGTGCCACTTGCCAACTGGGTCTTGGTGGGGACTGGCCCAAGGAGGGGGGGGATGTGCCCTTGTGCCACCAGTGTTTGCTGGCTTTTCTGAAAATGAGACTCAGCACTCCTGAACTCCATCCCAGGCTGTGGACAAGTGTCTGCATCGGGGCACAGACTCTTCTGCCCGTTTTTAGGCAGAATGTTTGTGATTTGCTCACAGTTGGCTGGGTGTGCGCGGCAGCATCTCTCACACAAAAGCCACTCCTATTCCAAAGTTCAAGTCCTTACTTCAAAGCGTGGAACTGGTACAGCCTTTCAAAGGAAGGCTGCTCAGAGTTTAAGATTAGCAAAACAATATACTTTTTTTTTTTCCCAGCAGAAGAGTTTCAGCTGAAATTTTGAAAGCAAATAAATGCATAAATCACAGTTTTGCCCGAGCCAGACGCCCAGCGTGGACAGTGAGGCAGAACATTGAGCGTCTGGCAAAGCTGCATGAGGCTGAAAGCCGACTCCTCATGTGAAGTGTGCGGCGCGTCTCATCGAGGTGGGACTAGCAGCTGCAGGCAGCCCAAGCTGCACTCACCATTCATGGGTGTAGATGCTGCTGGTCAATGTATTTGGCTACATGGAGCTGCATTGCCTTGGGGCAGTCTCTTTGGTGACTTTCTATACCACAACACTCTGTTTTCTTGCACCTCACGGTTATGCATGGACCCGCTGGGCTGGATATTTCACTATCAGATGTATGCACTGAGCCAGGGTCCTTCTGCTTTTTAGCAGTGCCTTTATAGCATAAAGAGACAAGGCAAATTGCAGAAATGACAAAGCCGAGTGCGATACTTGCAAGTTACAGAGTTATCCTATAGCTCTTTCAAGTCAATGGCAGCTTGCTGTGCCAAGAAGGAGTTAATCCATCCACAGTTCATTATGATCTTTAATAACTGGAAGCAATTGGTCTAAGTGCTGTAAACCCAGCAGAAATTTGTTGCCTTGTCTTCTGCCGACCACAAGCACCGCTTATTCGTTGAGAGACGAAAGTGAACGGGCACTGGCTGGCATCTGTAACCTGAACAGGAGAAGCGACCGCGGCACGCCGCCTGCTCCCAGCAGAGGAGCTGCAAAGCTGCAGCAGGTAAAATTGGATTTTAAACTCAAAACGCCAAGCCAGTTCAGTCGGCTGCTGGCAAATTCCCAAGGCGAGGGTTTTTAATGAGGCTTCTGCATCAAAATAAGTGAAACCACATGGAATTTTAATTGTTCTTATTCTAAATCCGAAACACACTGGCAAAGTATTCTCTAATCTAGTATCTTACTCTACATATTGGCATGTTGGCATTACCACACTTGTGTCCTAAGCCCATGTCTCTCAGAAAACGTGCATCCCGGGTTACCCTAGGGAGGAATCTGCCCTGGAGATGTGAAAGCACTTTATCCCGGGCGCCCTCCGACATGAAGGTTTTGTTAGAAAAAGGTTTAGTTTGGTTTGGTGCTGTCAAAGGCTGTGAATGGGTCAGATTATACAGGGGCAAGAAGACCTGTCCCTGTGCTCGTCGCTGTGTTTCTCCTTCTGGCAGCAAGGAGGAAAGGCGATGCTCTGTGCAGAGCGCGGTTTCACAGTGTTGCGGCCACAGTGCAGTGCTTCACCCGTTTATTAGAAGCTATCACAAGAGTGGGAATTCACAGATGCAAATTACGTTCTTGCTCTGACAGTGGAAAAATTAACATAAAACTTTAATCCTGCTGGAGAGAGGAGTAAATAAATTATTTGCCTGCACTGTCATGTTGCTGTATTGCCAATCAGCGCTGCTGCTTGTGTGCAAGTAGATATACCGAAGTAGTGCCGTACCCAAAAAGCTGCTTACGTTCCCAGCCCAGCAAAAAGCTAACCATACATGAATGAATATGCAGCTGGGGTTTGCAAGTCAGAACCAAAGCCAGCCCTACCACGAGAGAAGGAGATAGTGAGGGGAGGGGCAGGAGGGTGGTACAGCGTCAGGGAGGGCACATAGCAATGAGCATGGCGAGAAACTCTCTTTTAGAGGTTTCTTTTTAAGATGTTTCCAGAGTCACTTAGAAAAGAGGTTTTAGGATAAACACCATAGGAAACTTCTGCTGGTCTCCAAAAAATATCTTTACACGCTGGGGATGCGGAATGCTGAGGAAGGAACAAAACGTACTGCAGGAAGTTATGGAGATAGCAAAAGGCATTTGGGCAGAAGGAGGGTTGGAGGCGTGAGTGTGTGGGACTGGTGCAGACACAGCCGTGAACGAGATAAGGAAGCGTTATGGTTATTTGGCCTTTGGGTAAATAAGATTGTGCTTTACAATCAACAGTAAAACCAGTATGAATTTGCTGGGATGTGCAAGGAGGTCTGCGCTAGAAATACCTAAGTGTGACGTGCACAGTTCTGGACATGCATCCATCCAGGCAATATTTGGATCTGGACCTGAAAAGGAGATTGGCTTTTAATGTGTAAAACTGTGTGGATAGTCATAGAATCACAGAATCACAGAATCACCAAGGTTGGAGAAGACCTCCAAGGTCATCCAGCCCAACCATCCACCCACCACCAATATTTCCCACCAAACCACATCCCTCAGTACAACATCTAAATGCTTCTTGAGCACCTCCAGGTACGGTGACCCCACCACCTCCTTGGGCAGCTCATTATTGTTATAAAAATAAGTATGTACATATATATATATGTATCAGTTGCAAAGAAACCAAAAATGCCGATGCTCCTCTACACCCTTGTACTCATACCACTTCTCCTTTGATTGTAGAAGTCTTGTTTAGCTTCTATCAGGGTAAACTAAAAGCAACTCTATTCATGTTGGGAGAGTTGCAATAACAATTTAAAAAAGGGGGGAAAAAAGTGCGTAAGCAGTAGCAGATTGAAACTCGGTATTTTGAGCAGCTGGGGAAATTATGTTTTAGCCTTATATTTCCAGATACGTATCAGACCTGTTCACAATATACAGGATCGAGTTCCAAAATTACAGCTTTGAATCTGGGTGGTATCGCCTCTGGGTATTGTTTGCAGTTGGGAACGAAAGCAGTTGCATCAAGCAGCAGAGTGTTTGCTGGGAAGGTACAAGTTATATTACATTCCACGCTGTTGTGGGTGATGATGGAGACGGACCCACGCACCCGTAGGTCACTGATTCAGTTCCAGATAAAGATAATAGCAATCACGTTGTCATCAGAGTTAAGATGGGGTTTCTACTGCCCGTGTAAGACCCCGTGCTGTCAGTATTGTGGGCAGGCACCTTGCAGCCCCCCGGTCGCCAGCTCGGTGGGTCAGACTCCGGGCTGGCAGTGGCCCAGGTCCTCAGCCTGAGTCCGTGCTGTGTCGGAGCTTACCCCGCTGCCACCAAGGTATCATCTGGTAGGATACTGAGCTGAAGGGGTAGGCTAAATGGGCTGGGAGAGCAGGGGAGAATGGTGGTTTGAATGCCAGATGCACCACACAAGATAGCAGGGTTGCTCAGTCTCCGGCTTCAGCGGCGCAGGGCTGCACGGTGCCTGCAGGCCCACTGCCCCGCGTGTCGGCGAGGAAGGGCACTGCTGCTTTCCTACGGCGGCTGCGTGGGGGTTGGGTGTTCAGCACATCGGTTTGGCGCCCAGGAGACCCCGCATTTTCCTTTCAAGTAAATCAGATCGGCCCTTTGGCAAGAGGTGGGTGAGCCCTCGGGCCTGAGGCATTGGAGAGCTGTAGATGGGTCAGCAGAGAGAAACAATTTGATCCCGTGATTTTTTCCTCTCTATTTACACCCTTCTCTTTCTGCCTCCCCCTCACTCACATATATGTAGTGGCTACCGCGTACTGGCTGAAGCAGTTGACTCTGTTCTGCGCTGCACTTCTCAGTTGGGCTTTTTCTGTTCCCCTTCGTCCCTTTCCCCACACCCTTTTTGTTTCCCCGCTTTTCTGGCTGTCAGAACAAACTCCCACCGCCCCTTTTCCTTCTCCTGTCCACCCTGCAGTCTCCTGAGCGGATCACCAAGCTGCTCACATTTGCTTCCCAGTTCTGCTCCTAAACTCGGAGCGTTTGATGTGGGATTCAAAATTAGGCAAAATGAGTTCACCCATCCCTGTTTTGCGTTAGAATCAGATTCGCAGCGTTACCATCCAGACGTTTACAGTAGCCCTAAACTGTGTGGTCTTTTTTCAACCAGACTGCACGGGCTATACAGGAAAACAACTTCTTTCAGTAGCAGAGTCAGCGTTGGGCTTGTAATTTTCCATAGACTGCAATGAAAAGCAAAATGTGCATCTTTCCCATCATTTCAGTGGCCTGGCCCAGTCTGAAGTCGCTCAGATGCCGCGGACACTATTTCCAAGCCGTAGGGATAGCTGAGCAGGTCCTCACCTACATGGGTGGCTTTAGGGCAAGGAGTGGGGCTCGGGCACCCCGGTGTAACTCCATTGGTGTCAGTGGGGCAGCTAACTCGGTGTTGCCAACTGCCATACGTTTGTTACAAGCTGCACAGTTGCCATTTTTTCTCACAGCCCCAGCTCCTGGAGGCACGTGCAGAGGTAGAACCCCAACTTGTTTCCATCGAGGCCACAGCAAACAGCTGGATGCACGTCACCCAAGCACAACGCAAAGCTCAGAAAGCAGAAGGCAAATCAAACACGAATCTGCATTTATATTTTTGGCTCTCTTCCGATCTTGATTTTTGAGATGTTTTTTTGGGGGTCTGACTTGTGACCTTGGCACGCTTTGGGTTGGCAATGCCACTCCTCCATTGACATCGGTGGAGTCAGACCAGGGACGAATCTGGCCCGGCACATGTAGAAGAGAGGTGTATGACTCTGTTCTTTGCAATGTGTTGTTGGGTATGATCTGCTGTTCTTTCGGGGGCCAGAAGAAGTGGGTTTTCTTTAAAAAAAAATAAATAAAATTCTATCATCACTTGATACAAAAAAATGGTATTTACGGAATTGTTTTCCCCCATCTTCTGTTATAATTTTTTAGGTGCTTCCGAGCTGGGCCCATTTTCAGATCCCAGGCAGTTCACAAGCATTTCATCCCTCACTGAGAGCCGCTTCTCCAACCCACGAATGCACTATCCAGCCACCTTTACCTATACACCGCCCGTCACCTCAGGCATGTCACTGGGTATGTCCGCAACCACTCACTACCACACCTACCTGCCACCACCCTACCCCGGCTCCTCCCAAAACCAAAGTGGACCTTTCCAGACCAGCAGCACTCCATATCTCTACTATGGCACTTCGTCGGGATCGTACCAGTTCCCCATGGTGCCGGGAGGGGACCGCTCCCCTTCCAGGATGCTTCCTCCGTGCACCACCACGTCCAACGGCAGCACGCTGCTAAACCCAAACTTGCCCAACCAGAGTGACGGTGTGGAGGCGGATGGCAGCCACAGCAGCTCCCCAACCGTTTTGAATTCTAGTGGCAGAATGGATGAGTCCGTTTGGAGGCCGTACTGAGATTGCTTCTGCCCGGCCCGACCTCCGCGAGCCAAAAACCCAAACGGTCGACAAACTACGAAGTGCCTGGCTTTTGTTTTACTTTTTTTTTTTTCCTAAAAAAAAAAAAAAAAGAAAGAAAAAAAAAAGAAAAGAAAAAAAAAATTAATGGATTTTACCAATGTTTGCAACTGTGTAGATGGGATGATAATGGCCATAAATAACACAAGAGTTACCAACACACCACCACCCATGTTTCAGATTATGTGGATCAAAGCTTTTTTTTTTTTTTTTTTTCTTGGAACCATTTTACCTTCTTTGATATTTAAAATGTACTTTCTACACACGCAAAAAAATCCCCCCCCCCTTTTTTTTTTTTTTTTTTTTTTTTTGTCGCAAGCATTGAAATAAATAGTGAGTTCTTTTGCCAATGAGGAGAGAACGGACTCCCCAGCTATCAGGACAAACACGGTGATGCAAGGCAAAGGCTGCGTTCCCTTTCATTTTTTAAAAACTCATCATGAACTCCAGATACAGTTGCAATCATACAACGTATGGGACCCTGCTCACACACCTAGTGCAATTCAACTAGCTTGTATTGGTGCACATAAGAAGGAAAGCAAAAATCAAGTTGCTTCCAATCTACTATGATACATTCAGATGCAAATAGCTGTCCCAAAACTCTGACCGAGCCTTGCTGCAGATAACAGTTGGAACTTCTCTGTGTTCACTCCTTTTTTGCTTTGTTTTTGGGTACTCAAAGAGAACAAGTCTTCAAGTTAGACTAGACAGCCCCGGGGTTTCCTTTTTGCTTTTGTATCCATTCGTCTTGCCTTCGATTAGCCAAAAACCAAAAATGAAAACCAAAACCTTTAAAAACAAAACGTTGTTACTTATGCAAAATATGGAAATGGCAATATATATTACTAGAGCCAAAATGGTATGCATAGTATTTGTGTTCAGCTACGTTCTTTTTTATATTTTTTTTAAATTATAAGTGTGTAAAAGTTGAGGTTGTTTGCGAACATGAATCATCGTATAACTTTAAAAGAATATTTATAATTATTTAATGACATTTGGACCCTTTAAACGTTTCTTAATGTAATGATATATCGACTTCGGTCTCTAAAAGTGGTTTGTTTTTTTGTTTGTTGGCCTTTTTTTTTTTTCTATTTTTATTTTTTTACATTTCTGCAATGGTGTGAACCTCAAAACTTGACCCAACTCTGAGAAGCAGTCCCAGTGTGAACCGCTTTACGAGGTGACTTAAAAACGAAACGAACAAAACCAACCCAAATGCATCCACATCAAATGGCTTCGGACGTAGGATCTTTTTTTCTATAACTTATGAAGGAACTATTGTATTCAAACTATTTTATTAGCTGTCTGGTTGCCTTCAACACAGTCTTGCCTTTTGATCAGCAGTTGTGGAGACACTGGAAAAATGGTAGGAAGGATGAAATAATTTCTACCCTTCCCCTGATTTCTTCCTCTCCCAGGATTTTTCTCAGAACTTCAAAATTTGAAAGTATTCATATTTAAAACATTCTGACAGCGTGATTTGAATTCTGACAGTTTGTTGTTTTTTTTTTTTTTCCCCAAAGAATGAAAATCGTTTGAAAATGTGTTCTATAGAACTAACAAGTTGTTAGGTTTCCCAAAATGGGAGTAAGGGAGAATTGGTACGACTTTTTCTTCCCCTTGAAATTTCAGCCCTTTCTATGGAATAAAAAGGTTCGAAGCTGAGACAGAAGCTTCCCAGCCTGGAATCACTGAGCACTAGCATTAAATGCTGAACTCCTGAAGACGTTGGGTTTACTTTGCCATATTAGAGAAACAAGCACAAGCTCAGCAATACTCCCCTCTTCAGAACCAATGCTGAAGACAGTCACCTTAAGGCCACCCTGGGGCTCCCAGGTGTGGTACACCAATGCAGGGAGAACAAACTTAACCTGTAACCCTTAAGCCAACCTGTCTGCTGCCAAAGTGCCCATTGGAGGTGCAAACATTTTGCCCAGTGGGTTGATTTTCCCCTTTGCTTGGTGGGGCAATAAGTGCATGCTTTACGGGGCTGCCCAAGCCTGGTGTTCACTTAGCCCTTCAAAAGGGCTGCGACCCAGTGCTCCCTCCCCTCCTGCCCTCAGCACAGCCATAACCTATGGTCAGGTTGGTGGTTGGATTGATGATCTTTAAGGTCTTCACCAACCTAAATGATTCCAGTTCTAAGCATCCTCCGCAGTGGCCGCCGGCCATGGCAGTGCTCCTTGGCTGTGCTTGGGCTCCCTCCAGGTATCACAATAACTCCAGGGCGGGCATAGCCACACAGAGCCACGAGGACAACACCACACCATCCCTGTTAGGTGATAGCAAAGCTGTTGAACTAGAACGAGTCGTCATTAGCGTAGTACACTCCTCCAATTTGCGTCATTACGTGCTCTTAAAAAAAAAAGTCTTTGCCTTCTAAAGGTTGTATACCAAGTATGCTTAAAGTATAAGTAAGTCACTTTTTTTTTTTTCTAATAGTTTTCCTTCAAAGATGGAAGCTGTAATTGATTCTATTTATTGTTGGTTTGTGGTAGCTTGAAGCATACCACTGTCCATTTATTTGTAACTGTAAAATACGTTTGTTAGTCTCAGCAGCACTTAAAAAGCCAGTGTCTGGTTACACATTTCAGTTTTGGTTTTTGTTTAGTAAGCAAGAGAAAAAGATGTACTGCCAGTGCAAGCTGTTTCCTATTTAATAAAAGGTACTATATTTGTACATTATTTGTTATTGCTGAGAAGGGCTTTTTAAGGTTTACTGTATGCATATTAAGTAATTTTTAGGGTGCTTTTGTGTTGAAATGTCGTTAGAGTGGCTGCAGGCAGCAACCCAGATTTTTTGTTAAGACTTTGTTGTAAAATTCAAGCACTTGGGTTTTGTTTCTGGATAAATCCAGCGCAGACCAGACTTCTGTTTTGCTCAGTACCGACAGAACTCTGCCCGAGCCCCCGCGGTTTTTGAGGCGGGCCGATAGGGACAGAACGCCTTTTCCACCTGGGTGAGGAGCACATCCCGAGCCCTGCACCCGGCTCCCGCTGCCGTGCGGGCACTGTCTGCCTGCTTGAACAGATGGGAAGGAGAGGATTTTCTAAGCACCTGCGGATGGAGGAGCACCAGCCCATTGACTTTCGGGAGCCCCCGTGCTCCCCACAGCTCGTGGTGCCTCAGGAAAACCTCTCCCGCCATCAGACGGCAGCTGAGGGGGCTGACGCAGAAATGCACATGGAAGCCTTTGGAAAATGCTTCCAAGTTCCCTTGGAAATGCTCTTGATTCAGGATTTCAGACCAAAAAAAAAAAAAAAAAAAAAAAGAAAACCAACCAAAAAGACACGTGTTACGTTGTTATCGTACGAGATTATCTTGCCAGGTGCTTAGCATCGACAGAAAGGAGCTTTCTCTCAGAGGTACGACAGCCCTTCCCTTCAACGAGTGCAATCTTTGGCACTGGCCATCGGTGTAAAGACAAAAAAATGGCCTTTGTTCCCCTCCATCTCTTACCCAACCAAAGATTAACTCCCAGCAGAACAGGCACGATGGCCCTTGTGCCGAACGGAGGATTCAGTCCTCCCCTCCTCCCGGGGTGACCGGCGCGGTGCCCGCGGGTTGGGGACGCAGCGCAGCGCAGTCCTGCCCCCTCCTTAGCGCGGCCTTGCTCGTTCCTCCTCCAGCAGCCCCGAGCAGGAGGTTCCAGGCACGGCTGGTGCCGTCTCGAGCGGGGGAACTTGTGCACTTTGGAGCTTAGCAAAGCCATGCAGCCAGGAGCCTGCCGCTGACAGCAAGCCATGAGCAAAAGCAATAACTAAACCCGGACCAGCCATGAGTACGAGATCAAAGAAGCCCAATTCTCCGAACCCCCGAATTTCTTCTTGTTTTTGAATATAATGCATTTCATTTTAACATTTTTTTTTTCTGAGAACTTTTTAGATGTTTGTTTACTTCCATGTTTACAGATAACTCTTTGCTTTTTTTTTTTTTTTTTTTTTTAAACGCAGTACTTCTAAGTATATCAGCCAAAACCATACTTTTACAGTAACTTTTGTTTTAGGTTATGAGTGACATTCCATTTTTTTTTTGTTGTTGTTGTTAAATATGCTTTACCAGTCTTGAATTTCTGCCGGAACAAAGTATTTGTAGCATTTTGTGTAAATACAAGCTTTAATTTTTTTTATTTTTTCAAACGCTGTCACCGGAGGTTTGCTTTTCATGCACATATTGTACAAACACATTCTGCTTCATGCCACAGACGATGATTGTGGATCAGTTTACTTCAACTTCAAAGGGACTATTTGTATTGTATGTTGCAACTGTAAATTGAATTGTTTGGCATTTTCTCATGATTGTAATATTAATTTGAAGTTTGAATTTCATTTTCAATAAAATGGCTTTTTTTGTTAACGTTCTTCTCTGCTTCTTTTTCTCCCGCTGTCTCCTCTCAGCCGTGCAGCTTGCTTTCGTGACCGGGCAGAGCTGGGCAAAGTTAGGATGCAGTGGGACACGGTCCTGGCCCTCCAGGGGTGGACCCATCGATTTCTGAAGTGCTTAAGTTTTCGACCAAATACAAAAAAGCAAATTTCCATGTCTGCAGGTGGTAACGCACGCCTTGTAACCCTGATCTCAAACGCTGCTTTTCTTCCTGAGTCTGAAAACTGTCAACAGACGTTGTTTCCTAGGAGAGCGCTAGGCCGTTAACTCTGAAACCTAACGACTGGCATTACAAGGGGCATTCTGGTGCTGTGGGGCTGTGAGAAGAGCTTGGAGTGGGGAAAGCTCAGGTAGATCTCCAAAGCGGGTGGAGGGATTTGGGTTTACGGCGCTGGTCCAGGACGGCGGTTGCACTATCCCCACCTCTTCCTGGTCAGGCCTGAGGAGCTCAGTTGCAGATAACTTGTGATTTGCGTGGCCTGAGGCAACAATAGTTTCCAAACAGCACAAGACATATGGAGAGGGAGGGGGCTGGGGAAGGAGGCTGCTCTTCCTCTGGCCTCGTTTTAGGGTTAGGAGTTGATGCTGGTAATGAAGGCGATGCTCAGCTCACTCAGGGCTGTCTGCGGGAGGAGAGGACAAGACAGGAGTTGTGTGCCTGGTCTCAAAGCAAGTTCTTCTCCTTCCCAGCTGCTCCTTGAGTCTGCCCGTGAAACGGTAGCACAGAAACACCAGGTTCTGTTCATTCCAAGAAACCTTTTACTCTTGAAGTTTAACGAGGAAACTTGAATATCACTAATACTGATTTTGTAAACTCTGTTTGCTTTCTTGAGGACCTGCACACTTCTTACGTGGTAGCTGAAGACAGATAATGTCTGGGGAATTTTGAAAGTACTTCTATCCCAGCCATAATCTGAGTCTTGATTTTAGGGAAACTTCATCCAGGACTTACATCGGTGTGGTGCGGTGTACTGCCATAGCACTAGTTTGGGGGGATTAGTGCTATAAGCATCAGTGCTAGGACCTTCTGTTGTCCTCTCCTACAAAAGTCAACCCATTTTAGCTAGGCAGAGCACAGGTTGGGGCTCATTATGTTCCTACTTCCACAGTCACATAACCCACATGCTCATAAAGGGAAATAATTTCTCACAGTCTGGCTGGTCAGCAGAGGTGGAGGGAAGCTGTGTCACCTCCATCCTTGGAGATCTAAAGGACCCAACCAAAGCCTGGAGCAACCCAGTCTGACCCAGAGCTGAGGCTGCTGGAGCAGGAGGTTGGGATGGAGACCTCCTGGTTCTCTTCAGCCTGAATTACACCCTGGTTTTCAGAGGCAGGGTAGGGGCTCCCTGCTGCAGGTCGTTGTCTAAGCTAAAAACCGGTTGCATGATTGTATAGGTGACGCATATTCAGCTAAAAACAATTTTTAAAAAAGAGCTTTGTCAGGATGGAGTTCTTGCGTAGGCAGGTTATTGAGGAGTTACAATAACCCCCCTGTCTTTTATTGGTTTCTGGCACATTATTTTTTCTGGTATATCTACTGCTCACATGGTCAACACAAGGGCTGGAAGAAGTAAACCATCATTCTGATCCAGTAGAGTGATTCCCACATGCTTTCCCCCTGTACATTGTTAGGAAGTATTGCATTTGGTGCCTTTTCCCTTTTGTATCTTGAGGCGGTCACTCTCATTGTCGTGCCTTAGCCAGAAGCAAGCCACTTTTGAGACAAAATGAGCTGCGTTGCTCATTGTGAAGGGCTGCCCAATACTGGATGTGTGGAGTGGTGGGGGAAGAGCAAACTCAGAGCACTGTTAGGATGTAAGACTTAATGATGCTTCCCACAAGGGGCAATGACAGTTGTCATTCCTCCCTTCTAGTGTCAGTAAATGATCTCTTGCTTTTGGGCTGTGAGGGTTGAACAACTCTGGATCGCTGGGGTGAGGCCTTACAAGCTCCTGGGGGTAAGCGGGAGGTGGGGCCAGGTCTGACATTACAGCTCAGCACCAAGCCCAAATTGTTGGCACCAAATAAAGAGTGCATCAAGCTGGTTACGGAAGGAAAGGAGGAAGTAACCTCAGGAGATATTTAAGGGTTGACAAGCACCAGCTAATCACCTTCTGCACAGTCAGGATGAAATGAATCAGTATTTCGGGGTGAAATCCATCCCCTAGGGCCTCTTACGGATGGCCAGTGCTACATCTCATATTTGTGTAGCAGAGGGGATAGTGCAGCTCAAGCACTCAACACACGTTTAAATGCTCGCAGCCTGAGAGCGTTATTGTCCAAAACTATTTGCTGGACTGGGTGAAATGATGAGCAAATCAACTAGAGACCTCTGACTGCAAATGGGTGATGGAGCTGGCTGTGGTGGATGCATTTCAGGGAACAGGTTGGGCATTTCTACTCGGTTTCTTCAAGGAAAATCTTTAGCATGAGCTTAAAGCAAAAAGAAGTTAAAGACGTGGTATCCAAAACAGCTGGCTGTGACCTTCTGTAATTGCTTTTTTTCCCTGCAGATTCTCTGGTACAGTATCAGTCTGGGATGCGTGGAGCATTGGGTCTTTTTGTGATACTTACATAGCTTTGGAGGGAAGTCTGTGTGCATCTCCCAACACTCCGTGGAGTAGGAAGCCCTACTGACAGATGAAGTTAACAGCTCTGCCCTGATACTTTTGTGCAGAATAGCTGCTATATTATTTAGGGTAAATGCAACCCGCGTTTCTAATGTTGACTGTGTTAACCAAATAATACGTGGTCTCAGATTTCCTTCACTGATACTAACTCCCAGATTTTGTCTTATCTGTCTGAAGCACTCCCCAGTCTCCCTGTGCTCCTATTGCTATTGCAGTTGAGGTGAGAGAATAAAAGAAGCCCCCTAGAATTATATTTGTGAGAACTTGTAAAGGAAACACAAATTAGCTTTGGTTCTGTAGCTGGGAAATCTCAGCTCCATCTGTGGTTTTCCAAGCAGCTCTGGATGCCTTTTTTTATGCCTCAGTTTCCCTAAACACAAACTGGAATTTACTATTCTCCTACTTTGTCAGGCCTCTCCCATACACTCACTGTGAATAGAAGCTTTGATTATTTTTTTTTGTTTGTTTGTTTCTTCTTATTTAGCTCTTCTTACTACAAATCCAATGTTTGGTCTCACCCCATTGGATAGCGTCCTTTGAAAGAGCACATTTCTAAACCGCATGTTTAGAAAAATTGACCCAGTTTCCAGACTGCTGATCTGGTCAAAAACAATGCGGAGTGAGGGCCAAGTTGTGCTGCCTCAACAGATTTCCTCCACGCTCGCAGTGGGGCAGGAGAAGAGCCGAGAGGAGCTGGGCTGCGGTCCGTGAGCACTTGGCCCCTCCTTGGCAGCGGCATCGGGATGAGCAGCTGGAGCTTCGGGATGTCCCAACTCTTAGGGAAATGCAAACAACCCAGGGAAAGCTGATGTGCTGCAGCAACTTGCCAGTGATTAACGGTCCCCACCGGGCCAAATGCAAGGGTGATTGCGCCAGCAAGGATCAGCTGCAGTTCCTCTATTAATAGTCCTGTGGATTTGGGTGCCAGAATTTCCCAGCCCAAGTGTGCTGGTGCCGTTGATGAGGGACCACGGTACTGCTGGCTGGAAGGGGTCTCTGGAGGTCTCCTGCTCTGAGGGAGCTGTGTGCAGGACCACCACTATCAGATATGCTCATCTGGGCTCTGTCCTTGCTACCTCCCAGGGATGGGGATGGAGATCAGTGGTGGTGAGGCAGTGGAACAGGTTGCCCAGAGATGTGGTGGATGCCCCATCCCTGGAGACTTTCAAGGCCAGGCTGGATCAGGCCCTGGGCAACCTGATTTAGCTGCAGTGTCCCTGTGCATTGCAGGGCAGCTGGACTAGATGGCCTTCAGAGGTCCCTTCCAACTCTAAGGATTCTAAGATTCTATGGGGCCGTCCTGTTCCCACACATCTCTACCATCCACCCCCAACCTCCCAAAATGCAATCTTGTGACTTTTCCCCAGGCTCCCATCCCCATCTCTGGGTTTGGACACGCAGATCTTAAAACCTTGTCACAAGTCTAGAGGAGGCCAGCGCTTGGTGGCCTCCCCTTCCTGTCCCTTCATCTGTATTCCTCCAGGTTCCAACTTCTGAGGACTTTTAAAAATAAAGTCCAAGCCTAAACACCAAGGCAGCCCTCCCCGGTTTGTTTACTTCTTCATTTCCGCAGATGAAAAAAGAAGCCCTTAGCAGCTTAGAATGATGCTGTGACATCCAAATGCTGCCAGGTAGCTTCTCCCAGGAGAGCACCGCTGCTATCGCTGCCCAGGGCAGGCTGGGAGATGCCAGGAAACAGGAAAGGAAAACGGTGGCTCTGTCTGCAGAGAGGAAAAAAGGAATGGGGAAAAATAGCAAATAATCGAGACAGATCTCTGGAAACCTGACTGTGAAGGATCTTTCTGTGTTCATTGCCAGTAGTGGTGTCCTCCTAACAATGCAGGATGTTCTCATCTTCTAATAACAACCAGACCAGATGCTGAAGTCTATTCTGCAAATGCTGCACAAGTGAGAGGTGGAGCAGCTGATTTCTGTTAAGAGCAAACACAGAGGAATAAGCCAAAAAGTATGAGAAGACTTTAGAGGTCTTTCTTTGTGACCCCCTGTTTGGCAGCGGGACCTGTACATCAGGACTGATATGCCGTCTGTCCGTCTGTCCATCTGTCCCCACGCTGCTCTGGCCCAGCTGACAGGTTTGGGGCAGAACACCAGCAGCACTGATAGGGACTTTACCCACAGCCTTTGGTTTTGTGCAGCTGTAGGATGTGCCAGTGGATGAGGGGTTTGCTTGGCTTGCTCCTTGCCGCAGATATGGTAACGTGGTGGGTAGGGGCCAGGGATTTAGACTGGCACCTTTGTTCCATCTGTTTTCTCCTTTCCCCACCTCTCTGTTTTCTTTCCTTAGTCTATTTGTCTGGAAGAGAGCATTTCAAACTACTCGATAAAGGATTGTCTTTTTATAAGGTATCGTGCTGGGCATTAAGAAAGGTGCCTCTCACTCTCCTCGCAGTACTCCTTCCATCATCTTTTCCTTATTTCCTCATGCAGTGCCCTCCAGGCATGGATCTTCAAAATCACAGTAAGATCCCTCATGTTGTAATGCGCTTATAGGTATTGGATGGAAAGTGTTAGGGAAAAGTAGGGCACATGGTAACATATGATGCCTTTTCTATTTCTATTTCATTGTCGGGCAAGGACCAAGAGAAAAAAGAGGGGACTGTGCCTCACGTTCACACATTTTTCTCATAGTGCATGGCAGCCCTCGGAAACAGTTCCTAGAAACCAGAAGAAAGCCCAACACACTGGAAACGATGGGGAGAGCTCGTCCAATGTTTAGGGTTGCTGGCTGGTGACTGCAGATAAAGATGTTTACGGAGGACTTGTGCAACTCCGCTCCCTTGCCAGCAAGGGAAGGTTTGGGACGTGCTGTTTCAAACCTCCCTGTCTGTGCCTGACAAAGAGGATCCCCTCCGTTGCTATTTTCATAAGTTTCCAATTAGAAACACATTGCAGTCATTCTGTTTATCGGAGTATTTTTTTTTTTTTTTCCTGCACGCTGCATTTATTTATAAGAGATACTTTTTCGGGATGGTCACGTTAAGCCTGGCACGTTGCTTACTGTGGGTTTCTGCCCCAGGGCGGCTTGCCAGCTCCTCCGTGGCTGAAAATACCAACAGACAACATGCTGATGCACTGCAGCATTACCTGCTTATCCTTGCTCAGGTCTCCTGATCCAGGCCTGCATGGAGCAGGGGGACAAACCCTGCTCCAATTGTGTGAACGGAGAGCACATCTGAGGGCAGTTGCCCCATGCCGATGGCTGCTCAGAGACACACCTGCCCGTATCAGACCTCACAGTCTAGGAAAATAGAACTAGAGAGAGATAATTTAGGTCACCTGTAGCGTGACAACCCAGAAACAGGAAAAGTTGAACCACTGCTGCTTGAGAAAAAGTGTCTGAGGGCAAAAAGTGGCTGTCTCTCCAAGGCCAACCTAAGGCAGAGTCCCGGCTTTCCTCTGAAGCAGCAGGATCTTGAAGCCAGTCCCTGGTCCAGCTCTGCCTGAAGTTTTTGGGCATCTGGGGTCAGCGTTCAGGTCTTGCAGTTGGCTCTTTCTTTCTGTCAAAAACCAAAGCTAAAGGTTGTGCTTTTGGGAAGTGCCTGTTTGCTGAAGTCAGAGTCAGTTTTAATGCCACTATCAGCCCTTTGGCATTTCAGGTTCTGCCTCATTAAAATACTGTAATTATAAGTCCCTCCTGGACCATAGAACTGCTGGGATCCCTTCCCCTGCTGCGCTTCTCCCATCCCCTCATATCCCTGCATTCACCAGCACTGTTCAGTCCCACGCAGGTGTTGTGGGCCAAGGTAAGTAAAAGGTAAAGCAACCTAGTGAGTGCCCCTCCTGCTCAAGGCCCACAGAAATGTTCACCCCACAGAGAAAAGACCAATACTTAAATGGCAAAAGTCTCCTGCAGGAGGTGAGGATGACCACAGGCCTCAGACCTTGCCAGAGGATCCAAGAAGTCATTTCTCTAACGTTTCTTTGCCACAAGGGTAAATAAGAAATTGAACCTCATCAAAGAAAGATGTGAAGCTCAGAAGCACACATACAGCCAATATGAGGAAGGGGGAATGAAGTTTTCAGCTGCCTCCCAAAATGAGAAATGGTTCTTTTTTGAAGGTGTTCTTTTAAGCTCATTCTCTTCCCGTGTGCCCAGAAGCAATGGACACTTAATAAAAGTTGTGCACTGGATTAGACAGGTATTGGAGAGAAGTCTATGGACTTAGCACCACCTTAAGTCAAGGAAGGCTTTTGAAATATTGTCAGAAATAAGTGTAAGGATAACTACGGGGCAGGGGGGCTGATCTCACTCTGAATCCTTCCGTTCCTGCTTTATTTAGGAAAAGAGATTATTATTCACTCACTTTGCTTAGTTTAAAATTCAGTTGTTGGTTTACTTCCAAGTGTTTCTGGCTGCTGTGCAACTTCTGTTAAGAAATCAGCGTTTCTTAATAAAATATGTACCCATTTGTTAATATTTGTGACAAAGCAAATTTCAAAGAACTGAAAGCCTGTGATGCCATTTTTCTGGAAAAAGCCACTGCCTTGCCAGCAAGCTCGTTTCCTCTTAGCAGGTCAATGCTAAGTGACGTTAAAAAGAAAAGGGAGGATGGGGTTTGGGGAATTTTTTTTCTATCACAGGTGCTAGTGAGGCCACTGCACAGGGTGCCCAGAGGTGGGGCTGCCCCGTCCCTGCACACAGCCAAGGCCAGGGGACGGGGCTCTGAGCGCTGACGGAGCTGTGCTGTCCCTGTGCATTGCAGGGCTGGACTGATGGCCTCAGGGCTCCCTTCCTGCTCAAACCGTTCTGTGATTTTGTGATTCTTGAGATGTCCATTCTACTTTCATTTAAAAGTAAAGCTTTAAAAACATTATGAGCAAGATACATAGAGGAATGACTTTTCCAGGTAATGAAATGCAGAATGAGATCGTGCTGGTTTTCCTTTTATAGCCCGTAAAAATGATCTAAGATTTTCTGTCAAGATAACTGAATTGGGAAGCAGAGTGTAAAACACCATTGCACCCTTGCTCATGGCTTGTCACCTGCCAGGGCAGCACGATGACCCCCACAGTGACCTCTGGGATGGGTAACAAATAACTCATCCCCAGAGTGGGAATTTCATCCCTAGATTGCCCTATTAATGTTCCGTGTACTATATAGGAAGCACAGGCTGCTAACTCAGATGCCTACATTAGGTGCCTGAATCATAGAATCATAGAATCACCAAGGTTGGAAAAGATCTACAAGATCATCCAGTCCAACCATCCACCTATCACCAGTAGTTCTCACTAAACCATGTCTCTCAACACAACATCTCAGCGTTCCTTGAACACCTCCAGGGTCGGTGACTCCACCACCTCCCTGGGCAGCCCATTCCAGCGCCTGACCACTCTTTTGGAGAAGTAGTATTTCCTAGCATCCACAATGGGTATCCTCCACCATGGAGGTGACAAGGAGGAAAGCATCTGCCCCAAGATGTGCTCAGTGAAGACGATCTCCTTAGGTCTAGCACTACTTCTTTGAGATCTAAGGGTTGGGACCAACAGACTGTGGATCTTTCCCCTGTTTATGCAGCATTGAGGCACTGAAGTACTTATGTGCTACTCACATATTTAAAAATATGAGAGCTCCAGCTTCCTTGCTGGGAGAAGAACCTCGAAAAGCATCTTTAGGCTTTGGGGTTTTGCTTTGTGTGTGTGTAAGAGGTGAGCACCTCGTGTCCCTGTGTGTGTGTAAGGGCAGGGGTGCCCTCACAAGGAAAATAGATGGGTAGAGATCAGGTGCTGATGATGAGGTGGGATTTGCCTCTGATTTTGTGTGACGGAAACACATTGTTTTTGCAGAAAGGATTTCTGTTTCCTAGGAAAATGAGGCAGTTTGACCTCCAGATATATGGATTTGGAAGGGATGTGGGCAATTAGGTTGTGGTGGTGCTGACAGTTGTCAAGTGTTACCCTCTGCATTGGGATCCCACCGTGTGCAGAACCCCAGCCAGACCAAAATCCTGTATGTGGTTGGACCGGGATTTCCAGAGAGTTCTGAACTCTTCAGAATATGGGGGAAGTCTTCTCCTCTGCTCATCAGTTTGGTCATTGTATCCCTCTGCCCCTCTGTAGACTCTGCTGTCTGATTCTGCTGGTGGAGACCACTGAGTCAGTGAGACAAAGCAATGTCTTTTGGGAGAACAACCAGGGCAGCTGGAAAACATGACAAGTTCTTGGGCAAGTCTTTCTTAAGACCCTAAACAAATAAAAGAACCAGGATAAGCTGGGAAAAACTAACCTGAATTTACATTAATTTTCTAAATCAACCAAGACACAGAAGTAGAGCAAAGGAGTGGGAGCGATGAGGGAAAAGGTCATAGAATCACAGAATCACCAAGGTTGGAAAAGACCTCCAAGGTCGTCCAGTCCAACCATCCACCTACCACCACCATTTCCCACCAAACCATGTCCCTCAGCACAACATTACACAGTTCTGGAACACCTCCAGGGATGGTGACCCACCACCAACCTGGGCAGCCATGTGTACCATAAAAGCAGTATTTCTATTGTATCCATGGTTACTGTTGAGTACGATTATGAATTTCCGTTCTCAGGTTCGACTTGCAACTCCCTTTTTCTTGCAGCCCTCAGAGGTCATACACTGGTGGTTTTTGAGTGTTGCCTTTAGCAGTTGTCTCTGGGAGTTCGCAGGTTATCGGCCGGGCTGATCAGCTGCCCCTAACACCCTCCTCCCCACGCCTGGCTGCTTCTCTTTCAGTAGGTCTCTATTCTTTGACTCCAGCAGCTTGAGTCTTGGGTCTGTGACCTTGAACTTTTCCTCAGTAAGAAATCTGGGCACTGAGCTTCATGTGATAATAATGAAAGCATGTCAAACTGCACAGCCAAACGTGGTGCTGGTAAGGTGGCAGCTCTTTCAGGGGCCTTTTCCACCCCTGGTAGATAAGCTGGGAATACACTGGTGCACTGAGAATTACTGACACGTTTTTGCATAGGTTTCCTGGAGTGGGAGAAATGGCGCAGGCTTTTGCTCAACACAGAAAAGCAGAGAGCATCCAGGAAAAATGAGACGTCCCAGGCTTGGAGGTGTGCTGACAGCTGTGATAGAGTTTGTGCCGATGCCTCCCCCTGCAACCTGCACCTCTCCATCTCCTCTGAGCAAAGGTTGGCCACTCTCTGGGCTGTGCAAAGCCATGAGAAAGCTGGGAGATGTTGCTTTTCACAGCTCATGCAAAGAAAACAGCCTGTTTTCTTGACATTTTGACCTCTGTTTTATTATCTGCCATCACAGTGATGTCGCGAAGATGCTGAAGATAGGAGAGGAAAAGGGCTGAACCACATGAATCTAGTTTCAGTATTTGCATTTTATTTGCTCTGACTTCGCCTAGGCTGTCACGTCCTGCCTTGCCTCGCTGGCCTCATGGGTAGGAGCAACCCCTATGAATCGCTGCTGCCGCTTTGAGTTGTTTTCATGAATAAGAGGGGGAGCTCTAGAAACACGAAGTCAAGGGAAACAAAGTGAGTGATTTCACAAAATAGAGCATCCTCCTTTCAGCTTACGGCTTTAGCTCAGAATTCTTTGAGGTTTTAAATTTCCACTCCCATTTCCAAGGAAACAACTACTGGGATTGTGCCGTGTGAGGATATGAGGACGATGTCTGTGATGCTAGGGTGATGTCTGTCTGTCTGCCTATGGGTCTTGAATCCCGTGGCCAGTCCCAGCTCAGCAAAGTTCAGCAGCTTCAGACACAGTGAACTCAAAGGCTGGAGATGGGGCTTTGGCAACCTGGTCGAGTGAGAGGTGTCCCTGCACACAGCAGGGGTTGGAATTGGGTGGGCTTTAAGGTCCTTCCAACCCAAACCATTCTGTGATTCTGTGATTTCATGTCTGGACTACAGGAAGGGCTGAGTCTACAGTAGGCAATAGAAGTGCTCCATAATAGCCTTTTCCTTTCTGATCATCGATGTACTTGTGGCTTGGGTGCCCTCTTGGCATATCCCAACTTTTTTGTTGGGAGAAAACTAGGCAGTGCACTGGTCCTCTCTGCATGCAGATGTCCTTCAATGGAAATACAGGTGCACTCCAGTATTCCCCAAGTTGAACAACTGGCAGAGCAGCAGTGCACAGTGTGGAGCATCCTGGACTTTAGAGGCTCTGCTACAGGCAGGACCATGTTTCCTGCTTCCATGTTTCCATGTCTACTGCAATAAATTATCTTGTGTAGAAAAATACAAGCTCTTGGAGAGGTTTCGGGCCCAGGCGAACACTTAAATGACACAATTCAAATGGTTACTACTGGGAAATGTCAGATAAAAGACATCTGTCGAAACCTCAATAGAAGCGGTTTCAAGTGTTTGGCCTCACCCCTGCGGCCCTCGGTGCTGTGCAGCTGATGTGGTGGCACTCACTGAGCTGCAGGAGCACAGCCGTGTGCCTGAGCTCTCCACTTCTGCAGAACAAAAGCTAACGTGTTTATCGCATTTGACCTAGATTTGGCCTTGATTTTTAAAGGCGGGCTCGTTGCTTTATGAATAAACTCAGGATGTTGAATATAAACATCTGAAAAACAGGAGGGGATGGTGACTCTTCTCGCTCAATCCCTACAAACCAGGAGAGAATTAAGGATTTTAAAAGTCTTCTCAAAGTCCTGCAGTGTGGAAGCAAGGCAGGAAGATGCTCCATTTAAAACAACTTGAGCTCCACCTCTCTGTGCCCTTTGGAATGTGATGCCCCTGGAGCTGCTGCCTGATGGCTGTGTTGCTCATCCCTGTGGACCTCTTCTGGGAATTATTCCTCAGATTGTGAGCTGAAATTGAAGTCGAAAGCCAGCCTGAGCCCTGGGCAAAAGGCAGCACCTCTAGAAACCAGAGACTTGAGCCACTTCCAGGAACCCTGGGTGGGGTGTGTTCAGAGAAGAGGTCGAGCTCTGTCTTTCCGTCCATGACAAACATCTATCTGTTAAATGAAGCTTGGCCATTTTCTAAAGCTTTTTTTTTTTTAGCTTTAGCTCAAACTTCTAGGTAGGGACATAATATATACCTTTCTTCCAGGCTCTGCTAGTTGTTCACAGAAAGGTTTTCTCTTATCAAGATTACCTATCAGGTTTATGCCCTTTGGGCTTCTTTTGGCCTGTCCTGTGCACTCCTGAAATCGGCCTGGACCTCCACCTGGTGCACTGGCCTCCTAAAGCACAGGGTTAATTTGCCCTCGTTAGGCTGAGCTTGTGCAAATCGATTTTTTCCTGTTGGCTGAGCAAACGGGAACATCCACATCTCCTGATGTTGGGCTGTGGTGCAGAAAGGAAAGCAAGATTTATGAAGCCTGGGAGAAAACAAAATGGAAAGAGAGCGGGTGTGCTAATGCTGGTGTTCCCTGGGAGGAAGGAGGAGCGCATTTCCATCTAGGTTTTGCCATGTGTGAGCACTTCTACTGTGAATCACTGACAAATTGATGCTCATGCATAGCAGCCATCCCAGCAAGGAGCAAACCATGCTGGGGATGAGCTCTGTGGGAAGAACTTCTGCAAATGCTCCAGGAGTCCAAGGAGACAGAGCAGGGTTTATCTCACCTAAATCAAAACAAAAATCCATATCTGGGCCAGTTAGCCTACATTCACTCCCTTTATAGTCAAGATCATGAAGTGGCACTTTGATCTAAACCAGATTAATTACCCATTTTAGGAAGAGATAAATTATACTCCAGAAACATTACTCCTCCCTGAATGCAAAGGAATATTTGAGGCATCTGCCCTGGGATCTGGGATGCAAGATGGTACAAAAAACTGTGGACTTGGAGGCAATCTAGAGATGGATTTGGTATGTCTGGAAAAGAGTTCTGGGTGCTGAAGTCGGAATTCTTTGTCAACTATTTAAGTTGCTTGTTCACAAAAATAGGAAAAGAGCCATATTTTTTGTACAAAATTTTGTAAAAAAAATTCCAACTCCAAGCACTATCTCAGGAGATGTGAACAGTAGTGAGAGCCTTTGGGTTAGTTAAACCCTACAGCTGGCTCATTTGTTTCTTGGCTTTGGGTTGAGTTTTCTGCTTTTCCTCGCAGTGGCAAACAGAAATCTGCTCCAGGAATTAACTGAAGAGGGAAATGGGCAGTTTCTCCTGCAGCTGGGACAGGTGGTAATCTTGATGCAAATTCACTGATGTTAATAACTGCACAAATAATAAGTGAGTTGGAGAGACAACCCTCAAAAAAGCTTCAAGGCTCATTTGGACAAGCAGCCGTGGACTTGGTTGCTTTCCCAAAGTATATCTAAACACTTTGTTTTTGTGAAAAAAAAAAAAAACAAGCTGGAAATCTCCCAGGAAGCTTTTCCAAAGCTGTATCTGAACTTTCGTGCTTTGCTGGGGCTAAAATCATTGCAGGACAACTTGCCCATTGCTCACATTGTTGTATTTTGAGCCAGACATTGGGGTTGAGGTGGGGGGGAACCTAGTGTCATGCATTTCAGCCACATCAGTCCTTGTACCGAGCAGAGCTAGGGAACCCCTTGCAAAGAATAATGGGGGAAAGATTCATGGGCCAGGTGTTTGTCACTGGTGTCGGCTTTGAGGAGGGAGGCAGGAAGAGGGCTTGTGCTCAGTTAGCAGGAAGCCTCAGCCAGAAATATAAAAATAGCAATCAAGAGATCACTACGTAAAAAACATAAATGCCTCAAAACCCCATTGAGTGAGGTGAGTAAGCTGAGAAAGGGGTGAGAGAGGTGGAAAAAAGGGGCAAAAGACGTAAGAGGAGCCATGTCATGGATGCAGGTGGCACGCAAGTAAGGGCTTTGGACTGGCTGCATGCTTCCACAGGGAGGGGACATCCCTACAGGGAGGGTGTTGGTGGAGATGCTGGAAGGGGAAACTGAGATCCCCTGCAATCAGCCCTTGCATTCATTCCTATCTTAAGTGTCACAGATGCTGATCCCCAGGCAGTTCCCAGCACAGGTTAGCTTTATTTTTCTTGCTCAGTTTTTGGATGGAGTTGTCCTGATTTCTTGCTGGACTAGGAGTTCCCCAGTGGGTGCTGGGACTTCAGCTTTCTATTGCACATCGAGTGGGTGCCCCTCCATGGAAATCTGCTGGCCCCTGGGAAGCAGTTTGCTCTGAACCCATCTCCATTAGTGTTTGGGCTTCAACAGGAACTCCTTCACCAATAATGCCATCAAAGACATGATTTATGCAGAGTTTGGTCCCTACTGTGGTCATGGAAATCAGGGCAGGGAGGAGAGCAATGCTCCCAACATGTCTTTGCCCGTTTCCAGGGTAGGACTGATCCCCACAGCCACATGAACCAAACAGGGCCTGGGCCCTTTGGTATTGTTTTATCAAACCCATTCCATTAAATACCCTTATCCTCTTGAAGAGAACAACCACATCCAAACTGCCTGTTCAGAGCAGTCGTTGGCATTACTAACACTTGGTCTATGCCTGGAAATAGTTTGGGAGAGTGCTACTTGACTGTGCCCATGCTAAAAACATTGCAATAAGGATGTGTTCCTGTGCCCACTCCCGCATGCCAGGACTGTTTAATTTACTATATATAGTCACAGCATATGTGTACTTGAATATATTCTCTCTACAGTCTAGCCCAGTGCAGGGGTTTCATGTAGCATGCACTATAAAAAGTTTCTTTTTCAGATTTTCATCTTGACATGAAAGTGCATTACAACATTTGCCATCAATAAAACACAATTCCTTCCATGTGAAATGCATTACAGCCACAGTATGGTTATTGAGTGATGATACCTGGATGATGGAAATACACGAACAGGAAAGTGTACGTAGGGAAACTTCAGAAATGATGCCAAGATTTTTTAAAAAGCAATGTCTGATAGCAATGCAGATGGGTTTGAAGAATTTAGTTCATTTGTACTCAAAAAAAAAAAAAAAAAGAGAGAGATTGGCTGAGTTGAAAGAGCAGTAAAAGCAAGGCAGGAAAAACCTTCACAAATGAGTAACTGAGGAGTCTGGCAACACTGCAGATACATGTGTGAAGAACAGATTCCTTGCCTCTTGCTCCCTGGTTCAATCTCAGGCCAAGCAAGTGATGAGCACTCGGGGATTTCAGGAGCTACCTCTGCTCTCAGCCTTGTGCCCCGTGCTGGGACACCAGGCACCAGTGGGACCAGTGGCAGTATCCTTGGCTTGTATACCAGGTCAGGCTTGGGGACACTGGGGAAGTCTTATACAGTCCATACTAAAAGGAAGCAACTGACTTCAAACTTGCTGAACCAGAAGGAAAAACTTCCGTGAATTTGTGAAGAGCTCTGATAGAGCTTTTCTCCTGAGAATCTGCCAAGCTAGGGTTCTTCTACCAGCTCCAAGTTTGGTATCTATGAAAATACTCCCGTGAGCACCAAAATAAATGTTAGCTGTGCTTTTGTTTTAGCAAAAGTTTAGCTTTGAGAAAAAAAAAAAAAAGAAAAAAGTAAACCGCCTCATTAACCAAAGCCATGAAGCACACATCTCCAAATCTTCCTGCAAGTAACGTAGAGCACCAGCGGCACTGGGTTCCCAAGATGCAAGGCAAGTTGCTTGACTTTGGAATGCATAAACATTTAGTGGAAGAAATTGCGACTTCAGAGAAAGCACAAACAAAGCAGTGTGTTTGTGCGGCTGCTCTCTCGCGGGAGCATGACCGAGAAGCATGGAAAGCCTTGAGCGTCCTCCATGGTTCGTGCTTGGAGCTGTGATCCAAACGGGACAGAACAAAGACCTTCCTATTCATAGTCAGGCAACCAAATGCAAAAGCACTCGAGTGACGAAAAGGCACAGGCTCCCATTCTCAGTGCTTCTGTAAAGAACACACTGTAGTTTATCGAAGAGCATTAACAAAAAATGATCTTTTCTGGGTGGAAAACAAATGATGTTTTTCCATTGAATCCGCTATCCCACATAATAACTTTTTTTTTCTGGCTTGGTCACACTTCATCAGAGCAGTGATTATGGATGGTGGGAGGTAGGAGGAGAACTGTGTCTACGTATGTGCAGAGGAAGTTCTCAGCAAAACCCACGGCCTTATTATTTCCATTTTGCAGGAAATGCCACTACTACGTGTCAGAGTCAAACTGCTACATGACATCACCAAGAGGAGAGATTTTGATTTAAGGAAGAAGATAAGCTCTGCTGTTTGTGCTAACAGCTGCTTCCAATGTTTATTTAAAAAAAAAAAAAAAAGAATGATATACAATAAGTAAATAGGCTTTTCATCTGCTATACCATGTCTTATTTGACATCTTGCCACGATATTGAATGACTTCATCTCTCTGCTGTGTTATATTTACCCTGCCACTGAGGCATCAGGAAATTAGAGTTACCCAAAACCTTTTTAAGGAAAAGAGTGATTGAAGGGTGACACAGAAAATCCTGTTTTTCTTCCCTTCTGAAACAGAGTTTTTTCCTAAAGAAATTCTCTTTTTTTCAGGAAAGTAACTTTTTCATCAAAGTTTTTTTTTCTTTTTCTTTTTCTTTTTTTTTTTTTTAACAAGTGCAAGTTTATTTGACTTGCAGTTTCTGATGGTAAACTATTTTCAAGGGGTTTTTCCCCATTCTAGTCTTGCTTCTTCCTCAGAGCTTCCTGATACTGCCACAAAACTGCCACCAACACTGCCCCATCCCAGAAATGAAATGGTAATGCTCCACAATTGAATATTTATGCCAAATTATCTGGAATAAGCAGCGGGAACCCCCGTCAGGGCTTAGATCTCCTTCTGGCTGCACTCTGTATATATCATTGTGGAAAGGCACCTGCTCCACCTTACCCCCTCCTCCTCTTCTGCACAGCTTTGCTATTTACTGGGCTGCTCTGGTTGCCATATGAGAGTTGTCTTGGGCACACTGGGAGCTGGGAGTGCTGAGAAGCCAGAGCTACCATCAGTGATGCTGAATTTATGAGGCAAGCTGGGACTTGAAGGAGAGGTCATATCCAGAATGGGATCAAGCTGGCAGCAAAAGGGCTCAGTGATGGGACTTGAAAAGCTTGAAATGTCCTACTCATTGGTGACCTTCCTCAGCAGAGTTAGGTTCACCTAAACTATATGGGAATTTGGCTTTCCAGATGGAAGACAGGACACATCACGGTTCCGAAACTTGAGGATGTATTGCCATTGCCAGTTCTGGGAGATTTTAGGGATGGGTTGGGGCTGGGATGGGGCCAGAATGGGATGGGAAAGGATGGGATGGGAAGTTTTGGAAAATTCCAGATAGACATGTTGAGGTGGACAGTTTGAGCTGATGCTGTTGCCAAGGGTTGTTGTGCACTTATATATGAAAGAAAGGTGTTCTCTTTTCAGGGAGAGATGATATATATTAGTAATGGACTTCATCTTAACTTTAAATTTGCATGGCAGCCCCACACTGGAGCACTCGATGCTTGTTCCAGTCATCCAGCTCTGGAGGAAATCTTGCAAAAAAACAGTTTTCAGAGGGAATAGGATTGTGTGCATTGCTTAGATGAGGTGAGATAAAAGCATAATGCAATCTTGAGGGACTGTCCAGACGTGCCTCCTCACAGCCCAGGCATATGACAAAGCCAGAGGCAACTCTGAGAAAGCAAAGGTAACAGCTTGAGGATACCCAGGGCAGGTTTTGCAGAGGAACAAAACTCTCTAGAGCAGGGCATGTTAAAGAAACTCAATGCATTTAAGTGAAGTAAGTGAGACAATTTAAGGGAAAATGGACATATAAATTTCAAGTTCTCACCTTGCTTTGCACTTCCTGTAACTTCGTGCAATTTTGAGTAAACTGGGTTAAAATTCATCTTGTTTCTCCCAAGGCAACTTGTGCAGCTGGGGTTTGGGAGAATGACCTGGATGGATGGATGGATGTGAAGGATTCTGCCTCCTCTGAGTCCATACTGTGAGCTAGCTTGGTTCTCAGGCTCCCAAAATCAGAGGAGCATTGTTAATTTCTCCATCACTGCCAAGGGCTGTAGTGCTACTTTCTTCAGAGCAGAGCTCAATATTTCTGGTTTAACATCTTATGTTGATGAGGTAAAGCAAGGATGAAGCTGAGCATGGGAAACTTTGATGGAAAATTCTTGTTTTCCTTAGATTAGAGAAAGAGATGGGGAGAAGGGGGAAAGAGATGGTCTATCTGGGAGAGAAGGCAGAGATTACACAAAATAATTAATGCCATATGAGTGCAGAATTGCATTTTCTTGCAAATGTCCACAGCAGAGAGCTGTGATGGGCAATGAAAAGACAACAATAGGGTAAGATGGTTATCCAAAGAAAAGGCATTTTAATGGTGAAAGCTAGTCTGAAAGGGTACATTTGTACTAATAAATTAAGCAGTTCAATGGCCTCACTGATCGTCTGTTACTAGCAAGGATTTGCCCTAACAGAATTGTTGGAAAGAGCCTGGGCAGTGCTGGCCTCCCATACAATGTCTGGCATAGCTCAGGGGCCAGCAAAGGCCAGGGACCACTCCCAGTGGGCACTTTTTGGACATGACCACCCTGATCTGGAGGCTAAATTGAATCCCATGGACATAGATGAGCTGCGCCTGTTGGCCTTCTGGCCAAAATATGGACCCTGGTCCTTTTTTATTAGATGTGGTTGAGCCCTTTTTTTTTTTGTTTGTGTCAACGGTTTACGGGCGTTAGGCCCGATTCCGTGACAAAGGGGACGGGGGACCCAAGGGCCCACGTCCCGGGAAAAGGGGAAAGGGAAAAAGGGTAGGGAGATGGCCCTGAGAGCAAAGAACAGCGGCAACAATCTGAGGAGAAACAAACTAATTTACTAAATAAAATATCGGAATGCAAAACAACACACTATAATACAATATAATTACAATTTAAGCTGATAAATCCAACACAGAGAGAGAGAATGTCCCAAAATCAAGGTAGGCCTTACTCTACTACCGACGATAAGACGGCTGGAGAGCGAGGTGCTGCCAAGACGAGAGACGGGCGGGAAAAAGGGACGAGGTCTCGTGATCTGCAAGTTTTTATACTGCGAGCTTTTATCTTTTCCCTCCGGCTGGAAATGGTAACAGAGGAGCAAAGTACCGTGGGGGCTGTAGTAGTCCTTCTCTTCTGAGGAACAGGTACATTCACTACATGATGTTATGATGTGGAGTACCAATAACCGAAAATCATAAAACCATGACAGTTTGTTATCTTTCCAAGTAGTTTGCTGCACCCTTATTAATCCTGCTTGCTTCCCAGCATGAGGTGCATTTAGCTTTGCAACCCATCTGGTAGGTAGGAGAGAGCTTACTGAATTGAGAGAGACCAAAGGAGGAGGTCTGTCTGCACACCAGTGTGCAGTGGTATGGCCAGGTGAAACTGGGACTGAGCCAGTTAACAAGGTTAAATGTCCTAAAGGCAGCGTGGACCTCAAAAGTGCAGTACAGACCGGTTTTGTGGGTCATCTTGCAGCTTCCCAAGGTAGGAAACATGGTGTCACGTCTTCTCTGTGGTCATGACCCATGCCCAGAAACAGGGATGCTCCTACCCAGCTCCAACCAGATCTGCTGGCCTGGGAGTGTGGGCACACAAACAAACTGCTGCAGGGCAAACAAGGGCGTGAGGTTTCGTTTCCACCGCCGTACCTGTGCGTGCTTGTTACCCCAAGGAAGCCAACAGCAAGCACTGGGCACAAGCTCCATCCCATCTCCATGGAGCAGCAATCTGCTCCCGGCTGCCCAGGCATCAGAGGGCAAGAAATGCAATTAGGGTAGAAGGGCTGACTCACTTTGAGCCATTGCTTACCCTGTGGGAACTTGTTTGTGCACAAAGCAATTTTGCCCCAAATCAGCCTGAAAGTCTGTGGTGGAGGTGAAGGTGGAACTGCTCTCTACTGAACCACGCTCATCAGTCAGGAAAGTTATTAATGAGCGCATTTCTTAAGCAGCAGCAGTGTGTTGGTAGCTATTAAAAATGTAGGGGAGGTATAAGGTTTGACCTGCCCTCTGTTACACCCGTGTCAGATAGCTGCTGAAACCAAGAGGTGTTTATTTGCCTGGAAGTGTGGAGTCTTATGTCAGCTCCTGGGGTAGGAAGTCATTTTGCCGAGGGTCTGATCCTGCCATGGAGGAAGGACTGGTGCTTTTGTTTCGCTTTGATTCTGAGCACGGTGCCTGCACTCTCAGCATACCTGGAAAATTGTCCCACTCTGCAGCCAGTTTCTGGTTCCTGGCCACCCCTGCTACACACCAGGCTAAATTGGGAAACTGAACTCCTTTTTTTTTATTATTTTTTTTCCCTCGTGCACTGTTGGCCTCCCCACCTTGCTGCTCATGAATGCCTTGCTGAGTTAGCTGTGATTTGGAAAATTAATTGACTCGGAGCCTACTGCTGAAGCAGCCTCAAACGCAGAACACCCAAGACGCAGCGGTAGCAAGGTCAGAGGAGGTGGGAAATTTTGCAAGAGGAGTAGCAAGCAATAAGCTGAGCAGAATATGGGCACCAGCAGGGAAATGTAAAAGGAAACCATTCAGCTCAACTGCAGCCATGGGAGACAAGGCAGAGAGACCTCGGGAGTTGATGGAATTCATTGGCAGTGCCAGCGGCAGAGTGTGCCCCTGGCTCACCAGGGAGCTGGGGGCTCAGGAGAGCCCCTGTGGGTGCAGAGAGCAGCATATTTGCTATGTAAAGAGATCTTTAATTATGCAGTTTATTTCAGGCACGCCATCTGCTTGGGAGCCAATCCCTCTGCACTCCTGGAGGGAAAAAGGCAACGGTGGCCAGGTACTGCTCCATAATCACTTCTCTCCCATGGCTTCAGTGCTTTTGTATCATTTCATATAGAAAAATAGCTTTCAGAGCACATTCCTTCATTACTAGAATGCCTTTGGTAGTGCTCTACTTCAGGGCCCATCTTTGTGTATCCCCATGCAAGCGTTTGCATACATAATGGCTCCAACATGTGGATCGACTGCATCCTAAACCTGGGCAAAGGAATACCTTGAGCTTAACCCCATTAATTCACACCCCTAGTATCCAGAAGCACATGCACAGATGGGCATGGAGGCTTGGCTGGTGGAGAGGCCATTTGTTCAGTGGGGTGCATGGTGGTGGAGGAAAGACATTGCTGTAGGTTGACAGCGAGAGTCAAAAGAGCTGTCCCAGGAGATGCAGAGTAGGATGGTGCAGGTAATGCTGAGGTGGAGAAGGGCTACTTCAGGTAGAATCACAAAATATCCCAAGTTGGAAGGTACACACAAGGATCATCAAGTCCAACTCCTGGCTCCACACAGGACCACCCAAATCCAAACCCTTGCCTGATGGAAAAAAAATCCAACATCTTTGCTATATCTGATTTGATTACAGTTTTCCATGACTTTATCAGCAAGCAGAAGTCAATCAGTTGTCCCCAGAACATCTTGTCATGGGGAAGGGCACAGCTCTCCCTCCTCCAGGGGAAGAACACTGAGGCAACCTGCTCTGGGTAACTGGGAATGCACGGTGGAGGCACAGACTTCTACTCTGCCCAGGTCAGGGGCTTACCCAGAAGGCAGACTGGGATGGGAGCAGTGAGTGACAGCAACGTTGTCACCTCTTGTCCCTTTGTCTGGATCAAGTCTTCTCCTTTCTTGGGAGTGGGGAAAATGAAGCGCAGGACATGTGACTCAGTAGCAAACTGCTGCTGATGCCAGTGACACTGTTGCTGCCTGGAAGCTCCCTGGTGTGTTTTACAGCTAAATTGTGCAAATCAGTTGAGCTATTATCATACAAAAATGGGATTTGTGTACAGCTACCAGATTTCAGAAGCCTAGTGATGCAAGGTCGGGGAGCAAGCCATTGACAATGCTGGCAATCAGGCCCCACTCCTAGACTCCCCATCTCGTTTCTATTCATTGCTTGTTTAGGGTAATGAAGAGCAGACTGAGGGAACTGGGGCTGTTTGCTACAGGAGACTGTTTTAAAAAACACCATACTGCAACCTAACTCTGGCCTGGGCAGCTGAAGGCAAGCTTCTCGAGCATCTTTGCCTTACAAACTTCCCCAAATCCACAATGTTCTACAGACTCTTATTGTATATACAAATTGTAAAGCTATTGATAGCAAGCAAATAACCATTTAATCCATTCCTCCTTGCTGCCACACATGTGATAGCTGGGACAGATCTGAAGGTTCAGGCTGGAGCAGCCACCCGCTCGGGAGCATCCTCCTCACCTTCCCAGTCCATTTCCTCATCAACAGCCTGGACCAAAGCCTTTATGAAATTCAAGCCCAGCTTCACATCTCATTGAAAAACCTTTAAGAAAAGCCATTTTTCATACTTTAGACTTTTTTAAATCTCCTCAAACCGGTTACATTCTGCATTGTATCTTTTGAATCTGGCCATTGTCCAATGACAATCCTTAAAATCCCTTTACAGTTTTAAAGGAAAATACAAGCCCTCATTTACCACTGGATCCAGCCTGAAAATAAAAGCCTAATGCCTTGACAGGCCTGGATATTTTTTTGGGTTCTAAGTCTGATTTATGGTGGTAGCCAGCAAACCAGGCTGGTGAAATATTTGCTGCTGCTCGCAGGGATCTGGAAAAATGAAGTGTGAAGTTCTGAAGAGAGCAGGCAACAGTTCTCCAGTCACTAAACACTTCCAACGAGTTGGCAGCGGAACAGAGCTGTGGTCTGAAAGATGAACCTCAAAGGAATAGGGGAGGGGAGCAGTACTGTGCGCAGTGTCAAAATACTGCTGCAGCCTAAAGCTTTCCATACATTCCTGACATCGAGAGGGAAAGAGAAACATTTTCTTCATTATTTATTTATTCTCTTTTTTTTTTTTTTTTTTTTTTTTTCTTCTCCCTTTCCCCCTGAGGGGGTTTCAACCGATGTAGGAAAAAAAAAAAAAAAAAAAAAAAAAAACCAACAACAGGGAGCAGAGGAAGCTGCTTAAACCCACTGTAAAAAAAATATGCTGATTAAAAAAATATATATTATAAGATCCAGGTAGGGGAAAGCATTGCTTGCGCCTATAGCAGAGCACGCCGTCCGTAACCTCGCCAAGTGCCACGGCCCCGCGCTCTGTGGGCGTGGGAGCCGTGATTTTCATTCCCATGAAAAGGGAATTTCCTAGAGGTAAAAGTGAGGTGGGGATTTTTCAGAGCGTTCTTGGAATGAATCACCCCTGACTACGTTTGCCAGGTAAAACATGTGGCTGCTTCGCTTTATTTTCTTCAAAGGAAGTTAATGTTCATCCCTATCATGTAGATCATTCGGAGACAGAGATAGGCTGATAAATGAGGCGTATTTCAGTAATCGGTGTTTCAGCAATCTGCTTCAACCTCTATGAATTAAATTCCTTTCCAATGCAAATGAAGTGTCCAGAACTTACTGGGGCAGTGGAACATGGACAAGCAGTGCCCAGCTCCAAGGGGTGCTCCTTCTCCTTATCTGTGCCTGAATCCCCCCACCAGCAGCTGGGAATGCTGTGAACTGAAGCATCCCCTTTATCCCCTTGTCCAGCCAAGCAGCAGAGGCTTTGTTGCCCCAAACCTGGGACAGACACGGTGGATGTGATCCATGAGTTACGCTTCAGGACCAGCAAGTCACTGCCTCAGCTTAGCCGGCCACTTGCAAATGACAGCGGCAAAAGTGGAGACAATTTATGATTCTTTGCATTCTTTGAAATGAGAATGGGATTATTTTGGTTACAAAAAAAAAAAAAAAAAAGGCCTCCTAACCATTCTGGTTTCAAGCTGTCCGAGGTCAGAAGCCGGGATTATATGACACAGCTCTTCTTGTTTCAGAGCACGAGCTTTTGGTCTGGGAGGAACAACCGCACGCTGGGGTTGTCTTTAAAGCTGGGAAGCGCTCTGCGCGGGCTGGGGGCCGGGGAGCAGCACGGAGCTCGTCATTTGGTTTGCTGGTTGTCTTTCTGAAAGGGCTTCAGCGCTGCCTCGAACAGTAGAAGCATTTACGGGACGCGCCCGCCGCCAAAGCTGCCTGCACGCAGCCCCAGCGCAGCAGCGGCTGTCACACAGACACCCGCTGACACCCACTCCCGCCGGCGCGGCCTAACGCTCGCACGCGCTCACGCAAAGCGAAACCCACAGCAGCGCAGCCCACACGCAGGCCTCGGCCGTCTCTCACCTCCTTCCCCCGCACCCTGCCGGCAGCCCAGCCTCGCGGGGGGGAGGAAGAGAGAGAAAAACACAGGAAAATGTAGAAAAGTGTAAGCTGAGCTGCGCTGATGCGGCGGCGTTCGTCCCACCTGGGAGCCGCCGGATGGGCATGGCAGCCCGCTCTGCTGGGCTGAACTGGGCAGGCTCGAGGACCCCTTCCAATCCAAAAGCCACTCTGTGATTTTATGTCACAAGAGCTCTGCAAAATGCTGAATAAATCCTGAGCCCCGAAGGATGGGATTGTCTGGGACTTGCGTCCTCCGTCGATCCTTGGTTCTGCAGGATGGTTGACACCCTGGTGCTCACCCTTTGCTATCTGATCAAGGATCTGTTTGTTAAAGGCAGCTTTAGAAATGTGACTCACAGCAATAAACATCCCCCCTGCTTGTTTCTGGGGGGATGGCCATACCCTTTGTGCAGGAGGATGCTCACTAGTGTGCTCTACAGGGCACAGAAGCAGACAAGGGATGCGGCACCACATCTGCAGACCTTTCCCCAACACTTTTCTCTTGACACCCAGCCCTTCGGGGACACTCTGCCTGACACCCTCACATTTGCAGCTTCTGAGCGTTCCCAGCTGCTGGCGTTCACCAGGCGGTTAGCAAGCTCCCCCCAGCACTGGGGACCGGAACCCACATCCTGTCCCCCCAGCCCTGTGTGAAGTTCGCAGAGGTAGGGCCCTGCCCTAAGCAGCAAGTGATATCAGGGCTGGCAAGTGGCCTTCAGTGCTGGACAACCCTAGCAGGTGTCTCAGCACCTCCAGACGTAGGGTCCTAAAGCTCTCCAGGCTTCAGAAAAGTGGTAATAAGAGTGCTGCGGACACCTGATGGAACAGGGGCACATCCATCCCTGATCCCAAAAGGATCCAGCTCGTGTTGCTGCAGAGAATTTTTTGTGGTTCCTTTGGCACTGTACGCACAGCAGTGACAGCATTCTGCTGTTGCTGAAGGCCCCATCCCAGATGGCAAAAAGCACGCAGAATTGCTCCCAGCACCATCCCTAAGCACCTTACAGGATTTGCAACCCTGTCTCTGAGGCAGAAAGCAGCAGCAGCTGATGAGTAGTACTTAGTGACATTGCTCAACAGTCTGTGAGAGGAAACGAAGCCTCCTGCGCAGAATTAAAACCGGATGGATAATTCAGATATGAAGGTTATTAACTGCTTTGTTCAGCCTTGTGTCTCTGAACTGTATTTTGGGCTGGGCTGGTTTGGGGTTTTATTTCAGTCGATCTAGATTTTGGAATAGCTCTTGGTCACTGTGCTAGGGTTCACCTGACTTTAGAAGAAGCTGCAGAGGTGTCATGTTAACTTGTAAGGTGCCTAGGTACTACAAGTGCAATTCTCCTGCTTTTCAGCAGAATTCCTCTGTTTTGGTTCAGTGATGAATGATAGAAGTGTCAGTGGGGTTGGGAGAACAGTCTTTCAGCGTGTCTACCCAAAACACATTGTCACAGCATGTACAGTAACCTTAGCAAAAGGCTCAATTCTGTGTGTGAGAGGCACATCGTGTTCTCATTTTCCTCACTTTCAGTCTGTCTGGCACAACCAGAGCTACCTGGCTCCAAGTGGGTGGGAAATCAAATGGTACGGATTGATTTTTGAGATAGGGACCTTTTTCCTGTGAAAAGTCTGGGAAAGATCTTTTTCCTGTATACGCTTTCTTTCAGAAATGCTCCCCATCTGCCTTCAGCTGTGATGTTGAGCATCCCTTGAAGAAAGATCATGTTGTTGAGCAGAACTTGGGCCTGTGGGGGAAGCGAGATCCAAAGCTGGGGTGCTGCAAGCTCCAAAAAGGGCTCTGTGCAGACCGCTGGCTTGGCAATGGCTAATTAGGTGAGATGGATCCCAGTCTGAGGAAACAGAGGCAGCTAACGAGTTGCTAGAGTAAGTGTTTGTGGAAAGCTTACATGTATGGAGCACAGCAGGGCCAGGGGCTCTACAGGTTACTATACAAGACAAGGGCTGAAAAGCTGAGCATTGCAAAGAAGTCTTTGTTGTTATCATTGTTATTATTATTAATATAGCCATAGTAAACAGCTTTGCATGTGATTATCCACCGGATCATGTTGTCGCATCTCATTTTACACCTGAACCATAAGAACTCAGGGAAGTTTAAAATATATGAGAGTGCCCTAAGCTGTGTTTTCAGGCATCTCGATGATACAAATAAGCAAGAATCCTGTTTTATGATCAATTGCCACTGAGGGCAACATTTCAGGAGCTAGTCCCAAACAAAAACCCCAAGTATTGCCAGCTGCGTCAATCGGATAAAACCACAGTGTGAGTCCGACACGACTTGATCTGTTGTTTTTTCGTTCTTAGATGTTACCCTAAAATTGCATAATCTGGCTACTCGTCATTGGAACAGGATTAAGCACTTTAGCAGAGATCTGTTCTGGGTTGTTTTTCCTTCCCTTCACAAGAGTGTGTTAATCTAACCCAATCAAGCACCCAGGCCCCCGCGGATGTGTCTGCTTTCACCACTCTGGGAGCTCTGTCTTTCGAGTCCGAGGGCACGCAGCCTTTAACAAGCAGCCTGTCGAGCAGTTGTTAGCTCTTCTAAAAGGTGATTATTGCCAAATGCACATTGGCGGTGGCTCATTAAATGGTCTCACGTGACAACTCCACGCAGCATTGTGTTTGCAGGAACCCGAAGCTGTCACCGTTTAGAACAAAATGCTAAATATTTACTGGCAAGGCAAGCTATGAGTATAAATATTTATACCAAGGTACAATAAAAAAGTACCATAAAACTGATATGTTGTAAAGAATTTATGTGTAGAAACGGCCGAGACCGTTACAAAAGATGTGCTGTTTCACGATTATATTATGTGCAGTGATTGCAGTGTTTAGGTGTTTAATTTACTACTATCTGGCATTCACTGTTCAACTCATTAATCTGTCAGGTGAAGGAGCCCTAATTATGTTTCTTGTAATATGGCAAAGTACAGAGAATCGCGGTCATATGGGGAATAGATCTTGCAGATTTACTGTTCTGTTGCTCATGATCCCACAGGGCTGGAGAGGGGGAAAAGTATATACAAAAGCAGCTAATGTTTATGAAGGGAATCTATCTTCCTGAAAAATACTCTCTATGCAAGTGAGTGAGTAGAGATAAGGAAGGAGTAGGTAGCTCAGGGTTAAACAGTAAGCTGGCATAAGATGGTGCAATCTGAAGCCTGCAGTTCCTCCTGGATGGACTCTACACCCGCAATTGCCCTTACAACAAGAGCCCCAGCCCACCAGCCCTCAGCTGCAGTGTCCTGGAGAGTTAGCAATGCATGGCTGCCTTTTCTTGTAGTCAAGCTGACCACTGTCAGAAACAAGATACTGGACTAGGTGGATCTTAGACCTGACCCAGTATGGGGTTCCTTACATAAAGTCTCGTATATATCATTTTCCCAGGTGACATTATTGGAGAGTGTCATGAGTGTGCAGTAAAGCACGGAGCTTAGACATGTTGATATCCTGCTAATAGGATGAGAAATAATCAAAACAAGCTTGATTGCAAAAATGGTTCGTACCTATTGCAGGGAGCTCGGGCTCCTCATCCCTCTCATTCTTGTTGTTGCATTGTACTTTTTATTTCTGTTCTATATATAAAATATAAAGCCCTAACGCCCTGAGGAGATGCTCTGTGGCCTGTGACACCCAAGGGTGGCAGGAACAGCCGTGGGGTGAATAGATGTGCTTGTGATCTGGGGAGGCTGGCAGCACTTCAGCAATCCTAGAAGTAGACCATGCCACCTGACACAGGAGAATCAGAGGAAGGAAAAAAAAAAAAAAAAAACACAAAAAACACAAAACAACATTGAGAGCTGTGGGAACTTCCTTCCTGGCCACAGCTCTGACGAGCAGTTTCACTCTGAGGATCTTGGGGTCGTGCTTTTACGGTTAGCGATGAGCGCATCGCATTGCCAGCGCAATGGAAAACAGGTGCAGTGCCTTGTGCGTTCAGCTAGGGTGACCCTTCAGGGGGTGAGAAAGCCTATTTCTCCTCCAGTATACGGAGGTTACGCAGTCTCACAGCCCTTTTCTCGACAGCTGTGGAAATCCCTGCCTCAAAGAACTTGCTGTCTAAACCTTTTACTATAATGCGAATTGGAAAGTGAAAATAGGTACTGATTTTTCAAAAGAGCTGTCAGCTAAAGCCTGTGGAATAGACATTCAGGCAATATAAACCAAGGTAGAGATACTGAATTATTCCGTTTTACACCGGTGAGGGGTCTGACTATTATTCTCTATAAAGAGCTTGATCAGTGTTTTCCTTTGGCTCAGCATTTGATTAATAAGTTGGCTTAGCTCATATAGCAGGCTTTGGAACTGCAAGATGTGATCCGTTTAATCAGTTTGTCATTTTTATTTTGGAGCCTTACTGAAAAACAAAACCCTCTGCATAGCTATTGATTTAGTACGCTTTGCTTCATATTCCCATGAAGGCAAATGAATAAATATTTCTGATGCATAAAGTGCTGGAAGAGTGTTATCGCTGCGTTCAGGAACGATTCATGTGGGAGGACTGTAATGTGCACTATCAGTATATTGCTAACTCCTTTTGAATGCTAGCAATGAAATGGATACTAAAATAACATCAGTACGAAAACAAATGCAGAAACATATGTTTACATTTACACTAACTTACCTCGGAGAGTCTTTTGCATCATGTTCCTTTTTTGATATACTTAAAGATATTGCTGCTCTTCCAAAACCAGTTCTATCTCAGGCTGATAGGAAATTGGAAAAGTTATGTTGATGCTTATCTAAAGAAGCACGTACTTGGGTCCAGGTTCTTCCAGTGATTTTGGAGGAGTAGCAAGTGGACTTACTAGACAGCAGAGAAAAGCTCAGCTAACCCCATGTGGGAGCAGACACAGCATTGCCACGAGTATGGGAAGGCTTTCAGCACACTGTTGTACAGAACGGCCAGATTGATGCAGGCTGAGCTGGGCATGGGTCTGAACGCTTATGCTGGGATGCTTCTCACCAGCTTTATGCACAGTAGACGTCTGGGTGTCTGCAACACATGAGGTGGTCCCTGCAGAGACATGGTCATTGTGGGATTGCATTGAGAGCTGGGTGTGTTTTGGTTGGTGAATTGCATCTGCTGGGGCAGGGTGGGGAGCCCAGGAGGGCACTCAGCTGCAGCCTGCCACTTTCATCTGATCAGAGAGCATCACTCCTTCTAAAGGAAAGGTTACGAAGAAACAGAAAATGAATGAAATCCACTGGCAGGTTAAAAGAGTACCAACACTAAAAAATGTCTACTGAAAACACTGAGGTGTGGATGTTCCTTACACTTTGTCTCAGCTTAACTGAAGCTACTTGTGGATTAATTTTTACAGTTACATTACAATAACTAATTCATAATTGCTTTTGACATAAGCCTATTAGCCTACCTAAACATAAATAAGACTTTCCGATTGGATTCATACCAGTTTAATGAAGTCATTACAAATGTGCTACTTCTGACGGAAATCCCCCTTTGCTCTATCACTATCAGACCATTTACAATTTGCTCCCCATGTTTTTCATAAGCCCCCTTTAAATACTGACAAGGAGTCACTTCTGGAAGGAGTTTTCTACCTACCATTCATATTTGCTCTAGGATGAAATAAACTGGGCACTGCCAGCTTCTTTCCACTGATTGAAAAAGTGGTCTACGGTGACTAAGGGTTGTGATTGCACTGTAGTTAGGCAACATGACTGGTTGTTACTGTGGAATTAATACTGTAGTTTAGGCTCATACCTTAATAGCATCTAGGCGTTGAATTCCAGAGAAGTCAGTTTGGATGTAGATAGGAATTAGATGCCCACATATTTCTGGATCTGGTCTTACGTAACTCTAAAACTTCAAAGGTAGCATACCTTATGATTAGAAGTTATATTTTCAGAAATAACCTTTGTAACTCTTTCTGGAGCTTTCTGAAGCGAATACTTCTATCGATAGCCAGATTTTGCATCCAATACCTATCTAATTTATTTTACTGAGTAGTCACAATGAATTCAATGTGAATCGTGCAAATGAGGATTTGCGTCCGCACTAGTGCAACTTAGCTGCAGCTAACTGTTACTCAAATCAACATAACGCTTTGGTGTGTCTTAATTTACAATCTTAACCCTGCCTTTTGCCAAAAGGTGTGGGGAATCAAGATGAGAACAGGAAATTCTGTGTTAGACTGCAAGTTCACACCCTTCTTTATGTTTTCTAACTGCAAGGAGGGGTTCAGACAGCACTGCATTAAAAAATCCAGTTTCCTTTTGTGTTCTGTTGATAGAACAGGACTTGCTCCTGGTGGCTACAGCAGACTTTCTTTTTGGTTGGGTAGAGTATTCCTGGCTTCTCCTCTAGCAATAAGGGCACACTTGTTGGAGGACAGCACTAGTTTTGTTCTGACTTTAAGAAAGGCTGTTTTACTTTTTCGTGCAGCTGTGCAGTCCCCCTCGTGAAATCTGTTTGCTGCATCCCACCTTGCATGATCTGAATTAAGAAGTGTATTCAACCCAAAAGGTCTTGCACAAAGCATTTGCATTCTGCAAATAATCTTGAATGGGAGAAAACCACATCCCTGGTAGACGGGCAGCAGGAAATGCTTACTCATTTTGCCCCATTTGCTCATCCGTGGTCAATACTTTAGTAATGGGACTGAATACTTTTGCATCTGAATTCCACAAGTTTTGCTGCTGTTGGAACAGGTTGCTCAGAGAGGTTGTGGGGTCTCCTCCTTGGAGGTCTCCAGCAGCCCCTGGCCGTGGTGCTGGGCACTGCTCTGGGTGGCCTTGCTGGGGCAAGGGGCGGCCAGATGGACCCAGAGGTCTCTTCCAAGCTCAGCAATGCTGTGATTCTGTGGTCCCCATCCCTGAAAGCTCGAGCCACAACCTGGTATTATACAAAAACACTGCAAAAGGTTTCTCTTGGCTTGCAATTTCAGCATAGGCAAGGGCAGGAGCAGCGGGGGAGGAGGGTGGGAAAGCCTGGCTTGATTCTTGTGCCGCATTGTGGCTCAGAGGGCAGCTCCCTATCAGCACGTTTAATCATCAGCTATTTATAAACAGCTGTCAAACAGATGGAGGAGCCTCTGTCAGCAGCAAGATGGGAGCAGGGGATGGCTGTGCAGTGGCACAGGAGCAAATTCTTCTGCTTTTCCCCCTTGGCTGGCTAAAGTGAGAAATAAAATGGCAAAATATCTTGCATGTGGTTCCAAGCAGAAAAAAAATAGTGTTCATCATTCAATATCCAAAACTATTAGGGAAAAAGAACCCTGGGTTTTTGTGTTTGTTTTTTTTTTTTTTAATTATTATTGCTCAGCACTTTGAGCAAGGGAAATATTTAAAGATAAAAATTATTATTTGATTATTAGACAATCATACCCAAGCCAGCAGCACTGAGCCATCAGGGGCACCATTCTGGGACACACGAATCTCAGTTCAGAGCCTGAAGGATGAATGAGATGCAATGAGACTCCAGCAGCTCGGCTTACCCAAGAGCAGCCGGTTAATGGGATCTGATAGGATCGTGGCACATGATCTGCAATCAGACAGATCCTCTGCCAACAAGCACCTGAGTGTCAGAAGCAGTGGTTGGTTGGAGCAGTGCGTGCATGGATGCAGGGATCTGATCTGCTGCAGGGAGCTTTGGTGATAAGTGAGCTGTTTGTGTTGCAAATGTTGTGTTAAAACTCATTATGTTCCCCCTGGTCTCTATGGCTCTGTGCTCAGCAGTTCTCAGGTTTTAGTTAAGAGTCTCCTCTCCTATCTGCCTGAAATCACATTCTCTATAGCTTATATTTTTATTGTCCCCTTTTCAAACCTGACCCTCCTCTGTCTTTCTCTTTTGTGTTTCTGTTCAGACTGGTTAATTATAGCCATAACTGTAATATCTGTGTAGTGAAATGGAAGTTGACTACATTACTCAAACTGCTACTTTTAATAAAAAGATGCAAGGATTTCAATATTTTTTCCTCTTTCCTTCTTTATATGCCTTCTATCTTCCTTTTCCCATAGCTGTTCAGAACTGAATTTCCAGTGCTTTAGTAATCTAATTAACCAATTCCTTTAAAAATCATCAGTGTATTCAACTTAGGGCTAAAAACTTATGTACAGTCAATAAATACTTTTTACAGTCTTCTTTTTTTTTTTTTTTTGCTGTTTGCTGCCCTTATAAACCCTAGCTCCATGATTCTAATTCTACCAAACTCCACGTTTCTTTATTTCATTTGCATTTCTTAAAGGATTTCTGGAGTACAAATAGAAGCACATGCTACAGGAGCATGTTTGGATACTTCAGGGCATATTAACCACTTGCTATCTTTTGCTTCCACCATGTTCAAGGAAGCAGGATTTGAGGGGGCATATTTCTTAGTTAAACAGGATTACATTCAAGAAACAGAAGAGTTTCTTCTCCTGATAGAAACAGATCTGCAGGAGTCCAGCTTACTGACTAACTGCTCAGGCCAGTGCAGCCATCCTGCTCTACACATATTGCCTCTGGATGTGATTTCCTCTCTGGATTAATTCCATAGTTCCCACTGAATTTGGCCTTCTGGGAGCTCATTATTCTGCAGATGAGGCTGGGACATTTCCTTGCTGAGCCAGTGAATCCACAGCTCTCACAACCCCGTCAAATAGTCTGAGAAGCTATTATGGGTCATGCTTTGGGGATTAAAACAGACTTTTGTTATGGAAGACTCGATAGTAATTCCTATAACAAGAGCAGAGGGAAACACACAGAGATAATTCCAGCTTTTCTTGCTGCGGGACAGCTCCACCTCTCCCAGAGGAATGTGATGCTGACTGCAGTCTGGGACAGGACCTCAAGCTTGTTGGACCTCAGTTCTTTAATTCAATGTGGCAGTGCTTACATACCCAACATCAGTCTGCATGCGCCACAAATCCAGGCAAATACATGAGGAATATGCTGTTTTCCATCCAGAGGAAACCAGGATGGAAAGGAGCTCTCCTGCCTTTCTGTCAGCCTCCTTCTCGGTGTATATGCCCAGGAATGGTAGAAGTTCACAGACAATTGCCTGCTTTAGCGCAGAGTTTTTTGATATTCAGCTACAACAGCTTCCTTCATTGCAGCACGCAGAGTGGCAACAATCCCATTCTGAATTTCTTTCTTTGATTTTCTGAACTGCTTTATTTAACTTTAGTTAATGACTGAGTATATGATCACTTCTTACCAGATATAATGATGTGGAAACAAGCAGTGCATCCTTTCAGCTGGTGACTGCCATTCCCATTGTGTATAGGCTGGTAGAGCAACCACTGGGGTAATGTATGGTTCCTTTCCCAGGAATGTGGTCCCTAGAATTGCCAGACCAGATTGCATCAGGGAAACCTCTGCTACAGAGCACAGCAGGATGCAGAGAGGAATTACATTTCTCTCTACCAGTTCTCTCTACCATCAGTAATAAGTAGGTTTGACCACTATCATCATCCAGCCCTTGTCCCACCTCTTTCTGTCACTGCTACTTGACATTTTTTCCCTTTTGTCTTTATCCAGAACTAGCAGTGCAATCCAAACAGAGCAGCTTTAGTTTCCAAAGTCTGTTTGCCAGTGATAAATGGTGCACATGATGGATGGCTGTGGTCTTGAAGATGATGGAGGTGAACAGCAGGGTGCTACATGGATTTCTGCTAGCAGCAACATTATTTCATACTTTTATTAATGGTCTGGAAGGAGGTGTAACCAAGTACATTAACCAAATCTGCACACAACGCTGTGCTGGAAAGTACTGTAAACCAAGTGAAGACAGAGAAATAACACTAATGGAACCAGAGGTTAAAAATATGAGCAGGAAACAGAGTGAGATTCTGTCTGGAAAAAGGCAAGCTAGTAAATCTGGAAATAATAATCCAAAACACAGATATTTAATAGGAGAGTGAGAGATCTGAAACAACGTTAATGTTCTAAAAGACCTAGTAATGATGGTTATGGGTGACTAGGCAATGGTTGTACAACATAAAATGGTGGAAAAAAAAGCAAATTTGGTTTGTCGACTAAAGGTATTTTGCCCTGGAACAACAGCTTGTCCCTCCTTGTGCGTACAACTTTACACAATACTTTGAGTTCTTACCTTCAAGCTTTATCTGTGAGTAGAACCAAACAAATAGAAAAAATGTCTTTAGATCTGGCTCTTCACTGAAACACAGATCTGGAGGGCATCTACTGGACCATCAAGTCCTGTGTCTGCTGCGGAGTGGCATTGGTCCATGTCACTCTCCTGCCCTCTTGGCTCAGCCCTGTACATCCTGAATCATAGAATCTTAGAATGGCTTGGGTTGGAAGGGACCTTAGATCACCAAGTTCCAGACCCTTTGCAGCAGGCAGGGTTACCAGCTGCTAGATCAAGTACTGGATCAGGTTGCCCAGGACCCCCTCCAACCTGGCCCTAAACACCTCTTAACACCCTGCTAGGAGAGCAAACCAGAGACAGTCTTCACTGATGGCAGTTTCGAGGACTGGGGATGGCAGCATCAAGAGCAGAAAAATGTTAAAGTATGCAGAAGTTAATTCCAACAAAAAGATGTGAATGGATAAGGAAATGAGGACTGGAGTTTTTACACAGAACAATACCAATAAGAAGATGAATGTTTAATGGGACCATTATCTCTCCCTCAGTGCAATTAGGTTGTAGGTATCATTTTCTGACACTTGTAACGTTTGTGAAAATTAATTCCGTGGCATAACTTGAATTAAATTATTTTTTATCATCATTATTTATTTATTTTTACATAATGATTATTAAGGAAGAATAAGAGGAAGGGTACATTTGGCTTACAACAGCTCTAACATGCTCTCATGAGTCTCCTCACCATCCTGAGAACTGAGGAAAAATTAGGAAACAGACGTATTTAATTAAACAGAGCCCAAGTCTATGTTGACTTGGAGAGACAAAAGAGCCACACTGCAGTGTATCTCCAAATACACTGATATGTGTTCATCAACTCAACAAAAAGCCCTTTAAGTGCTGTGAACCACTAAGAGCCCTGTGCAGCTGCACAAGCTGGGGAATTGCTCCGACATCGTACGAGTAAAAATAAATCCATCTAACCCCAAGTATGCATCATCCACTTAGTCAGAGAGTGGAAACGCAGTTACCTCGGGGGTGGAACAGGGTTAGGGTGCAGAGTGAGCTCTCCAGGCCAGAGCTTTTCATTGCTCTGCTCACAAAGCCATTATGAAAAATGTTTGGTCATAAGGAGCTGCGTTTGTGTCAAAGGGCAATGGATTGTGTGGAAAGCCTCAGCTAAAATATTTTCCTTCAGTTAAATCTCTTTATTCCTATAAGTTCTCTGATGCAGAAATTGAACACAGCTAGTGGTGGTGACTAGGTGGAAGAGTAGTGTTTTGTAGCTAAGAATTTGCCCTATCCAATAGTGTTATCCTGTTCATAGAGTCATAGAATGGCTTGGGTTGGAAGGGACCCCAAGGATCATCAAGCTCCAACCCCCCTGCCACAGGCAGGGCCACCAACCTCCACATCTAATACTAGACCAGGCTGCCCAGGGCCCCATCCAACCTGGCCTATGTATCTGCTGTGGTTTCCACAGAAATGAAGAGGAGGCATTATTTTCAGAGCAACCTACCCATGTGATGCATGGCGCTGTGGTCAGGGTGCTGAACCCAGCCAGCCCCAGGAACATGAGAACCCCACGCTCAGAGAGGTCAGCTCTGCAGCTTGGGATGCAGCCTATGGGAACTGATGGCAATCCGTACCTTCCTGAGTTCTCAGAGCATTGCAGAACTGCTAAGTGCAGCTAATTACTCATGGGAGCCTGCATTCTCAGGATCAAGGCCTAGCATTATAGCTACTGGGCATTCCTCCTTATTTGTATTCTTATTAAAAGCAATCATTTGATTGAAGCAGCATTTTGGCACCTGTGGTGCTAGACATCTCCCATGAGCTGACTGCAGCGCAGTCCTGTATGGGGAAAGAACCTGGTGCACACCAGCTTCCTCCTTGTTTGGGAGGTGGTCAGGGCTGTTCTGGCAGGTCCCCAGTATGCCCTACTGGGGACTAGCATGCTGCACTACATTCACTTTTCCCTATAAGAGTATCCTAGAGAAAAAAAAAAAATAGAGAAAATCCCAGCCTCAAGCTTTTGAATGAACACTAATGTGGAAAGTGAAGCTGAGGCACACAGAGTTGATGCCGCTTACAAAACATGAAAACTGCACAAAAGCAGGCACTTTTTTCACTGTTTCTTTTGGAAAGGTGGGCTGGACCCTGAGGGTATCTATTTATCCCAACTTGCTCTAAGCCTAAGCTAGTAACCCAGGCATGGGGGCAGCTACAGATCCCTGCTTTTCCTTGCATTCATCTCATGACATGGCAAAGCTCTCAGAACCATGGATAGGCCACAATAAGACCTGAGAAGGTTATCAGTGGCCTCAGGTTGGGCTGAGAGCATTAATTCAGCTCATTTAAGCTTTGCTTAAACAAACACCCAACTCTTCATGCCATGCTGTTTTTATGGAAAGATGCCTCTTGTTGATTAGAAAAAGAAGCGATGGAAAGTGACAGAAAGGGGAAAGGTCAGGTAGTTTTCTAATGCTGGAGAACTGGAGAGTGAAGATGACTTCCAAACCCCCTGCAGAGGAGCCCAGCATCCTGGGCTGGCAGCCAGAAACTAGCGCAGGGCATAGACCTCATCCCCTCCATCTTCGGGGATTTGGGTCTGAATGAGCTGCCTGTTCTCCTTCAATAGCAGAGCAAGAGAAACCATTTGTTCTGATACAGTCAGATTTTGTTCTTAAAGATACTTCCCCACTCCCTTTTGATTACTGAGGGCATATAAAAGAGACATACATAATGGTTGGTGCATGGATTGAACCCACCCCTGTCTCCTCCTGTACATCAGCGCAGTGGCCTTGCCACATTGTGCAGCCCGGCACACACTTTGGTACTGGCCCAGCTAGAAAAAAAAATTAATTGGTAACCATCAGTTTAAAAATAATCTCTGAATTTCGTCTTGCTGGTTTCTGCCAGCTCCTGCTGGTGTCCAAAGCAAATGTGCTTCCTAGATATACAGTTCATCTCCTGTAGCTTATTCAAAACATTTAGCAGCGAACTAAAATAGGTACAGTTTGGCAACAGGAAATTTCTGTCCCAAATCAGTTGCCATTAGCTACATGACACTGCGGGGTAAGAGCAGAATTCGGGCCTCACTCTGAAGCACAGCAGTCCTGATCCCGAGGACCACCGAAATACTCATTTTTCAAAGCAGGACTCACGTTTCCCCTGGGTTCCCAGATGTGCCACTGGCTTGCTGAACCGCTTAGCATCAGGACACGTATGCAGCCCACACCCAGGTCACGCAGGTTGGAAGAACCCAGGACTGATTTTCTACTGCCCCCAACAGCTACAGGGAAAAATAGCATCTGCGTCGGCAGCTGCAGGCAAAAAAGCTCAGGAGGCAGCGGTCTTACTGGGTGGGAATTTCACTGGCACTCCGTGACCCACTACTCAAGCTTGAGAGGGATCAGTCAGTGAGAGCCCGACGCCGATGCTGTAAACTCATGCATTCTCTTTCTAAAATTTCGCTTGCACCGCCCAGTTGGATTGCTGAGCACGGAGGAGTCACCTCCTGCTTCCTGCGGAGCCGGCTGTGCAGGGAAGGACCTTTGTAGCTTGCCATGAAAGCAGCAGACAGACAGCTGGGGAACATCCACATCTGGGCGTGCTGGTGTTTTACTGCATCTCGCATGCCGTATAAATTCCATGTGGAGCCAAAACCGTTTTGGACTTGGTACCACCTCCGAGCCAATAGCTTAATTAGGAGTGTTTTGTTTGGTTGTTTTCCTGAAGGAAAGCTGCAGTCCAAGTGCATTATTATGGGTTTACACATCGCTGTGCTCTCAATATCAAAGCTTTCATTTGGCTCGAGGCTCACTTCCCTGTGGGGGAGGGGTTGCTCCGTGTCTGGAGTGGGTTACACAATATTTCTCCAACAGAAAAGCTAAGAGCGTGAGTTGGAGACAGTTGTGATAAAGCACGAGAGGAAGTCTAAAGCAAGTCTGTGTGCTGAGGGGAGGCTACAGCCGTGGAGCAGGCAGAATCTCATTCTGATTGCAGCCTGATGGCCTAGCCCTGTATACCTGTTAGGGAAAGAAACAGAAAGTCAGGTAAAGCAGAAACATTCGCAAGATGCCCATTTAAGTTACAAAATGGCCACCTTGATGATGCAGTTGTCGGTGGTTGGATTTCAGTGGCCACGGCTTCGGATTAATTGCATGCCTCCGAGTAGCACTGGGCTGTTTGTCATACTTGCGGAAGTCTCTGCCCAGAAATGATGGCGACCTGAGGAAACGACACCAATAAAAATGAATTAAAAATGATCTTTTTTGTTGTCCAACCTGGTGGTTACATAAAAGTGTGTCATAAACCCAGCCTGTCCCAGTCTCAGCCCACTACATCATCCTTCTCTGCAAAGTGAAGGTAACTATCAGGAGAATGTTCCTGACTGCGGTTAGATGGTAGAATAGGTGTTGGTTTTTTTTCAAAGGAAGTAACAATCCATTTGTAGAGGCATATCCTTGTTTCTCCCCTTACAAACACAATGAGTTTCTCTTGGTTTTTGATGTAAAGTTGCTTATGCTAATTGGAGAGACGGTAAATGTTGTTATTAAGGATTATTTTCATGAAACAGTCAAAACATTAAAAATTAAACATTATGAGTGGCGGTGGAAGACATTTTTCCTTTTTCTCTTACTCTCTGATCACCACTGTAAGAATCCAATACCCATACACATCTTTGCCTGTGTTCTGTACAACAGAAACTGGACCCAAGAAAGTCTTTCAGAATAAGGAAACACCCTCCACCAAAACAACAACAACAACGAAAAGTCAGTGCTGAGATATTTCAAAATCTCCCTCCTGGGCTAAAAGCCTAAACACTAAGTTTCAGGCCATAATGGACCCTTCTTTTCCACTTTTTTTCTTCTTCTCTATTTTATTTTCTCATTTACATGTGCCACGCGCGTTTTCTCCACCACACATTTACTTACAATCTTCTTCACCAGAATGCAAAATTTGACAAGCCGTCTCCTGTAGGGACATAGCAATGCAGGATGGAAGCCCCAGAACTGCGTGGTCTTCAAGGAGCAGCCATGGACTGCAATAAAGTGGTATCCAGCGCTGCGGTATCGGCTGATAGATGACATAAAACAATTTTGTTACTTACAGAGACACGTTGATTGACTTCATGCTGGGCATGAATGGAGAAAGACATCTAGACTGCCTTTTATCCATTTATTTGTGGAATTCCCAAGTCAATCAAATAAACATAATAATAATAGTAAGGTTAATCTGGTCTCTACTCATTCAACAGAGAAAAGCAGGGATGTGGATCCAATTATGTAAATATTGTAAAATCAGTTTACGTTTATCTCTTTCCACATCTCCTTGGTACAGCTCCGGTTCAGCATGCTTGACGCAGTCCTCTTGGTCTGAATGATTTAATTCTGGGTCCAAAACCATTCAAGATTTGTTTGAACAAGAAAATCTTGTTTTCTTTGGAGCATTTTGAAGTAGGCATAATTACAGTGTTGCAGACGCGATGCTCTGCTTAAGGAGCTGTCAGCATTTCCATATTAAACCTCTATTTTCAGGGGTTAACAAAATTGCCAGAAAAAAAAAAAAAAGAAAAAAAAAGTGGAAAAGAAGGGTCCATTAGGCCTTAAACTTACTGTTTAGGTTTTTAATCCACGAGGGAGGTTTTGAAATCAAATTGTGCAAAATTAATTTGCACTGTAGGCTTGCAAAACTGTTCCTGTCACTTTTTTCATGCTTTTTTAAATTAAAAAAAAAAAAAAAAAAAAACCAAGCCCACAATAAAGCTCACTTATTTTGCTTGCTTCTACTGTACACTGCTCTTCAAAGTTAATGGCATTTCCATACAATACCCCCAATGTAATATGCCTCAGAGGCAGCATAGATTGAATAAGTGACTTGGAGTCAGGGACTCCCAAGTTTATAATTTAGCCGCTGACTCACTGTGTGGCCTCAGGCAGACCACGTAACTTGTATGTCCTCATCTATGGTATGGTCTCAATTTTCCATTGTGTTGCACAACATGTAAGGCGCTCTGCTCGTGCTCAACAGAAGCTTAACCCGATGCTGAGTGGGTTACCGAATCCTTGTAGAGGATTAGTGACTTGCACAGCTCCTGTATACCAGGTTTTGTCTGCTCAGTTCCATCTGGAGGAGCTCAGTCTTCACTGAGATGGCCCAGGTGGGCTCTTGGTCGAAACATCTGCATCCAAAGAGCAGTCTGTCTCAGTGCTGGCCCTGAAATACTTTCATTCCAAAGCCTGATTAGAAGAACTTGGAAGTTGTTTGGGCTGAAGGTAGGCTGCTATGCACTGGACCTGATGGAAACTCAATAAATGTTGACTGTTTCTGTTCAGGTTTAGCTTTCCTCAGTTGTTTCTGTGTTTCTGCATTGCCCCTTCATGTCTGAGATTTTCCTCTACTACAATGCCCACATCTTCGCATACAGTGGAGAATCAAACTCCTGTTGTATCTTATTCGTTTCACGTGGAGAGCACAACATGGACAATGGATGACTGATGGAGAGCTTTCCCTGGAAAACAGCTACTCTTAAGCAGTAGATGTTTCAGCATTTAGCCAGGACTGGGAAGGGCCCCTTTGCAGTAGGTACTGACCTACTGTACACCGCTGTGAATGACATCGTGTTCTCAGGATCACAAGAATATAAATATAAAATTAGAAGACACATTTTGGTCATTGCTTTCAGTCATCCATATTGCAGGCAAATGTACTGGGTGGTAAATTCCAATGTGTCTGCAGAAAGGCACAACACAACCCCTCTCCCAGCGTTACATCCGTCTAGAGTCTTGTAATAAAAGTCTGAGCATTGCAGCTAGCATGTGTCACAAAAGGAGAAAAAGGAAGATTCAATGGGCTGGCAGCACCCTGGACCAAGAACAGGGCAGGCATGGTGAGACTGGGCAGATCCAGACACAGGTCACAGGCAGCCTTCTCCTCTCCTAAGGGACCTTTATTCAGACACAGACCATCACACAAAACAATGTGGCTTCAGATATGACCCTTTTCTTCTTCACCCCGTGTCTACAAAAGCTGCCAATATCTGGTCATTTGTTTGACCTCATGGAAACATTTGTCTTTTACAACATCTTGCAGCATGAGCCCTGCAGATGGATGGCACATTTTGTGAAAATCCATGCCTTTTTTTTTCTTTCTTGGTTCTGCCACTTAACAGCTGGAGACTCTCGAATGTCCTTGCACTGTTTTCCTCGCTGTCCACATGTGGTCCCAGTTTCCTACCTTAGGAATGGGAATGGTAGCATATAACATCTTTTAGAACATAGAGGATTATAAAACACAGGGAATGGCACCACGATCCAGTGTTCTCTACTGCTTAACAGAATGGTTTTATGTCTCTGAGAAGACTTGTCACTAGAACAAAGATCTGGATTTGTGTCCTGTCTTCAAACACTCACTTTCATCCTTAATTTGTTTCTCAAACAAGATTGTTAGAAACTTTTTATAGAATGGGACGCTTGCAGGAAAATCTTTTACTGTGAGTGTGGGAAAAATGTGAAGTATCTCATTTGATTGGGCTAATTCAATTCTAAGCTGTATTTTCAGAAGTTGCTTGTTTGTGCAAATTGTGTGCAATTTGGTTTCTTGTGGCTATTTTGTATTGTTGGTTGGGCTGGCTTCCTTGTTGATGTGAATCTCTATTGTCACACAACGGGCATAGAGCTACCAGCATGGACACGCAATGCTGGCTAACACAGACTCACATCAAGATGGCTTGAGCTACAATAATTTTTATTCGTTTGGAGCTGACCTGAGAAATTTTCAGATCCTATTGACCCAAAGTTAAATTCTTTCCATCAGTTTCTCCTAAGGAGAAAGCAAAATATCTCAAGAAAATCAAGCTTTTTCTAGGAAGAACACTTTTTGGAGAAAGCAAACCCGGAATTTAACACCCTGCGCCAAATGCACACAAATCCATTAAAAAAAAAATTAAAATGATAATAATAATAATAAAAACCACAAAAAAAAAAAAACAAGAAAACAACAACAACAAACCAAAAGGGAAGATTCTGAGCAGCTATACTTGCTTGTCCTCCTGATGCGATATAAATGCCATGGAGCTATGCTGCTATGCCAAAAAGGATGCGATTTTTATCCATGGGAAACAGTGAAGTTTTAATTCAGCTTTACACTAATGAAAAAGTTTCTCTTCTGCCAACTAGTGAATATTAGCCAGCTTGCCAGCTAGTCTAAAAAGGTGTGAGACAAGTCTCATAAAATTAGGATGTATTACCAGAATCAGAGTGGGAGATTACTCTCAAAAGTAATACCTGTAAGACAGGAGACTGGTGAAAACAAAAGTCATCCTCCTTTCTGCAGGAAAACACGTTAAATTGACACTGTGCACCAGATTTTACAGTGGCTTATGGGATTTGCAAGGCCTACTGCTAGTAAAACTTGGTAAAGCAGTACAGCTTGAGACCTCTGGAGAGAAAACCATCAGGGAAGGGCAGGCTCAGCTGCTCAAGAATGGCTCTCTGCAGTGGGGAGGGTAAGTGGTGGTGTGGTTTGATTTTCAAAGGCAATAGTAGAGGCATGGGTGTGGGGAGGTTTGCAAATTCATTCATCATTTGTTTGGAGTTTCCAGGACCTGAAGGAGGACTACAGGAAAGCTGGGGAGGGACTTTTTAGAAGGGCATGTAGCAACAGGACAAGGGGAAATGGTTTAAACTGGAAGAGGGTATATTTAGACCAGATATCAGGAAGAAATTCTTTACTGTGAGGGTGGTGAGACACTGGAACGGGTTGCCCAGGGAGGTTGTGGATGCCCCCTCCCTGGAAGCATTCAGGGCCAGGCTGGATGGGGCTGTGAGCAACCTGGTCTAGAGGGAGGTGTCCCTGCCTACAGCAGGGGGTTGGAACTGGATGATGTTAAAGGTTCCTTCCAACCCAAACCATTCTATGATTCTGTGATAGAGGAGAAAGACTTTACTCATACACTTAAAACATACATGTAAGCATCTCTGCAGTGCTGGACAGACTTTTCAAACAGGGCATTTTTTACCTTTTGCCAAAAGCATTTCCAAAGAGGATCCCAACCCTTTCCCTATATATAGGTGTTCTTGCACTTAATTAAATTCCAAGCATCTTCTCTCCTGGAGAGATAGACCCACCTATGTCCCATTGCTGCCAGCTCATGGGTACCAGCTGGCAGATGATATCGGTACTGGAACAAATGATTTTTCACCACAACTAATCTTGCAGTTGTGTCTTTGTATTATGGTTGAGTTCCACCAGCTCAATGACACCACGGAACAGAAGCACTGCTGGACCGGAGCTGCACTCATGGCTGTATGGGTGTCACCAAGCCACCTGGCCTGCTAGGAAAAAGAAGAGTTTCTCTTTAATAACAGATGGTGGTAGCGAGACATGAAAATTAGGACATATTTTCATTTGATATTGGAATATCATGAGCATCAGTTATTTTGGGAAGGAGTCCAAAGAATACTTGGAGAGAGTCTAAAACTGCAGATGAATCCACAGGTTTATTTTATTGGGTGATTTCAGTTCTGCCAAATATTTGTAGTGTAAAGAAATCATAAAAATTGCTGGTGGTCCTCGCCTGGCGGGTACTTCTCACATATTTGAGACAGTTGTACGAACTGTGACAAGAATGTTTGATCTATTAGCTTAAAAACAAATTAGAGTCTTCAAGGGAAATAAATGAAGTATAGATGGTAGAAATACATTTCTCTTATCTTATGGAGACCAGGAATTTTTGCCCCCAGGCTTTATTTGCATTTAATTATCGCAGTTTGGATTTCCTCTACGGCATGCATGGAGGTTTAGTCTGTCTCTTTCCATCCTCTGTTCTGAAATAACATTAGTACCTGTTAATGATTATCATTGTCAATTATGTATTCTGGTTACATGCACATTATAAGAAATATCAGTTTGTTTTAATAAATCTTCAAAAGGCAGCCTAAACCTGTGCCTTATCTTCTTTCTGCTTTGTAATTTATTTATTTTTATGGTTGTGATATGTGAAAGACACTACTTTCTCCCAGGGACTCTGAATGCGTATCTACTCAGCACTTCAATACTGAGAAGACAGGCAGAAGGGGCTTTATTTAACATAGCTTCCCAGCTGAACCAAGAAGGTTGAGTATCCCAAAGACACGCAGAAAAAGAAGTGAGGAATACAAGTCTCAAAATCCAGGACAGTCAGTTGTGTAAAAGAGAGAAAACCTAAACGCACGGTGAGCCCATGGGTGGTGTAGTGCAGAGTATACTAAGCTGCTGAGTAGCGGATGCTCACTCTGTAGCTTTTTTTCTGTGTATGTGTATCATTAAAATTATTGTTTACTAGGATAATAATTTCACTGTAGTCCTGACCTGGCAAAGGACTGATTGTCTAACTTCCCGTTAGCCTGTAAGGAACAAGGGTAGTTCCGTATAAAAAGTTTTCGCTGCATAATTAAAGAGAATTTTGTTTTGAGGAGTTGTGCGAATTTGATGTTTATGACATTTGCCCATGCAGATTTTCGGGATTATTTTCATTCGCTGGACGGGCACTGAAATGTCCGCTCCAAAAGGAACACTTTAACCAAGCATTCTTTATGTGGTCTTCAATTAATAAACAGGAATACGCCTTTCTAACCCTGTGGGTAATGATTTTTCTGTTTGCTGCTACTGTATGTAACCTACATGAATGGGACATTTATATACTGTCCTTTCATGTGAGATATCAAAGCACTTTATAAATATGGGCCAATTGGTCTGATGTGCAACCACTGAATTGTGGCATTCTCGAGGGTGGCATGCGGTTGACATTTTGGCTGGGAAAACACATTTGAAAATCAGGAACTGTTGGTTTTCTCAGTTGGGAGAGACTTAGAGGTGGGGTGAGGCTATATGAATTCATCTCTAACACATACCTGCCCCAACACTGGGAAGCAACACCACTACCTCCTTTCCAGCTAAGTAAAGTATGGGCTTTGGCTAAGGACATGACCAAAGCATCTTCTGTCTCTGTATCATTAATTTTAATCCAGCCCAAGACAGTGGCTCTCAAAAATTATTACCATATGGCAAGCTGGTGAACTGCCACAAGAAAATGTCCTTGGTGGTCCCAGATTACTTTTGTATGGACAGGTGTCTACACCACAAAACCACCGTCGTAACTGCTGTAACTACTGGGTTTCAGAAGGGAGGCCCAGGACTGAGCAGGCATTGGTAGTACAAGTGATGCTTCTAGAGGTGGGATCCCGAGGCCAGAGAGACGAAGCTGTTTTCTTCTGTTGAAGTATTTCTTGGCTCATGTGTCCACTTCAGTTTCCTGAGCTGTCAGCTCTCTTGTATGGTGCTCTCCATTGTTATTGTGGCACCTTCACTCAGAAGACTTATCCTTCCCCTGCTCCTACCCTGTTAAACAATGGTCACAAAAAATGTCAATGGGAAGTGTGTGTCGAAGGTATTAAATTCAGACCACACAAGTGGTCTTTAGCTTCTTTAGTATGACTTGGAAAAGCCTCCAGGAACGCAGGACTGGGAGAACCTTCCGGGTTACTGATCCCAGCCTCCTCCTATTGCAGGCTTGCACTTTGCCTAATCCTTTGGAAAATCCGACTAACCTCTAAAGCTGTGGACAATCACCAGGAAGTTCATAAGCCCTCCATATATAGGTGGCAAATCTGTTTTGCACTTCTCTTACGTTTCATTCAAAAGTTAATGAGTTTTGCAACTATGGAGTTAAGAATTGCTATGCCAGAGGGACAGAAGAATTAATGTATTCTGGAGGGACAAACTGGGTGACTGCAAAACCACACCTTGTAACCATTGAAGCATACAGCAGCTCAAGACTTTCTACCTGTCAGCTTTACTATTTCTTTCAGAAGGAATGGCTCCTAATTCTCATGTGAAATAAAACTAGCACTATATATCATAATTAAGTATATCCGAGGTGGGTAAGAAACTCTGTTATAATGAGGGCAAAACACCACCAGCAGATCATAGTATTTTATCTAGAGAAGATACAGCCAAACTGTCAAAGAACAATGAGCTTACTGCATTTCCACGTCATGAAAAAAATCTATCTAAATTCATCGTCAAAACCAGGAAAACAGATTCCTTCCACAGGAAGAACAAATCTTGAGAAAAGAACTGTGTTGTATATGCCATGAAAAGCGTCTGTTTACATCTCTAAGTCAAATTCTACTCTAAGTCCCATGGACTCTTGGCAGACTTTGACCTCTTTGATTTGCTAGCATATTAAAACTCGAAAGTACACAGTTGATGGACTAGAGTATGGACTGGAGGCTGTTTGTTCGTGAGCAGACCATGGTATAGTTGTCAGGAATATCAACAGCATTAAGAAGAGGAAAAAGTAGTCCCCACAACCAAATACCATTGCTTAGACACTACCCCTGCTTACTGATGTCAAGAGTACAAGTCCGCCTTTACTCAATGTATCTCACACGGATTTCTTAAAATGTGTTACAAATCTCAATCCCATTGCACAGTGGATGAGATCTGTCTTTCCGTAGGTTTTACCAGGTGTTTACATTGAATTGGGTTTGCTAAGTGAACCCAGTTCAGCACTAGAAGAGGGAATGCGCACAGTCCTTATCTCTTGTGCAGATGTTATATCGGCAGAAGTTATTAAAACTGTGCTTGCAAACTAGTCTGCAAAGCATTTGGAGTTGGTCGTACCTGGGAGGAAGTGAAATCCAGGATAAAGTAGAGCAGAGGCTGAACACTGACGCATTGAAAAGGACCAGCCCCAACTGTTTGCAATACTTGGAGTAAACAACTGGGACGTTTGAATGATTTTGTTTGCTTCTATTGAGAAGAAAGGAAGAAAAAAAAAAAGTGACTTGCTGTAGAGTATGTTTTTTCAGTCTGTGGTTAGAATGGCTCATTTCACGCAGTATCTCTGCCACACATGTAATAAAAACTGTGAATTCAAACAAAATATCAAGTGGGGATCTTGCCATGCCTGGCAGACTAACTCCCTTGTGTGCTGCCATAGTCCTCTAAGATAGATGCAGTTCCTTTGAGGTGCTTCCCCATCCAACTTCTTGCAGCTTTGTTTACAAAAGCAGCTTCCAAAATCCTATAGTCTCCTAGCTATGTGTTTAAACACTTTACTGAATTTGGGCCTTGGAGAGCAAAGATAAATACCAAATTTGGGGGTGTCTCTCAACCCGAATTTCAAACATCATGAAGATTACAGTACTTAGATTTCATTATAAATGACAAAATTTGGGATAATGACAATGTTGGTGTGCACATTTTGGCTGACTCACAGCACTGCTCCACATTTGGATTTTTGATGCAAGCTCCATCTCTAATTATAATGTCACAAGGACTGGCTGGGTGCAGTGCCTCTTTTTGACATTGTATGCAATGTTGAAAGTATTAGCTGTAGTGTGAGCTGTCCAGGTATGATTTAGGGGTTTTGTGGTTATTTCTGAAGGTGTATTCTCTTTCACAACACCCAGAAAAACCGAGCAACAATGTTTTCTCTAGACGTTCTCCCTATCTCTATGCCAGTATGATCTTTGTGCGTAGAACAGAGGTATGGACGGATACAGGGTATTTCTTTTTCCTTTATCCTTGGAAGACTCAATTCTCTCCCTTTTAAGCTGAGATTCAGGTTGACTTCTCTTGTTGACTCATTTATGGATTTGGGGAGCAGCCCCACATCGCTGCTTCACCCACTCGTCTCTGCTCACATTGCCGGTGCTCTCCAGGCTCCCTCTGACCCTGCTCTCTGAACATTCCTGGGCAGCACAGACTACCCAGCTGGCTGTGTTCCTGGCTTCCTTCTTGAAGACAAAATGCCATCTTTTCACATCTCATTTTCTTTCTGTAAAGTTAATCGGGCAGCCCTACTTTTACAGGGCAGCTGACCCTTTGGTCTTCCCTCCTTCTGGCATCCTGAAGATTCCTGAAGCTGCCAGAATGCCCTCCCTCCCCTCTTTAAGGCAGTCCTGTGCATGAAGCTAGCAGCTCCTGCAGGAATTAGAAGCTTCCCGTCTTACAGAGGAACTGTCCCCAACAGGGTGCACGTACTGTGCCCTCATAAAGCTTCCTCTTTCTATTAAAAGACATCGTTGGAGATATTGGTGCATTTCTATTAGAGGTGAGTCCAAGCCGTGAGAGTGGTTCCAAGCACAATCAAACCGTGGGGTTACTGAAAGTCAGGAGTCAGAGCCTGATGTGTGCTCTTTGGCTTGAGTTGCTCTCCTGTTTGCATGGTGCCACACAAAGAGCATCCCTGCCCCGGTAGGAGAGCTGCTGCCACTGCTATGAAACTGAGTGGTGAAGGCTTATCATCCAGACCAGCAAAGCTGAAGGCAAACTGGAACCTGGCGGCATGAGTAATTGTGACCTCGTGCCCAGCTGCACAAAGCGAACTTTCTCCTCTCAACAATCACTGGGTTTTACGGATGAAAAAAATCATTTGCAGACGAAGCATGGAGCAAAATCTCCACGCATTCATTTTACTGGAGGAAAAACCGAAAATGTCCTTCTTTGGCCTTAGCAAGCCTGCATCTCTGCTGTGTACTGAGCGGCAAACGGCGGCTTCTCATTTCATCAATTGACAAACACCATCCCCAAAACATTTCCAGGCACAGTCATTTTCTCTTCTCAGGTTTACTCAGAGGTTCTTACTGAGGTTTGCATTTTTCCACGCATGTGCTGAGAATAAACCTGCCCTTACGATCTCATCTCTCGTGCTGTGAGAAGTTTTGATCGCGTAATTCATAAGCAACTTCATTTTCGGAGTCTTTCTCTTTCTGCAGCCATCCTGCCTCTGGATACTTGCTCCTCCCTTTGCAGCAAACTGCCCTATTTACCAAATACCGCAGGACTTTCTGAACTGCAGCATTTCATTCCATGCCTTAAAGAGATTTTTCTCATTTAAAAATAATTTTGCTGTGGTTTTACAGTCAGCGTGGCTCCCCCCAGAAAAACAAAGCAAAAAAACCCCGCAGGCCTATTCCTTCTCCATCTCCCATGCTTGCGCTGGTGTAACGGCACTGGGGCCAATGGAGTCGTTCCTTTTTCACACCAGTGTGTATGAGGCTGAGCTCTGTAGGATGAGACATACTCAACACCTTCAAAGAGCCACAGTGGGGGACTGGGCCAGGAACACGTCTCCACCTATCAAACACGATCCCAGAAGAACACAGGCATCTGCCAGCAGGATGCGACCACCTCGGCGTGAAATCTAGCCGTAAGTTTGACACCGAGAACAAGGCAGGAGGAGCACAACGGAGCCCTTCAGGAACGTAAGCAAGAAATACAGTGTCCAGATGAAATTAGTGTTACTGTTTGCCTCGTGGAAAGGCTTGGGAAGCCCAGCCAAACACAGGGCTCCGGTCTCAGAGCAGCCGTGGTGGGGGCAGTCTGTGTGCCAGGGCGCTTGCAGCCCAGTGACAAACAGCAACCAGAGCGCGGGGCCAGCACGAACGGAGCCAGGCAGAGCTAAAATATCCCTGCTGGAGCGTGGTCCCATGAGGCCAGTGTTATGTCTTACCAGAAACAAAGAGACGAGCACATTTCCAGTCTCAAAAGCTTCTCTGTCCCATTAAGGAAAACTCCCAGACTACAATTAGAAAAAAAAAAGAAAAAAAGAAAAAAAAACAAGAAAAAGAGACGCAGCCCCAGTGTGCCAGTTTGCATCCAAAATGCAGCCTAAAAAAAAAAGAGGGCACGGTCCCAGGAGAAGGCTGCGAGCACCCTTTGGGGCTCATGGCTCTGGTTACTTCGCTCAGGAGAGTGGGAGTGTGTCCCCATTGGGACTATCCCTCCCCTACGGCCAGAGCCCCCGGGTAAATATTGACACAGCAGCAGCTGAATCACTGCTTCCTGCCCTGCCGAGGTGTCTCTTCCACCCAGCGTGCAGCCAAGCCCACCCTGCACAGCCCAAAATATCAGATGGGAGTTGGCACCAAGGGATGCAAGGGACAAGAGTGCCTCTGTTTGTGTAGGGCTGACGTGTCTGTTTGCTCTGCGAGCGGGCGAATGTGGTCTCCGGGCGGTTATTCAGGAGGAGCAACAGCAGGAATGGTGGACAGACAATGGGACGAGGGACTGCGGAGCTCCCTGGGCTGTTCCTCCGCCTCCAGCATGCACTTCACACCCCGAATTCTTTGACCGCTGGTACAAGGTATTGTGCCATGTGCAGTTCATAGCGATGGGTGGTCCTGGGTTCATGAAATCTGTGTGCTAACATGCACTGAAGCAGCAGTTAATTTGTGAGAAGGGTCAGGGAGAAGATACAGTCTCCGTTTTCCAACGGTTGCCAGCTCAGGATTCAACCATAAGGCATCGTGATCTGGATCATACCCCCCAAATTTGTTCAGATCAGAATCTAGGTGTAAAGCACGGAGGAGGCTCAGGCGCCAAGAGGTGGTGACCACTGGCTGGAGCTGTCAGCATGTGTCACCTATGGCTGGGCAGCTACCGGCCAGTGTAATCCAACGGGATTAGGAGGAAGCTGAGGCTACAGCTGCAGAACAGGTCTGCGTTTCATTTCAAGTCTGCTGCAGATTTCCTAACTAGGTTCCAGCCTGTAACACAGAAATGATACATTCCTCCTTCACGGAGCTGCACAAGGCCCAATGTTTGGAGGTTTCAATACTTAGATTTGCTTACTTAGATGGAAGATCTAAGAAAAAAATGGCTGCGTAAGAACAAGAGCATATGCTATGGATCTCTTTATGTATATGAGAGGCACTGTATTTATATATTTCAAACCTGGCACTGGGTTACATTTTCATTCCCCAGTACAAAGGCAAACACATTCCAAACAAAGCAATGTTGTTTCAACAAAGCAAGGGTTGAAATCTCTCCAGGGCTTCATTCTGTCTCATTTAGATCGGGCATAAGATCTTAAAGCAGAGTTTAGTGGTCGGCTGATCATGTTCCTCTGGGAAATGACAGAGTGGTAATTCAAAAAGGGTAGTGAAGTACAGCATTGTCTTGGTCTGCAGGACTGTTCTTCAATAAAACCAGAGGCTCACCCGGCTTACAGGAGAACATTATGTTCCAAAGGAGCTGTGGCTCTTCACTAAACAAAAGAATTCACCTCCGGCTAGACTTGGGTGTAAAATGAAAAATGCTCTTGGAGACAAAATGTCTTTGTGAAGACAGTATTTCCATGATTCCTCCCATGATTGCCTGGGCATATCTAGCAGCTGAAATGAAAGTTAGGACAAGAGGTATATCTTCAGGGCACCGACGCCGCGTTGGTCGTGTGTGACACATTTCCTTCAGGACTGGGAGAGGTTTCAGTTCAGACGGGAGCCCCAGGGAGGTCGGTAGGCACGCAGTGTCCTGTCTGGCCATGGGCTGGCACTCACCCACCCTGCTGTGAGGACCCAGATCAGATCACGAGTAAATCTAATCTTTCAGGACTTTACCAAAAGCCTTTCCTTGGAGCAAACAAGTTCTCCCACATCTGTCACCAGAGATTAGGAAAGAATCCCAAGGCCTAAATACAAAGACATAGGAGATTTGCCTCTTCCCCTTCAACCTTCTCAACACACCCAGGTAAGTTCACAAAGAGATGCAGTATGGTCATTCGGGGAAGGAACTCATGTCCGGACTGGTATAACTCCGGTGTTCAAGTATGGCTGTCTGCCATCCAGATGAGTTCTCAAGGCAAGGAACAGCCAATGCTGTGCTTCACTGTATGAACGCACAAAAAAATCACCTCAGGCTGTGCAGTTTCAGGGCACTTTTGTTACAAGATTACTTTCCTAAAGAAAAATTACACCATGTCTGTGGGGATGATGCATACTGGTAAACACATGAAAATTGAACGGGTTCCATGGGTCAGTTCCTACCTTCCTCACTTATTTAAGTCAAGAAGATTCCCTTATCACCTTCAGATCAGCTAGCGGGTCTTTATCGTACAGCCAAAGTGTCCACCCTTAGCTTGAAAAGCCAAACAAGTTGTGCAGAGGTGCTCTCTTGTACTCTGCCCAATCAGGGCCTCCTGCAGAGCCTCTCCCTTTTTCATCCACATGCTGCTTTGCAGTGAAAGCCAATGGCCTTGCTTCTGCTCAAGATTGGAGAAGACACTTTAGGCTTTTTTGCTGTTTCTTGAATTAAAAATTATGTGTCTTCTATGACATGAAAGTCTTATATGGCCTCAAGTTGCACCAGGGGGGATTCAGGCTGGACTTTAGGAAACACTGCTTTTCTGAAAGAGTGGTCAGGCGCTGGAATGGTCTGCCCAGGGAGGTGGTGAAGTCACCGACCCTGGAGCTGTTCAAAGAGCATTGAGATTTTGTGTTGAGGGACATGGTGTAGTGAGAACTATTGGTGATAGGTGGATGGTTGGACTGGATGATCTTGTAGGTCTTTTCCAACCTTGGTGATTCTATGATTCTATGATTGTATGGACTATAAGGCTTAGCAAAAGCTCGCGCTGGGGCAGTCAGATGTTAAGCACCCAAGGAAGGACGTAGTCACTCCATTTCAGAGGGAAACACTGCTGTGACAGGGCTTTGAGAAGGACAGTCCCACTGAAAGCATCTCATGACACAGATTGAGGATAACCCAGATATAGTTTCTTCATTAATCAGCCCAAGAGGAGCCACACAGTGTAGGCAATGGAGGTCTGTCCACTGCTGACTGTACCATGTCCTTGCTGGGCTCTCTGTTGGAACCTGAATTCTCATTGACTCATCTGTACTGAATTTCCAGACTTGACTCACTGGCTACAAAACCCGTGAGATTGCATGGTTTGTCTCATATTTTTCCTGGGGGAAAAAAAAATAGTATAGTATTGTAACATAATTATGTTTGATTAAGAAATATTTGAATCAGCTTGGAAAGCTCCAGAGCATATGTATAAAGAAACTGAATGAATTTCAGTCAGCAAAGAAAGAAAAAAGTCCCAACTTTTGGGATTTCTTTCTATAAAGTTCTTGGTTGCCTCAGCCTTTGGGTCTAAGGCAAATGATACACCTCCTGTCTCTCCTCTTTTGTAGCACTTAGTACCTGCTGAAGCTCACCTATCTCTGGCTTATTCTAGGGCTACACGTGGCAGGAAATGCCATGGAGAAAGGTACAAAGAGTAGATGCACAAATGGCTTTAGAGGATGTGCTATCCAGCTCACTAGTACCAAAAATCTGCCGTGTAAATGGAAATACTTCCTCATTTAGTGCAAAACCAACCTGAGAAACTGATTACATAGCAATTAAGACCAAAATCTTTTCAAAGAAAAAGAAAAAAAGGGTAAAAGGAAAAGAAAAACAGTTGGGCTGTTTACAGTGCTAATAAGAATATAATAAGGGTGTTTAGAAACACAATAGTTCTTATTAAGGAAAGAAAACAAGGCTTTCAGAAGAATTAAGCGTGATGGAAAAGCTATCTGCTTGAAGATAGGAAAAGCCCTGTGGGTTTCTCTCTGATGTAGCTAATGGACAGACTCAAAAAGGTAACTGAGCACCAACTCTGCTTCCAGATGCATTTGCTGTCCTTTTTGAGCCTGATCTTATATCAGATTTGATGGCCTGAATGGTATAAAAGGTGACTGTAGTCAATGTAAATATCTCTTCTGGGCTAAAAATCTGCTTAATTAATGGCACAGCAGGGAGATTTCCCGTGGCAGAGCATGACAACACTGCTGTTTTTGAAGGGCTGTGGGTAGCTTCCTTTGGGGCAGCAGTTATTGACCACTCATGGAGGCAACGTGGAAGACCAGTGGGACTTCTGCTCTGATCAGCTACAATGCTTCCACCTCCTCACTGTTTCTTCTGGCTCTGGGGATGTAGTTGGCACTCTTGTTTTAGTTTCAGAGAATCGAAACCTTCTGTCCAACCACTTCTCCATGGTCAGCAAGGTGCTGGGAAGGTGGACATGTATGGGTGGAGAGGAGAGAATGCCTTTTCAGGGCTACAGTAGGAATGGCAGACTTAAGCAGAAGCAAATTTCCTGCTCTGCCTTATTTCTGTGCTGCAAAGAGGAAGGAAGGATGGTTTCCTCAGTTGAAGAAGATGCTTCAGTACAGGCAGAGGGTAAAGGAGCCATCAGAGGGCTGTGTTGGCAATGGCAGCTGATGGGGAAGATGAAAGCAGGCTCTGCTCCTGGCTCTATCGTGGGGCCCTGCCAAGGCGTTTCATTTTTCATGTGTTCCAGTCTGGCCCCATGCACTGCAGCCTGCGTGAGACTCGTCTGTGCAGCGCTTTGAGCACAGCAGGAGCAATGTGTTAGGCAACGAACACTGGCAAGAGCAATTGCCTGCTGCCCAACGGCACTGCCCCTCTTAATGCCTATGTCCTCCTGCCCCACTCCTCCCCATGGGGATGTCAGAGCATCCACGGGGACTTTGCTGTTTGTAGGGAGCAGCAGGAGCTTCAGTAAGTCTGGATTTGACCCACAGGTGTCAAGGAAGGGCCCTCAGGTTCTTGGAAAATCTGGTCCCAAGTGAGTGTAACAAAAGTGCACATTTTGTCAGGAAGTGAAGAAAGTCTCACTGAAATTAAGCCAGGGACAAAGATGAAACAGCAGATGGCCCATGACAAACTGTGAGAACAAAGTTGTTTGCATGACATAGGAGTAAGTATGTACTCATAACAGACTATTACTCAAGATATTTTGAAAGAACACAACTCCACAGGAGTCATAATGTGATTAGTCACCTAAAGCCAGCCCGGCCAGCCTTGGTGTGCTGTACCTGAAAGAAGGGAAACAGACCCGAAAATAGAAGAAAATAATAATCAAGGGAAAAAAAAAAAGAATTCCAAGGCGATGCACAAGTTTATGGAGTCAGAAAAGCTTTCAGATGCTCCAAAACTCAAAACTGAATTAAAATCTTCAGAGTAGCTCGTGGATTGTTATGAGGATTCTTAAAAAGCAAGGAGCCAGATAAAGGAGCCTTGCTGAAGTGACTCAACCCGTAGACTTTTAATCTCACAGCAGAGAGACAGAGTCCTTTTGGTGAAAGGTCTTGGCCTCTGAGGCAGACTTTGCCACATGCTCCATTACGGCACAGTTCTGGTAACCATCCATTATTTCCAAAATCCTTTTTTTTTTTTTTTTTTTTTTTTGAATTACGAGAATGACGGGTGAGTTGAGTTTCAAGTCTACAAGAATAGGACTGATTTGGAATGTGTTTTCTCAAATTAATATTTCACACTATACCTCCAAGTTTGGGTTGGCATATTTAATTACAATAAATCGCTTTATTTTCAATAAAGATTCTGATATCCAATATACATATATATGTAATTTCCATACACTCAGGGATTTCTAGTATAGAAATGTGGTTTTCTTTATTTAAAACTACTTAACAATAAACTTGGCTGATGGTTTTATGAATTTTACATGCACTCCTAAGCTCCTCACTCAAAATCATGCAAGTGTTCAGAGCCCTTATTTACTTGGCTTCTTGCAAAACTGGGTGCTTGACACAATGTCTAAAATCAGACTCAGTGCCGTGTCCAGTAATGTCTGTGCCAAATGCTGAAGTTGCATCCCCTCTCAGCTTGAATTGCACCTTGACTGCAGACCAGCACCGTGAACCAGCATCTCTCTGTACCCAAATCAAAACTGAGCAGCACAAAAGTGTTGGCTTCTGAGAGGCCAGATCCAGATTCCAAAGATGGAATTTGTCCATGCAAAGGAAGTGCCACCCTTGCTTTGGTAAATGCTGCTGTTGGACTCTCATTTAGCACAAGCTGTCAGGACTTCAGTTTCACTTCACACAGGAGGAGGCCAGAGTATATTTAGACTTTCTTGGGACATAGCTGCAGTGCCAAGTGGGACATAAGCTTAAGAGCTCATTCAGAAACCCGATCAGAAAGGGCAGTGCACAAAGGGCTCCTGCAGGTTGCTGCATCACTGCAGAGACTGCATGACTCATTTCAGCACCTGAACATCCTTTATCTTTGAAACGGGTCATCTGATCAGCCATGACTCACTTGGAGGACGATCACCTTCTAAACCTCCAGCTCATTTCTTGAAGCGCTGCGGGAGCCCCCGTCTCCACTCTCTTGCACCTTATCCCTTATCTGCACAGCTGGATGCCTTTCCTGGGAATGCAGAGGCAACACCATCCATCTACAATTCTGATACAATAGGAATTTATTGCAAAGAATCGTGGAATCATAGAATGGCTTGGGTTGGAAAGGACCTTAAAGACCATCTATTTCCAAGCAGAGCTGTGGGCAGGGTTGCCACTCACCAGATTAGACACTCCCCCCCAGCACTGCGTGGGGAGGGACACCCCCTGAGCATGACACTCCAGAGCATGATTGTCACATCCTTCTTAGGGACCCGATAGCTTGGGACAGCTTGTCCCCAGAGCTGCTTCTGTCTCTGCTGGAGCCCAGCAGACTGGCTCCCACTAGATAGAAGATAAACAGCTGAAGTGAGCCGAGCTGAATCCCATGCAGATGCCAATCAGTGGACAATCATGTCCTCCCTTCTCCCTCGAGGTTTCTCCTTCACAGACCTTTCCCTTATTGGCTGACAAAAGGCTAAGAAATCAGTTTGCAGCAGTTTGACTGCGAGGCAGATAAAATCAGTAGTCAAACAAAAGCAGTGAAGATAGCCAAGTCTGCTTGAAAAGTTAAATTCGTGTTCTTCTCGTACAGATGAATTCATTTTTAAAAATTCCAATCTCCCCATTCTCACAGGGCAACCCATTAATCTTTTGGTAGCATCCATCACCACGGGCAGGCAACATAGCAGGAAATCCTCTCCTGGAGGTGCTCGTCACCTCTCCCTCATTCCTGTATCACCTGGCCCACTTCCTCAGAGATTCTGATGTCCTCAAGTTCTGTCAGCGATGGCAGCACTGACGTATTTCCCTGTTACTTGCAAATGGGGAACACAAAGATGTGCAACTGCTTTCTTTTCAGGAGATCCGTAGTAGATCAGGAGGGCACATCTTTTTTTTGGGCACCAGGAGCAGAAGTCCTCTCTTGAAATTTAGACATTTCCAGTACATGGCATCCACAGCTGAATTAGTTATCCAAAGGCGTGCCCAACTTTCTTTATATTCAGCAAAGAGATGAGGATACAAGACACAATTAGACAGGGTGCTCGATAGAATTTCTGTCTAGAACAGAAGTAGGTATTCTCATCAAGGCACCCTTTTCCATGGAAGGTTGGACCAGATAATCTTTCAAGTTCCCTTCCAACCTGGGCTGTTGTATAATTCCACATTTCTATATGTATTTCTCATTCTAGCAATAAGGAGGTGATTCAGCTGCCCTGCTGGCAGGAGGCTCCTTTAGTGTGAGGTGTGTTACATGCCAGAACTATTTAATCCGCAGCCTGTGAATAAAGGCCAGGGAGTTATATGAGACATAGACAGATAAATCTAAAGGTGACATGAAGTCCATCCCAGTACATCAGTTCTCCTAAGGGATGAGGACAAGCTCCCTCTGCCTGCAGCAGGAATAAGTAACTCTGAAGCTGTTCACAGAGATACAGGCTGTGTGTCTAAGACATCCCTTGGGGATTTTCTCTGCAGGTACAACATAATAAATGTGGGTATTTTCAGGGAATTTCTTTACAGCAGCATTTATAGTTCAGTTGTTCAGAAGAATTGAATCCCGTCCCAGGTTTTCTGAGTCACATTAATTTTTCTAACTGGTAAAATTCCTGCCTTGAACAGTCAGTCTTTGTGTGTGGAAGGAAGTACTGTGGACATCTGTAACTGGACATACAAGGTACTGAATGTCCATGCACAGCTGGGTTGTTACGTTCAGAGATGGTCACTGTTCTTGTCTGAGCACCTTGCCTTCAGCACCTTTCCCCTCTGCAGGCACCCATCCAACCCCACTCAGCTACAGCTCTGCCTAGGTGCATGTCTAATACCCCTCGGAGTGAGTGTGCCACCGAATGCTCCAGTTTAAGAAGGACATCTTTGTACAAAAAAAAGGGGGGGGAGGGAGAAGCAAAGAGAACAGTTATGATGAGTTGCAACTTGAAGATAAAACAAACAAAACTGGAAAAGAAGGAAATAAGTAGAATCACCCTGTTTCACATGGTAAGGAATTGTGTTAGCTTGCTGATGTTCTCTGTCATGGTTAGGTCTTCCACATTCCTTGCCTTCCTCAAACACATCCCAGTAATTTTGTCCATGCAGAAAATTTCTTAGGTGGAAACATGGGAGCCTGATCAAGCTGAGCAAGATGTGTTTAAAAAGGCATACAGAATCCTTAAGAGGGGACCAGGGGGATGACAAGGTTGTGGCTTGTTTGTGCTGCATTTGGAAAGACTGCAGCTAAGAGGAAGAACCTTTGGTGACCGGATTTTTGTCTCTATTTTTGTCTGTGTTAGTTACTGCTCCTTGTGTTTTAATCCTGATCATACTTTAACCGTGCAAGAGTGATTTGTGACAGTTATTCGTCACAATGCTAAACCAGATTATCTCAAAGTCTGTTGAGCTTCCTCTGCTCTTTAGCATATGAAAGAACATTACACTTAATTTGGTTTGTTTGGCCAGTGTAGACAGGGATTAGCCACGCTATATATGGACCATAAATACTGCTCTGGTTAACACTACAGTTGAGCCAAACCTGAACCTTTCATCTCACTCTTTGCAAACTTTGGTGGTTTGGATGGAAATGGAACCTGGATTTGAACTGTGCTTTATTTTTGTTTTTGTTTTGAAAAACCAGAACCCAATCAATAACACTTTTGAAAACCAACTTCCAGCATCCTTAGCCCACCTCCAGTGAGCAGGAATCAATTGCCCATGTAGGCAGGGACTTGGCATTGGGATGAGAGCCAATACACGAAGGAAGGAAACCATTTCAAGCAACCTGCAGTAACTTTCCGTAAAGATCGCAGTGACATAAGGGCATGCCAAACTTTGGGTCTTAATCCCTCCAACCAACACGTGTGTCTGTTTAGGGAAAACATGGTGGTCTCATATGGAACAAAGATGGACTTCTGTAGGCTGCGTGTTTAGCTGGTTTTGTTAAGACAAGGAAAAGGCTTTGTTTGGTTTTCACCATCGGTTTGCTATCTGAAATGTCAAACCAGCCTGTAATGAAAATGAATTTCTCACATCAGATTTTTCAGATGCCAGAAATAATAATAGTATGGTGTTAACACCTCTGTATTTGGCTTTCTCTAGGTTGTCTTAACCTAGATAAATCTATTAATTTGTGTCTTGGTATCCACAGCAGGGCTTTAAAATTTGCACTTAATTGCAGCAGGAGTAGTTTTAAAGTCCATTTGTCTTATGCTGACCATTCTTGTAGCATCTCACCACCTTCTCTGTAATGCATTCCCAATGCTAAAATAAAGGTCCTTCACGTGGTATAGTAATTCCATGTATGCAGATCTTTGAGGCTGCTGAAAAACTGATGTTTCCTAATGCGTTTCTGGCTTCTCAAATCATTATAAAAGTAGGATCCTCCTTACTATACAGTATTTACCAACTGGGCACAGCGGGTACAGCACCTTGGAACACAGCATGTCTTGCCAAGTCTTTGCATATTCCCCAGAGACTGCTCTATCATCCTACACTGTATACAGTGGACTTGATCCAAGAACAAATGTTTCTAATGAGTTCAGTGGAAATTGGAGGTCTACTGTACAGCTTGTAGACTGGCATATTTGTCAAGCTGGGATGCACAGCATGAACAGTTTCTTTCTCAGTCTCTGCTTTGTTGAATTTTGTAACTGAAACTGCTAAATACTTACAGGGAGGGATCTGTATATAAGTTGAATTGGGTAAACGGTCATGCTTCCATGCACAAAAATAAAATTATTGAAGACATTAAGCCTCCGACTAGCTTTTGCTGCTTCTCGTGTTGACTTGTCCAATCAAACCAGAATACTGAAAACTGAAATCTCCTATGAAGCAATGATTAACTTTGCCTCCAGCAGGTGACATGCAGCCCTCAGATCTCAGTGGGAGATCTGAGGCAGTTAGGACACGACCACTCTGTGACTGGTCAGGAGTATACAGTAGGTAATTCAGCAGTTATCTACAACAATAGTTATATCTACAACATGTCAACAAGAAAAATATTGAATAGGCAGAAGAATAAGAATGTAACAATAATTTATATTTAAATGTTAAGTTGCACGTTTACATACAGTGGTCTCTTTGAGTTTGTCTGCTTCTTTCTAGTTGTCCTATTGACAGTATCACTAGCAGCTAATGAAATTCTTCCATGTCTCGAAAATACCTAGTCCCACCAAAGTTACAGCAACAGTCCATGCATGTAAGTAACTGATGTTACTTGAGGCTCATGACGTCTTTTCCTTACAGACTCAGACCCTTGCACACCAGATGCTCCACCTGCTGCCACTTCTCCACCAACTTCAGAAGAACCCGGACCTTTCACTGCACCAACATCACCCTCTTCCTCCTCTGATCCTGGTACCGCGTCATTTTCACCACCGCTACCTGCCTGCGTTGCAGCCTTGCATCCCAAACCGGCTCCTATTCCACCACCAACGTCAGCTTCTGCAGGCACAGTTCACCCTGGACTCCCTTCTGTTCCTGCACCACCCGCCTCTACTTCATCCCTGCACCCTGGACTCTATCTGCCAGTCATCCCTCCCGGCAGTGCCACCCACCTCATCAACTGGCTGCCCTTCCTGGCTTCTGCAACACTCGCCACCATCCGCGGGAAGGAGGAGGATCAGCCTCCTGTAGGAACATGCTCCTTGGAAAGCGTGAAGCGATGCAACAGCACACCCCCAACACCCTCCCATGACGACAACCACCATGCTGCATCCGTGGAAGACAGGGCTCCAGAAGCTGCTTCCCTGCCACCGGCTGCCCATTCCGTGCCCCCGAGCTCTGAGCAGGCATCAGCAAACGTGAGTGACATCCTGGCGGAGCTGAGGACCATGAACGGCCATCTGTCTGTCATTGCCCGAGCGCTGACACAGCTGGCATCATCGTTGGCACCGCAGCAAGGCGCACATGGCACCCCACCTCCTTAGTGCTTGGTGACCCACCCTGCTCACAGGGGTGGCATTGGCCGGGGACATCCCGTGGTGGAGATGTGGAGGAGGGAGACCCTACACGAACCTGCCCATGTGGTCTGTGCCGTTTTGCTGTGCTCTCTGACACAAGCCAAGACAAACCCCAGTGGGTTTTCATATTTGTTTGTTTATTTCCTCCTTGTAAACGGCTGCATATATTAAAAAAAAAAAAAAAGGTTTTGTGGTATTGTTAATAAAACTGTTTACATTTCTTGCATTTCTTTCAGATGTGCTCGCTCCCTTCTTCTCACCCATGAACCACATGAACGCTTGTAGAAATTGATGAGGTCTTGCACAGAAAAGGGGGAGAATCTGAAGTGGTGAGAAGCTACCCATGACAAAATGCTCCGAGAGGTGACAAAGCACCTCAGAGCAAAGTGAGGGGACACAGATAGGGAAGCATACAATAAAAATTGGAAAAAAAATCCAATTTCTCTCAGGCCAAGCTGCATGGCGCAGCTCTGTTGAAGCTGGAGCATTTCCCGGTGCTTTATTTCTCAGGGGTAATTATAATTATTGACACAGATAAGGGCTGTGATAAATTGTTCAAAATACTATGTGAAGTAGTTTGATCTCAAGAGCTACCAAAGAGCCTGCTCAGATTTTTGTCCTTTGAATGAATGAACGGAAGGCAGAGGAGCACTTGTCTGGAGTCTACCAGTTTTACTTGCCACTGGTGACTGGGGTTTTTCAAGGGCATTAATGAGCCAAGTTAATTTACAGCAATTAGCCAGATACATGTGGATTGATCCCAGCGTTTCAACGTCTTCTCCCTTCTGCCAAGCTGCAGTGTCTCGCCTAAAGATGGCACTGAAGGTGTGAAACCTCAGGCAGTCCTCCTGGCGGATAGTCAGCACTAGAGGTGTGGGAAATGATGGAAGCCTAAGAAAGGTTTGGGTTGGAAGGGACCTTAAAGACCACCTAGTTCCAACCCTCTGCTATGGGAAAAGACATTTTCTACAAGACCATGTTGCCTAAAGCCCCTTCCAGTCTGGCCTTGAGCATCTCCGATGATGGGGCATCCACAGCTCCTCTGGGTGGCCTGTTCCAGAGAAGAGTTCTTGAGTGAATCTAGACTTCATCCCTCCAAAATCTGTGACCTGAAGAACAGCTGATGAGGTACCCTTGGCTTCTGCCTAGCTTGGCCAAGGCACCGGAGCTGGGTGCCCAGCTTTAGGATGTGCTTGGTGCTATGGACCTGCAGCGTGCACAGAGCTATTTTGTGCATCTCAGCCGTGGTCTGCCCATAGAACAAACATCCAGCAGCCAAAACAAAATATTTTCCTGAAGATGGGCCAAGCATGGGGCCATTGGAGGCTGAGCCAGGCTGCGTGGTGATCAGTCTTTCATCCCAGTGAATTAAGAGGAACTGAGTGCTCATAGCAATCAAGAGGAAAGAAAGCCCCCTGTGAAGTTCTGTATGAGCTCGCCTTAATTTAGCCGCGCAGCTCTCAGATATCAGGATCTGAGGCCATCTCCCGGAAAAACCCAGACAGACAGATCGTTAGATAAGATAAAAGAGGAAGTATTCTGTCTATCTGCAAACATTTCTGTTACAGATGAGCCTAAGCCACAAAGATTGAATGAATATACAAACTTCCCCAAAGCTCAGGTGTATTTGAATTTGAGGTTTTGGTTACTGTATATATATTTGTATATAAACCCATCCATATTTTTGTGCCTGTGCCTGAAAGACAAAGCAACTGCCCTGTTCAGTCAGGTTTTTTCTGGGGCTGATCAGATTTTTTTTCTTCTGATGTGTCTGGTGAAAAGAAAGGCGTTTCATAGATGGCCTTCATTACCTCTCAGTGTTATGTTTTAAACAAAACGAGACAAAGGGAACGGCTTAGAAACAGTTTGGCTTTTGATTTGGCTATTGTAGTTTCCAGAGAATAAAAAGAATAAAAAGCAAGAGTAAAGTTATCTATTTCCCCACTTCTGTTAGGAAATATAGGACTAGAAAGAACAGGGTAAGCTCGATGGTTAAAAAAATAAGGAACTATTTTCATTTTTAACCCACTTTCTCTCTTTCAATTTAACACAGTAGTAAATAACTACCATATTCTCCCTCTCTTGATACTGGATGTCAGGTAAGGACAAGTGAGCGCAGTTTTACTTGTTTGTCCTGTTGTTTCCAGATAGTGACCTTTCATAGCCTGCAATTGGCCAAAGGTTCAGTGGAGTTTTCTGGATGTGTGTAGGACCTGTTCCTTTGCACAGACAGCTTCAGCAGAGCTCACTGTGCAGCTACTGATGCTTTATCAACTGAGAGTACAGAAGGCTTCATTTAGGTGTGTGTAAGGGATTAGGGAGCATTTTCCATGACATGTAAATCTTTAAAGAGTACAAAGTTGTGAATATCATTCTATGTTCAGCTGTGAAGGCAGTGCTCCTCTTTCTCAAAAAAATGCCACAATTGTCATCCAGCTGGCAGGGAGGGAAAAGAGCTCTTCCTGAGCCTCTTACCAAAAGAACTGAGATGTCTGTGGTCCCACGGCCAAGGATATTAGATGCTGAGTACTGGATGCTGTCTCGTCTCCGAGCTGTCTGGTCCTGCGGCAACCTGGCAACAAAGCAGGACGAGCGCCCGTAGCCAGAACTAGAGACTTTCAGATGTATTTGGCAGCCCCCGCTGGCTCTCACACGGGTGCAGTAACTGGCTGGAGAGCCACCAAGGCAGCCTGTCTGCGGGCAGGGTCCCCTGAAGCAAGCAGCGCTGTGGGGCTCAGGGCTGACGTTAGCAGAGTCATAGAATCAGAGAAGCACAGAATGGTTTGGGTTGGAAGGGACCTTCAAGGCCACCCAGCTCCACCCCTCTGCCATGGGCAGGGGCATTTTCCACTAAACTGGGTTACCCAAAGCCCCGTGCAGCCTGGCCTCCAGCGCCTCCAGGGATGTGGGACCAAGGGGCCAAGCAAAGAGTCTTGCCCAGGAGCGTCCCTTTCGGTAAGGCACGTTATTCTCTACTCCGCAAATTCCATTGACTTCTATCCCTTAGGAGTTATTTTACTCTTTCGACTTAGTTGCCCCACCCCAGCGCTGCAGGAAATGAGTGGCTGCACTTCTTGGCTTCCGTCTGCAACCAGCCAGATCTTCCCTCAAGCTGCAAGCCCCACTGCCATGTTCTGACCTCCTTGAGTTGCTGAGCTGCTGCTGCATACCTGCTGCTCCGCTGGGCAAAGCGTGGTTGGTGTTACTCTCTTTGTTACTCGCTTTGATTCGGAGAGCAAAAGGCCAAAAGTTATTGGGTGTGTGTTCAAAGTGTAGAAAAGGGCTCAACCTTTTGGTTCGGTTAAGTTAATAAAAATTAATTAATTTGCTGTTATTTGTGAAGGATGGGGGCAGCAGGTTATGGGCCAAGATTTATTATACAACTGACAGATAATACTCTTACTAAAAAGAAATTAGAAACTCTCCACATGAGCAAAACTTCAAGGCTAGAGGCATGTGTGTTAGTCTTAGAGTCAGTATGGGTGAGTGCTACACCCCCTTGGGGCTCCACCATCAAAACCCTAAGCACAAAGATCTCATCTTTCACATCTGCTTTGTAAACAAATACTGAGGATGGGCTGCACATCACCACACTTTAGTACCCAAATTTGCTTTTGGAGGTTCCTCTACAGTCAAGCAGAGACAAGGGCTTTCAGCGTGTGATTGATCCTTGCCTCAGTAAGGTATTTAAAATTAGTGGGATGAATTGCCTTCTGGAAGCATCCATCCCTCTCCCCTGGCTACAGACAACAAGTTTAAGCCAGATGCTTAACTTCCAGATGGAGAGAGGTAAATGGAGTGAATCCTCTGCTTGGTAATTGCAGTTTGTTTCCAGCGGGTGAAGCTTTAGTATACCACATTTATTTGAGCCCTGATCGATGTGTGAGGAGCTGGAAGAGGGAAACTGGGAGCTCAGGAGAATAAGACTGACAGTGAAACTGGAAACTCTGCAAAATATCCAGCTCCAGCTCTGGGCCAGGAAAGTTATCCTGCGGGACACCAGGTCACTGCCTTCTCCCAGAGATTCAGCTCCTCAGGATGCGGGGCTGGAAGCTAAGCAGCTTTATGGGATTTGAGTGATGTGCTCAGTGTCTGCTGCTCCAGCAGGAATTATTTAAGGAGGCAGCAGACTGTATGATATTGTACGAGACTGCAACTCAAGAAGGTGGGAGAAATCACAGGTTTACCCAGGAGGAATAGGAGACCGGGAGGTTTTTCCCTTCGTTTTCTCTAGCACATATTGTTCTTCCAATATTTGTACACATATTCACTGTAATGACACTGAAATCCTCCAGTAAAATAACTCAGAAAGAAGCAGTGGTAGGGAATGCATTCCTTTGTGATAGCCCAGCTGCGCGCTTGGAAATGAGCTCCTTCCTACAGACAAGATGGATCTTCGGCATAGCTTTGACTGGGATGCCAGATACTGTCACCATCTGCAGATGCTCCTGTGGAGACCCACCTCTGCCCACAAAGCTGTATGGCCAGTGTGCCTCCAGCTTCCTCCCAGCCCTTTCACTACAGCATTTTGTAGAATTCTTTGGGTTTCCATTCCATTTATTTCAGTCCGTGAGCAGCCAGCTCGGACACCTGTATTAGGAGACTGGTATCACCCTTAACCACAAGGCTGTATCTCGAGCCCACAGCTGCAAGCTTGGTGATAGCTGCTCATTAGATGCCATGGGGCAGAAGACTCCACATTGCTGGGGTGAGCGAGGCTGTCCCTCAGCAGTGGTCATGCTGGTGTGTGGCTATGCACCGCTTGGGATGGGTGGCTGTGACACCCTGCCACTGACCAAATCACAGACTTCACACACATCCTTTGGGCTGGGAAACCCTCTGCTCATGTAACCCACTGGGTGCAGCAGCAATATGCAGTCTGTCTGTCTTCACCTGGGGCTGGGGACCATCGAGGCCGATAGTATTGCTCCCAGATTGCATGGGAGCTGAACGGGTCCCGGTGCCCACAGCTGAGCTGGGACACTACTCTTACATGACTCCATATGCAAGTTAAAAGGCATTATATTTTATTATTTATTATTATCTGATGCTTTTGGTAATTTCCCTTGTGAGACTGTCTTTTCTTTTGGTGTGCTGTGGCAGACACTATAGTGGCAGGCACTGTGGCTCTCCACTTAGCCACGAACAGGCAGGCTGTAAGACACAAGGCAGTTGGCACTGTTCTCAAAGGAAATAAAGGTGACATACTCTGGGTCAGGCTCTCAGATGGTGTGAACGGATGAGACCTCATCCTTTGTCCCAGGTACACCATGGTGCTGAGCAATGCCGTCCAGCTGTTCCTCCATAGCCCTGATTGCTCTGAGTTCTCTTTTATTGTATGTACATTGTACACTTTCAGGGCAAGGACTGTATTTTGGTTCTTCCATGGTTAAAAGCTCAGTGCAGAAGGGGATTTTAAGCACCGTTACAGTAGCAATATTTATTAATAGCAAGCGATATCATGAAACTGAAATCTTCATCTCAACGAAGAGGAATTCAGTAATGTAAAGAGAGAAAAGGACACCACAACCCTTTGCTGGGTTTTTCTGCAGGTTCTCTCTCTAAAATAAGCTGGGCAGTAACTTCTCACTACTGCTTTTGCTTGTGGAAGTGGTTCCCAGGCACTTGCTGTGCATCGCGTAATGTCGACATCTGATGTGATCCACATTGTTCCCATCTACCACTTGGTCTGGATTTCCCATTTATCTTGAACCTTGGCTGAAATCTGAGTTTATTCAGAGAGAGATCTTATTGGAACAGCCTTCATGAAGAGCTTTACTGCTTATAACTGTCATTCAAAACATATTTTGTATGAAAAAATGTGGATTTGGGCCAGCTGAAACACTTGGTGATTCATGTTGAATGCAACAAATCGTTTTTGTCACTAAACAAAAATAAGAGGTCCTGAAACAGACTGAAAAATGCCTAAGAGGATATTTCAAAATATTTATCTTATTAAAGATATTAAAACCAGGTCAGTAGTTCAGGAGTTACTTGAAGCATTTTGTTTCATCTGCACTGCTACTTTATCCATTTCCTCAACTTCTTTTTGACTATTCTTATTTTGTGATCAATAAAGAATGACATTTCTTCTTCGAGTTGGCAGAATCAAACACCAGATACTCGTGGCTCTGCTGGCAGAATGCACTGAGTTTTGAAGTTAACTTCGCCATCTCTGAGCTGAAATCCAGACCTCATGGTTTCTTCCAGATCCTCCAAAATAACCAAAGGGTTACTGGCACAAATCTGCTGTCCCACAGCCCATGCTAGATGACACCAGTGTAGTGGTACATGGCTCTGCTCGTTAACCTTGATTGGAAAGGGAGCTCATGGTGACACAAACTTTCATAAGATTTTGAGCTTTGATTGTCCAGTCAGACTAATTTGATCTTTTCCGTACAGGACCTCATTCTGTGTATTTTAGTTAATGGTGGTATATATTGGACTTTTCAAGCCATGCCAACCAATGTGATGAAAGTTTCCAGGAGCATATTCATTTCTTCCCTTTCAAAATGGAGAAATTTGGGTATTTAACTTCAATTCTGTATTGACTATCACTCTTAGGAGGTAAAGAAGTCATTATTTTTGAGGCTTGAGGGCTTGAGTCAATCAGACTCATTTGTTTCCTCTGATGGAAGAAAAGGGTCTGAGGTGGAGAGAATTGAAGAGCTGACTAGAAGGTTTAAACTGAAGTAGTGGGATGAATGTGAGCCAAGGAAAATTTAGGCTGCACATCAGGAAAATTTTCCTAACAAGGAGGTCTATTACTACATGGAATGGTCCCCCCAGGGAAATGGGGGAAGCTGACTAGACAAAGCAATGAAGAACACATTGTAGGGAGCAGCCTTGAAACAGTTGGAGAGTGGACCAAGTGACCTAAGTGTATTTTCCATCTCTAATTTCCCTGAGTCAACCGTTACAAACATGCAGTGTGCTGTACATGACTCTGGTGCTCTGCCACATCAGTGCTGCTTTGGGAAAACTTGCCACAAAGCCCATCCTTGGGACACAAAAGGCAGCGATGCTCTGGCCTCCGTGCATCTTTCCTGGGCTCTGCCATGTGCATTCATTTGGTGCTGCTACCTGTGGCATTCACCCAGATGTTCACCAACTCTGAACATCTTGACCTTGCCTTTTTCATTCTTCAGCTTTGCTTTTCTGGGCGCTGAATTCTTCCTTCTGCTTTATAAAGTTTTTTGTGTGTGCAGAAGCAACCGAGTTGCTATCACACTTTTCTCTAAGAGAAGTAGTTTAAGTTTGCTTGGCCACAGCATTAGAGGCCAATTCAAGCTACACAGAAAGCAGACAGAGAGGGGGATTTTCTCAGCACCTGGTGATGCCCATGTGACAGCTAACACATTGGCAGACACCCAGGATCAAACCAGGAGACTTCAGATGCCAAAACAGCTCAGAGTGCAGCTGTGTGCTCCTTTCCCCTGTATACTGGAGTAGATAATGAATGGATGAATTTCGTACATCATTCTGTTTGAGTCAAAGAAAATGTGAGTCCCTGGTGATAAGGAAAAGTTATTATTCTGATTTTTTTTTAACATCAGGGGCCGTCTAATAGAGTTCTTCAAGAGACCTTTATCAATCTTAAATAAATTTAAAAAAAAAATCAATTCACTGAAATCCAAAGGGGGAAAGGGCAGTTTCACTGCATTTCTCAAAGGAGAAACTCTGAAGCATTCATGCTCCAAGTGGCCTCTTTCAGCATTCTGTTAAAGAAACAACATGGAGCTTTTGTTAAAAAACACGCTTTCTTTTCAAATTTTAACTAGTTAAAGTGAAGCAAAAAATACTGCTTCTGTAACTTGGAGAGATCAACTTCTTTTTCAGAATGAAGTGGTTTAATATACCCAGCTGCAGAGAAATTTGGATTTGGATATTTTTGTCATATTTTTGGATATTTTTTCAAGACAAAAAAAAAGTTCAAAATATCAGTATTTCCATAGTAGAGAAAAATACATTCCTCTTTGTCTTATTTCTTATCTGAGAAAAAATTGGTTGAGAATATAGGCTAGATCATGAAGGGTATTTTCTGCTACACATTTGCTGGAGTTGCTGTATTTATTCTTATTTTGAATTCGGTCCTGAAACACACATTTAAAAAAAATAATAGGTATGTTATAGAACACATTCTTTGAGCTGTGAATGAGACTGGAAGGGCAGTTTCTGACATAGACTTCATTCATGCAAGTTGGGTTCAGATTTTCTTTCCAGTAGCGTTCATCGGCATTGAGCTCTGTAGACCAAATTCGCATCTATTTCTTCTGAGCGCCACGTTCATGCACGAATGCATGGACATCTAACAACGAAAGGGCAGCTTCATGGAGGAGAGGCAGCAGCCCAGCTCTACAGTCCATGAGAGCTGGCTGCAGACCTTAAAGTATAGATATGTGAATGTGAAAAAGTCATGGAAAAAAAGTCTGATGGAGAAAGATGCCACTTCTGCATGTTCAATAAAAAATAATGACTGTTTGGAAAATGCAGTGGGACAAGACAGGACAAATATCCCCTACAGTGAAAAAAAACATCAATGTTAGCAACACCTCTATCAACACCACCTTCTTTTTACCAGTTCCTGTCTAGTCGGGAACTAATTTCTTTACAGTTACTGAAGCAGAGTAACCACAAATCAAACAGTAGGAAAATGATAACCTGCTGAACTCCACAGGGGCCTCTCGAGTGGGTTTGGTGACATCTGAGCTTTGCTTAGACAGTTGTGAAATGTCTAATGTGGGCCAGTCCATCAGGCTGTGCCCCTGAGCTTGTCATTTTCAGAGACGAAGAGGGAATAAAAAAAGTAAAAAAACACAAATATCCAAAAATTCAAAACTGTTTAAAAATTATTTATGGGGAAAAGTTGGATATTTCTTGGAAGGAGACATTAGAAACTCTTAATATATTATGAGAATATAAAGCATGAGGGGGAGTATAAAGTGCACAGAGAAACACCATTTGTGGGAGTTTTTCAGTTCTGTTGCATTGGCTCAGGCAGCACCTTACCAAAATGAAACTTAACAGGCCAATAAATATAGCAGCGCTGGGCAAAAAAAAAAGAAGAAATCATACTAAACTCTGATTATGCTGACATCAGCTGGCCTATAAATTATCACCCAGCAAGAACTATCAAGATGTGAAAAAAAACACCCCAGATCTCCGTTCTGGGATTGAAAAATGGCTTGGAGACATTCCAGCATAATAACATAATAACTCCTATATATATATATATATATATGTATGCATATATATTTATTGTGATTGTTTACAGGTCTGTCCATTTGGCTGGCTCCTTCTCTGGACTTCCTCTGCGCTCACTGGTCTCTGGAAGAAAATTTCGATCTTTAAGAAGTTCTTTCCTGAACATCTTTACCTGGCTGAAAGGCATACGAAAGCCTTTGGCCCATGTCCTTGGTGAGTACAAAGTGTTTGCACCAAAGGCAAGGTGTCTAATCTAATTTCCATTAGCTAAGTGTATTGCCCAGACTGTCTTTGACTAGTTCATTCCCTGCTATAGCCAGCCATGGTGCAGACTGCCACAGTTGCACTGATTTCGAGGAAGTTCTGAAAACTTGTGCTGACTGAAGGCCTGACACTTCAACAGAGATAATGATCGGGGAGGTTTCTGGTTGTTCTTGAAAATCCAAGGGGATTCCCCCTTCTGTTGCTTCTTTCTGCAATTGCATTGCGACTTGCTGCAGAGAACTTGCTGTAACAGGGGGTTGGATTGGATGATCCCTTCCCACCCCTATGATTCTGTGATCTGTGATTCTGTGATTACTTTATGGGGAGATTTCAGTATATATAGCAGCAAATAGTGGAGACCATGTGAATGAAACGGCAAGAAGGACACGTGTCAACATGATCTGCTCCGTGTAAGAGAGCTTAATGAGCCTTTGAAGGGCATATTTTTTATTTTTCTATTGTGTTCTGTTTATGACACTCATCTCATTTTAACAACTGTAAATACATTTCTGAGTGCAAAACAGCTCTATTCTAGGCCTGTTGAGACTGCTGATAAATCCAGCAGTTTCCAGTGGAACCTCAGAGCACTCTGCTCACTATCCTCACTGCTGCCTGTGGCAAACCCAACCTGGGAGGCAGGGTGTAGGAGAGGCACGAGTCTGACTTAGGTAAGGATAGAGACTTGGTAGAGCCTGGGTTTTGCTTGCAGGATGGCTTGGAGCAAACCACTGTGCCTCACTTTGCAAAGCATCTGGAACAGCAGTGCTGCCCGGGGACCTGATCCTATCATCGTAACTTGGGTGCATGGCACCATGTTAGTAGATGTTCCTAGAGATCACAGTTATGAGTGGAGGATCCTCACAGCATGGAGTGGCAGAAATGGCTTTTGGTCTGCACAACAGGCTGATGAATGAAGAGCTTTCCTGAAAGAAAAGGTGAGCTCCCATCCCTGCTTGGCCTGAGAGATCCTGTTTCCCACGAGCTCCAAATGGCTTTAGAGTGTTGGAGCCATGCATGCTCTGTTCCACCTGCTGAAGAGAAAAAGGAAAAGGCTTTCTGGCTTTTGTTTCACACGGTAGACATGGCATTCATATGAGAAAGAGACTGCAGGATTCCCACTCTTGTTTAGTGGGTTTCTTTAAAAAATTCTGATTGTTTTTAGCTTTGTTTTGTTTTTTAATTGCTTTTTGGTTCTTGACTTTTCTTCTCCTGCTTGACCCTTTTGCTCTACCCGACGTTTGCTTTCTTCAACAGAATCATGAGCCATCCAAGGCAGGGAGCCGGTCTTGTATCATGGCTACAGAGATATGGCTGCTGATAAATAGGTAGCCAAGAGAGAGAACAGAGACCTCTCATATAGCAAGGGGTATAGTGTAGCCTATGAGACTTCTTTAGTTAACCTCACAGGGGTTTTGTAAGTGGACTTCTACTTCTAAGAACTTGTCATTCGCAGACTTGATAGCCAAGGAAAAGCACCTGGAAGTCAGCAGGGATGAGTTCACTGTGGGGCCATTTAGGTGATATCAAGGCTGCAATACAATATGTGCTACTCCAAATGAGATGGCTGAGTAGCTTGTACGTTAGAGTTCAGACCCTTTGCTTTCTGAAAAATCATAATTGGAGGAAAAATGATCATGAGAAATCAGTTTATTATCTGTTCCCTTTGTCTGAAAGATGTTATCTTTGTACCACGAATACCCTCCTATGATCGCTTTGGGTGATACTTGAGAGCAGCAGTGGCTCAAACTGAGAGTATGCCACCCGCTGAGTCACTGGTACTGCTTCCTGTTGGCACAGCCCTCCTCTGGTCAGAGCACTCTTTTGCTGAGCCTCCCTCACTTCTTCTTATGAGCAGAAAGCAGAAGTGATTTGAGTCACCTCACAAGACCACCTGCAAAATTCTTCTCCCGTGGTCTTGACCCAGATGCCTCCAGTTAATAATAAACGTAAACATACATAGCTTCAGGATCTTGTTCAAAGGGAGCGATTCTTTCTTCAAGACTAATTTCCTATGGAGAATCAATAAACGCCACAAGTATGAGGGCCCATGTCCCAGACACCCCCAAATTCTAAAATTTATCATCTTTACTGGATCCTTGCCAGTGCTGTTATTAATCTGGAGTGAAATAAAATCAATTTTAAGGAATTTGACCACATATTAAACATTTTCTGTTTGACTACAATTCAAATAACTTTCACATTTCCCTTCGATAATGTATATTCTAAACAATTTTCCATCTTCTGCTCCATATCCCCAAACTTAGAAGACTAAGGTGTCTTGCATTCTGGCTTCAATTTCCAGTGTCTTTCTAAATCCTTCCTTCACATCATCAGTTCTTTGCTGAATCCACAGCTGAAGCCACACGGAGGTGACAGCCTTTGCAATTGGAAGGACAGCCAGCCTTGGAAGTTGGTCACATATAGTTCTCCACCATCTTCAAATTTTTAACTTCAAACCAAATATTCAGAAAGAAAACATTCACCTCCTCCACGCGGCCAGAACCTGTGCAACACAGATCTGTCGGGCATCGCATGCCCAGAGCTCTGGGACTTATAAATGAACCTGGAACTTTTGTAGAAGTTGTAATGTGAGAGGAAGCAGAACAAAAATTGGCTTTCATCTTTTATACTCATCAAACGTGGGACAGCTTCCAAATCAATGAGTACGTGTTATTCCCTGCCCTCCATTTTGTCTTGCTTTATGAGTTACTACCATGAAATAACCAACTGAGACCCATAGATTTTAACAAACCAGAGCAAAAAAACAATATGGTCTTTGAAATTGCTTCCAAATTTATCTACATGTTAAATGCTAGAGTTTCTTGCCTTTGAAAATCCTCAAGCAGTGACGCCTTTACCTCTAAGAGATGACATTTTATTAATGTGAATGCTTATGTGTGTGCATGTATATATGAATAAATGTATAGGCAACTATTATACAAATACTTCTTATAAAGACATAAGTTTATGGAATTTCAAACAGTAGCCTCAGTGTTATATCACCAAACACATAATGTATGTCAGAATCCAGTTAATGTGCACCATTCAAGAACATGTTTATCACCCAACAGCATTCCTTATTTTACACTCTTACTTCCTTTACATTACTTCAGTCAATCATAACTCCACAGGCTTTTATTTTTACTTTTGTTTAGGGTAGAAGAAAGAACAGAAGGAGTATATTGGCTGGCCAAAATCTGATGTCTTTACTTAGACAGCATTTATTTAACACTGCTCAGGATCTCTATCTCCAGAATGACAACAAGCATTAGCCATACAAATGCTTTCCTCACATCCAAGAAGTCAACATGTGCCTTTGTTCTTTTTTCTATTTGTTACCAGGGTGACAGGCTTATAAAATTTGAAAGTACAACAGTAGGGCCTTAGGGTGTCACTTTAAGATAACCACACACTCAGTTTTGTGTTTCGCTTCATTATTTTATTTTTAGTTTATTCATAACAACGTGCTACTGAAAAATGCCTATTGTCAGCTCCAGGTGTGTTTGCCAACATTAAAGAGTATAATCACAATAAAAGGAAAGCCAGGAGCAATTCCACCTCCCACATGCCAAAATTAACAAACCATAGTAAAAATTAAAATCAGCAATACTTTATTTCCCTTCCTCCCGTCTCTCCATCCTCTGCTCTCTCCCTCCCACCCACAAACTCTCAGGCTCGCTTTCCAGAAATGCAGATAAATCAATACCCTGCTGCGTGGAGGTTCAGTTGATGCTACAAAAACATAACTTTGGCTCTATTGTCAGACTGCTGGCTCTCCATTGACACTGTGCCCTATGCAGAGCCCCTTTTCAATATTCCTGCAGCATGAATTCTGTACATACATGTCTGTATGGTTATCTGAAAAAGGGAAATCCCAAACCTTCAATGCTCCAGTGTTTCTGAGATATGGAAATCTCTGTAGTTACCTCCACAGCTACAGGACTTCTTGGATTTTTACACCCATTTCTCATCCTGACCTCTCTTTGAGTCATTTTTTTAAAAAGAAAATAGTAATAATAGTAAATCACCAATTGTTCTGATTTTCCAGTGAAGATATTCCACCACTGGTCTCAAAGACCAATCACATGTCATACTACACTTTCATGCTCTATTTCATTTGGCTTCTAGAGCTACCACTCCCAGACTTTGTTTGTTTTAATATTTTGCTGGTTACACTGATGATTTCTCTGTTCTCACATTTCCTTTCTCCACGTGGGCACCATTTGGCTGTTGTCAAATGTCCTATAATATTGCCTTCCTCACAGAGCACTGTGAGAGGACCTGCTGTCCTAACAATTCTCCTGGATGAGTATTTAAGCCATTCTCATTGTTCTCCGAGTCTTCTGCATCTCTTTATGCTTCACTGTGGATGGCTGGAGAACAGACCCAGACAAAGAAGTCCAAGAGAACCTGCCAGATTTCTACTGAGGCACAAACCAGAATAGGTCTATTTTCTATTCTAACCCATAATTTTCTTCTCTACATTCAGAATCTGCATTTATTTGGTGTTGTATCATGGTTAGCTCATGGTCAGCTGATTCTCCTGATTTCCAGGTGTTCTCTGGAGGCACAGCCTTCTATGCCGTATCAGTCCATGTTGTACGATGCTTGTGTTCTTTGGACAGGTTTTGGGGAGCCTAAATCCCAGTACTCTGAGGATATAGGCAACTATAATCCTCTTTCAGACCAACCCAGTAATCAGCCTGCTTGTTTTTCATGTCTGCTTTGTGCTGCCCTCAGTTAAACTCATTGAAAAACACCCTATTTAACCTGAAATTTTGCTAGGTTCTTAAGAACAGCTTCTCAGATGTGCATGCCCCAAGAGCTGTCCAACCGGACCTCTGTGAAGATTCAGTTGCATACACAGGCCTCTAATCTCTGCCTAAATTCACAAAGGAAACAGGAGAAAAAAAAGAATTTTTTTAAATAATGAGCTAATATTTCACTTTTTCCTTTTGCATGGAAAATGGCCTAGCCTTCGTTCCTAGCCCCACTGATGGTGTGTGTAGACGAGCTCTGTGAGCTAGGTTGGGACAGCAGGTTGAACTGTCAGAAGTGAATCTGGGGTAGTCCCATAATTATTGCAGTTGCTCTGACATCTTAAAACAAATCTACAGATTTGTCACATGCCTAGAGGTTTCAATTTGGCTTCCTCTTTTCTGCACAGGGCTGCTGTAAGCCTGTTGGATGTGGGCAGGAAAATGTTCAAAAGCCACTGAAACAAGCATCAGAGTCTTGTGGCTAGCTATAAATGGCAGAGGAAAAAGTCTGTATTTTAACCTATGCTAGGCTGCACACATTTCTTGTTCTACGGAAAACGTGCCAGTCCCGCCTTGCTGGGCTAACTCACAGCAGGGTCCCAACATGAAGAGAAACAACCAGACTTGCAATATCAGCAAAGGTGGTTTAGCAATGTCCAGGGCTTTCTCCTTTCAGCTGAGTGGATCGTTACAGTGAAGTGAAGTATGGCCCCACACGTTAGAAGGCAGTTTGGCCCCAGCAGTGTTCAGACAGATCAACTCAGTGCATTTTCTCTGTAGTCTATTATCACTGGACCTCCCGGAGGGCTCTGATGCTAACCCCAGCTGCTGTAGGACCAAATTCAAAGCAGTCCAATCATTGTCTGGATTCCAGTCTCCTCTGCAAACTGTCAAGCTAGAGCATGAAGTTATGAACAAAATTCAGCAAAGCTAGACAAATCCTGCGAGGCCCAAAAATGTCTTTATCTGAGAAAGTCGAGAGCAATGCCATCTTCCACTGGCATTCAGCCACGTGTGGTGAGCCAAGACAGGTGGTCTGCTGGGGTGGAAGACATACTGAGACAGTCTGGTCTGCTGGACGCGTTGGCATGAGCGGTTCACTGAATGGTACTCTTCTCCTAGCACATGAATGAGTCCAGTGCGATACAATGGGGTACTGTGCTGCTGCAGAAGTTGTTCTTTGGGTGAGACATTACACTCATAAAACTCAGTGGAGGTCCTGACCACTTTGTGGGCACTAAAGATCCCATGACTTCTAGCAATGACTTTGCTGTCCTGGCCGTGCTCCAATTTGGAACGCTTTGTTTCGCTGAACTCACTATGTACAGTGTCTATTCAGAAATGTTGTCTTCACAAAGTCTACATTTTGATGAGCTCTCGTTAAGCTGCCCTTTCAAATTAGATGCCAGAGTGGGGGAAAAAAAAGAATTGTAAAAATAATTAGTGATGATTACCGATAATTATCTACCTATAGTTGGTCTATTCAACTCAGAACACCTTAAAATGAAAAATGTTGTGTAATTATAGAGTATTACTACAGGTCTGGCTGGCGTTTTGAAATACTTATAACTGTGTGTATGGAATCACACATAGTAGATATCAGAATAAGAAGCGCTGTTGCTGTGCTTAAAATCTTAAATTGGGATCATGCATTGGAGAAGCTACTGATAATGCTTGGATATGGGAACCCTATGGAAGAGTGCCCAACAGATTTGAATGTGGTATGTGAAGGAGTTTCCTTTGACAAACGGAGCTTTAAATCACATTGCTCAGTGTCGGAGGAGATGCCAACCACACTTTCTTCCTTCATTTGCAATGAAAGGTCAGACACTGGCAAAACCAGGCCATTAAGTCTGCTAGAGGCAATTTAAATACAACACATCAAGATAGCATTTGCTTTGAGCTTTTCGTTTTCACAGCCTTACACAGTGAGAGTGCTTTATGAAGTCTCCCATTTAAAGCCTGATTTGTGATTTATAGTGATTTATAACAACATTACAATCTCCCACAAAAGACAAATTAATACTCAGATGCTTTTTCAGCACCTCCTTTGAGAAAAAGAGTTTTGAGCCAGTGCCAAAGAGTGGGAGGCAAGTATTTCTACTGAAACACAAATGGGTGGCAAACTCTGGAATAACACTTTGGCATGACATATGCACTGCATTTTTGGAGTCTTCTCTGTAAGGAATCTGAACATTTCAATTTAACAAATGAAGCATTCCTTAAGAAAATGAGCTGGTGAAGAGAAATAAACAAATACATAAATAAAAATTGAAGAATAAATGTTTTTTGCGTGTTTGTGTTTAAAGCCTGTTCCCTGATCTGCCTCCCAGTTCATGGTAGTTCCAAAATGCAGAGTACTTTTTTTTGGCTCTAGGCTTAATATTATATTACCATTAAAATTCCAACAAAATCCTCCAGGTTTGTAATTAGAACTACGGAGAGACCTGGGAGTCAAACGTGAAGGATGCTGAACTTCAGCAGAGGAAATTTTGGCACAACTCAGTGTGAGACGTGTTGGATGAAATGAAATGGAACAAATCAGTGAAGCAGATGAGGAGGGAGACTATGTCCAAAGATCAATTAATACACGCCTGAGCGTCATGAGTGCTGCCAAGCAGCAGTGCATTAAGATCGCATTGGTGTTCTCACAGATGCAAGTGGAAGTGCAAAAACCATATGAAAGACTGATGGGTTCATACAACAGAAAACCAGTGAGTCAAATACTTTGGCTGGAGTTAAATAAAACATAACTATTTGATGACCAGTTAGGGGAGAAAGGTAATCAAATTTCATGTTTCAGTGTATAAGCTGGTAACCACAGGGGTCAGTAAGTACTTTTTTCCATCCCTGGAACCTTGCAAAATTCGATGACAGGGTCTTTGCAGGGGCTGTTCTTGCTCTTCCTCTCCGTGAGTCTTCTGGCTTTGATTGAAGCACTGGGTGTGAGCCAGTAGACACAAGTTGATGGTCAAATGGTCAACTAAATAGAACAAATTTTATTTCCTGTCAAAAGAGATGAAAACCAATAGACGAGAAGAGATGAACCTCAGCAAAATAAGAGTTTGATTTTACCTTCCTTATTCTGGAGGGATTCTTAGAGTCTTGGGTAGGAATACTGGCCCAGTGTTGACTTCAGGATTGACGTTTTACTGATGACAAATGTGATTTTCTGCATATGTGGCCAGGCTGCCAGGTGTTGTTGGCAGTAGTGAAAGCCAGAGTATCTAATTATTTTTTCCTTAAAATTACAAGATAATAATGTTACAACTAAATAGCCTAGAAACCTTAAAAAATCAAATACTTCCTATAGCTACCCCAGTTAATATTTCCCATTCATAAACAGTGAGTCTTTTAATTAAATGGCATTAATTCAAGAATATAAGATCTGGTGAATTAGTAGCAGATTTATAGTAATGGAAACACTGAATGCCCTCAGAATGCTTTCCAGTTATCTGTGGTGGACAAAAGTTTCCATAGGGTGCCACGTTCCCCATTTCTTCATTCTCTACTTTGGCTTATAGTTGGAATCACACATTTTTCTGCTTCCACTCAATGTCTGAGCCAGGCAAAAGAGTAGGCGTTCACATGGCCATGTGCGTGAAGCTCCATTGGTGTTAGTCATCTAGACTATCAGTGGAGGATAAATCTCAGCATTTTAAAGCACAGTTCTACTGTACATTATCTACTTTCCGCTTTTGATTTTGTAAAGCACTCGGACAGAAATATCTACATTGTAGGTACCAAATTTTGGCAGGACAAGTCCCATTCTTAGTGTTGCCACTGTTCACATTTTATCATTTATGATTGCAGCACTGGGGATATCTTACTGTTGATATAAATGTTATGCCATATCCCACATGGATTTTTCTTTGTGCAGGACAGAGGTGTGTTCACAGCCTGAGGACTGTCCTCAGTCCGAAGAGGCTTCAGCCTTGGTGACTGGGGGCAGGGAGTTGGGACTCAAATGAAAGCATTTTCATTTGAGAATGAAGAAGAAGAAGCCACCTGCTATGCACACAGCCCACACAGCTGAACTGAGGCTCACATGTATCTCTGCCTCTCCTATTCTTACTCAGAAATGACGTCTGATGTAAGGCTAGGAACAGAGGCTAAAACCATGCGCGCCATTGCCTTTTGAAGAGCTTCAGAATGGGCATAAACTCTGGGACATGGCAGTTCAGATCATTATGTTGTTAGTGCAAAAACCAGAGCGACTTTTGTCCAGGCCAACTAGCATTGTGGCAGGAAGGGTTAGGTCTGGTATCAGGGATCTTTCCCAAATAAGTGTTTGGATGTGGACACCTGACTCTAATGAATTGAACTGTGCTGCCACAGGATGCTCCCTGGCCACTTGAACCTTGGCCTGTTTTATTTATTCATACAGCAGCTACAGAGACTTCACTCAAGAATTTTAATTCCTCTCGTACTTCTTTTTGATGTAAAATAACATCTTGTTACCAAAGCACCTGAGACTGAGTTATAAGGAAAAGAATTCATATGAGCACACAGAGTGTCACACATGGGAACAAAACTTACTCATTTTATCCTTACATTTCCCCAAGAGATGCTACAGGCACATGCTCTTCACAGCCCTCCAGAATGCAGTTGTATCTAGAAAAGTGACAATTAAATAAGATAAGCTGAATAATGAAGCAAAGTCACTTAGGATGAATTCACCTCCATTAGTCTATGTTACCCAAACAGTTTCAACATTACTGCGCCATGCTATTCAACAGCATAAAATAAGTGTGCACCAAAAGCAGAATTTGGCTTCACTTTTAAGAAGGGTCTTGGTAAGATCAGTAAATTCTACCCTTGAGAACATGATTTCAGGCGCTGGTAGTATAACTGGAAGACAGCCACACACATAGCGGGGGAATAACCACAATATTGTCATTGATGAAAGGATGGCTTGATAAGAGGAAGCTGCAGACATCATCATCATTAATTAAACACTGAAACTGGAGAGAGGAGGGTTTTGTGGTTAAAGCATTGGACTCAAACTCAAGAGATCTGGGTTCTATCGCTGGCAGCCTGAATGTGGACAAGTACCTTAACGTCTCTCTTTTCCAGATTTCCATCTGTAGAATGGGAACTAATCAATCTTCTTTCCTTTGCTGGTGCAGTGTGTGATTCCTGGTGGTAGGGGACTTTTCCCCGTGCTAGCTTACAGCAACCAGCAACGAGAAAACCTCCTCTTGGCTGGAGGTTCCAGGTGCTAAAGCCATACAAACCAATAATAAGAAATAATGGCACTGCTGATAGAAAGCTTCTCTTCCTTGAAAATTAGTTTTCAATTCATTTCTCCTCAGGATGAAATTCTATATTCTAACAGGCCAAAGACTATTTTTTTTTTCTATTCCAATGCTCACAATGTGGGAGGTGAAAATAGAGTTCATAACGAGAACTTGATTCTGTGGGCTCCCAAAGGGAGCACGCATGTTGCAGGGTAAGTGTCCTGCCTTATAACAACTTTTCCTGCTACTACAGCTATACATAAACTGGTAGAGCAAAAATAAGAGCAGGCACAATAAGAAAAAGATCTGCGTTTCACCTTTTCCTTTTTAAGGCCTCTAAATAGATGAGAAATTTTCATGTGAAGTTACGTGAGTTACATCTGCTAAATCAACAAGAGACATTATGCATTTCAAGCGTGGATTTTCTGGAAAGTCTTTGTTCCACATATTTTCTGGGATGTCTAAATCAAAGATTACTTTCTCCCCGTTGCCTTCCCCTATCAAAATTTCATCCCTATCTTAAACACCTCGGATGCTGGGAGGTTAATTTTTGCCACCCCAGGAAACGTGTTTCCCTTTCCTTTAAGAACTCTCTCTCTTTTCCCCACCAGCATGGCCACTGACACAGACAGAGCTTTGGTTGTTTGTGACCTCACTTCATTTTATTGACTCTCAATATCTGAAGATAGTTCCTCAGCTGAAGAACCACATCTGTGTAATGCCTCCCTCTACTGGATTTATGTGGGTGGCTGAGACAGCTAGTAATGGCTGTGGGTCGCCAATAATGTTGGGAAAGGACGCTTTTCTGTGCACATCCAAAAAATGATAGCTGGTTTCCATTGATTTTACAAGGATCAAAAGAATGTCGTGCATGCAGCTAGGCTAAACAATGGCTAAAGGGGATGCGATAACCATCTACTGAAAGCTGTGAACATGCTGGAGTTTGCAGTTAAGCAGAGTTTGAGTGATTAAATTATGAAGGGCTGAACTTTGCGGAGTCTGGGGCAGGAGAAACTCTTGAACTTATTTTGGAGGGAGTGAGGGATTTGGGAGAGCAGGATGTCGGAGTCACTGAACTGGCCTCACTTTGCAAGCTCCTTTTTTTTTTCCACTTGTAATTCAAACCCTTGCTGGTTCCTTCTCCACTTTGAATTCAATTAAAAGAACATGTGTTTTTGGCTGCAGACATATCCGTGATGTGCAGTGAGGAGGGAAGAAAGAACCATTTAAAACTAAGTAGTCACTTCACTGTGGTATCAACTGCTTTCTTCACAGAAAGTGGTAAAAATTCTGATAAAAGACACAGATCACTGCGGATGTGAGTGCAGCCCTGACAGCACGGCTGAAGTCCATCTGTATGTACTAGCGTGTCTGTCTGATTCCCACCGAAACCCTGTGCTGTACCATGATATTAGCACTTCCTAAATTTGGCAAGGATTTTTTCACTTCCTCTCCCCACACCCTTTATTTTTCAGTTCACTGCTATGACAACTCTATTTCGCTTTTTCAAAATTCATCTTTATTTGGAGCATCTGCAGCCCAGACAAAGTCAATGTGCGTGTAAAGCCCTGGATGCGGTGCTCAAAGCAGCAGGACCAAGTTCCTCACACCAGGTTGGCCCTGGGGAGAGGTTGACAGCCAGGTCTCATTGCCACCACCTGCGCAAGCTTAGTGGGAACTGGGAATGCCATCACCATCACCAAAATTAAGGCGGGGTATCTATTGTGTAAAATGGGCAGCTCTGTACACAATGACCTTTCAGAGCAGAATGGGTCTCCACAAAGGCAGAGATGTGGTTTGCTCCCCTTTGAAGTGACGGGTAGTGTTGAACCGTATCAAGAGCTTGGGTGCAAATAGAGAATGCAGGGAAATGACACTCTGCACGGAGCCAAATTGCGCACGGTGCACCTGGCTGCGTTAGTAATCCAAAGTGAGGTCATACTGCAAAAGAGATGTGGAAAAAAGAAGGAAAATCCTTTTGTGAGAGAATTTAATAAAGATTAATGACCAAGAAAGTACTTGGTTTTGTGTGCGGCAGTGCCCGCAAAATGTGAAATGACCCCCACGCAAAAGGCATTTGTCAAAGTCCTTTAAGAAGAGCATTCAGAAATCCAGGTGGCTGGGTTTCGACAAACAGGAAAACAAGGCATGAGGGCTGCTGCTTGCTGCACCGGATGGCTAAAACAGAGCACGGCCGGGCTGCAGCCACAATTCCCCGTGTCCCACGGCTTGCAGAGAGCAAAGGGCTGCAGAAGCCAAAGGCGAGGCGGATCTGGGAACCTGCTCTTGGTTTTCTCGTTTCTGGGTCCGAACCATGTGCCCGAATGGAACAGAGCCCACCTGCAGCCTGGGCAGCCTCAGCCTCGCTCCATCACTTGTGTAAGTTGGTAGGTCCCTTTGAAATGCTGGTGGAGCAGCTTATCGGAACATGAAAATAGTTGGAGCTGTGGGCGGAATAGAAAAACAGCGGATAAGATAAAAAATAAGGCTAAGTCAGATCTTGTGATTGTTTCTCAGATCATTTGCAGAGAGGTCCTCCTTTGATTGCAGTGATTTCAGGGAACAGCCAGGGATCCTGTGGCGGTATCCGCTTCCTGCTTACGTAATGTCCTTGCTGCAGTGCCTTCGAAACACGTTCACACCCTCCCCAGATCCATCCTTGTGTTCAAGAAACATTTAGATGTTGTGTTGAGAGACATGGTTTAGTGGGGTTATTGGTGGTAGGTGGACGGTTGGACTGGATGGTCTTGTAGGTCTTTTCCAACCTAGATAATTCTATGATTCTATGATCTTTCAAACTGAGTAAGGAAATATCTCTGAGGGACTGATGTCTTCCAAATAATCCAGGGCCTTCCTATTCCTAGAATAGGAGGATCTAGGAAATGAAGATAACCTTAACACAAGCGCTGTTTGCAGGGGGTGGTTTTGCTGGAAGAAAGCCCCTCTGTCTGTGTCTCACCAACAGAAAGATGCTACCAGGGAGGTGAGCATCAGCCAGAGCTGCTGGGGTGGAGCTGCGGTAGGGAGCGAGAGACAGGGATGGAGAAGGGATGGAAAGTGTTTGAGGAACAGCACAACGGTTTGATTCGGTGTTTGTGAGAGGCAGCTTCACTAGTTCAATGCTATAAAAAGCTTACTTTGTCTAGATTTATGGGGGAATGGTATCTTAATAAAAGCTGCAGCTGAAGAAATCATCTCTGAGCTTCCACAGGCAGTTCTGAATTTCTCCTGGAAGCAACCTCCCCCTCATCTCACCAAAGCAGCTGCAGATGACAGCAACGTCCAGACTCTCTCTGATGCCATTTCCCAGGCTGTTCCTCTGCTTCGGCCTTCCTCCCAGCCCTGCTGTTCTAAGCCACCCCCTCTGCAGAGCTGGAGTTCTACTACAGTATCCTAGAAAGCAGCCTTCCGTTACCTAAGCCACACAAACCACCCTCATCTCCAGCCTTTTGTCAAATTTTGATTAAAAGGGTCTTGGAAGGTACCTCCATGTTCCCTGTACACTGTCCATAATGCAGATGTGTACACCATCCAGGGAACATCCATTTGGACCATCACTTCTTTAGGGAACGGATCACACTTTTAGCTGTTTCTATGAGATATTTGCCAAATAGTAGCAACAAAGGTCTTACAGCATATCATTGGCTCCCAATGACAAATATCTTCACTGACATCCAAAACCACACATGCTCTATACATCCCAGCTATTCTCATCTCTACGTTAGCTGCCTTTTTCCCCAAATGCAATGCGAATAAACTTAGAATACAGGTAGTTAGGATGAACTGAAATATTAATGTAAGCTTCAGAAAGCCTGCGTACAACATAGGCATGGACTTCCATGGGTATGCCATGCTGACTGGTTCTACAACATGTTTCTACATAGAGAAATATGGAACAAAATGTCTGGGTGCAGTAGAGAGGCTGCTTTTAGCACTGGTAATTAACTTACAGTGATCTCAAATGTTGTTTAGATCATTGTGTGTTCATGGATAACCCACTGATTAATTACTACAAATAAAAATATTTTAGTCTGAAAAAAATATTTGACTGGAAAATGTCTTTTTGAATTATGAGCTTTCTATAAAAGGATTGTTGAATGCCCTGATGCCCAACATGCAAATGAGTTAATGATGAGGCAGACTGGTAGATATTGCTGTGCTTTGAGGTGTTATTGTCTTTGTTTTTAACTCTCTGGTGTCTCAAGCTGAGCAAATAGCAGAGCTGGTTCAGCTCATGGTAGGGTTCTTCCTTGTGCAAGTATCGGTCACCCACTGCCTATATCTGGTACAAGCATCCTGGCCATCCCCAAATAACATGTCAGCTTTGTCCTACCCGGCACAGTATTTATCCTATGATGGTGTAAGCAATGAATTTTCACATTTTTGGAGGCTCATGCTTTGCCTATCAACCTCATTCAGTTCAAAGCTACGCCAAACCTTTCCATCAGGAGAAAAATCAGTTCCGAAGTGAAAAGTATGGCTCAGATTTCATCCTTAGATAGTGTGTGTATCAAGAGATGTCTCTAGGGCCATCCAGCAGAATTTCCCCTGGGTGAAATTCCTTCCTGCCATGGCTCACCCTGCTCCCTTACCCCACTCACCGAGCTACAGAACAAGTTGCAATCCCATGCCATCTCTTCTCTGCGCGGTGCTCCTACCTGCTGATAAGAACAGATAAATTTGAAGCATCAATTATGCAAGATCTCTGAATTCCACATTATTTGTCAGAAAGGCTCTTCAGCAACTTGTGGCTGGTTTGTGAACGGCTATGAGTTCAGGGACTTTGTGACCCAAGTTTAGGGACTTAGAGTATGTTCTAATCAGTAATTCAAAGGCATGATGTGCCCTGGTTTGCTCTCCCAAGACTGATTCTGTAACTAATGCACCAATAAATCTTGCTTTATCAATATAGCTCAAATATATATAACTGACTGGGTGGGTAGGGCTGGCAAGCACGATGGCAGGGATGCACACTGGCCACAAAGGTGCCACATTTCCATAGAAATTCCTACAGAGGATGGGAAGCACCTTGCCATCGACTCCAGCACGGCAGGATCTGGATCTACAATCACTTTTCTGATTGCAGACATACTTTGGTCTGCATTTGCTCTCCTTGGCAGTGATTTGTAATGTGATTATAATGTATATTTACACACACACTCTCTTAGCAGTGGCTGCTGAGCCAAACTAGGAAACGCTGCTGAAATAATAAAAGCAGTTGATCCCCTTCCTGCTTGAAGGTTAATGCTGCATGGTGAGTGAAAGACTTTTAAGAGTTGTTTTATTAAGGGAATAAATGGAAACCAGGAGGTGTTTTAATGTCAGTGATTTCACAAAAAAACTAGGTGTGGGGTTTTTTCTTTTTTTTTTTTTTAATTCTTTCTTTCCCCTTTAGAACAAATCCCTGTTAAGAACAATAAGATTTTGTGACATCTCCTCATGGGAGAATAGAGAAATAAATCTTTCACTGTCAGTGCTCGGATAGGAGTGAATTGGACTTGAGAATTTGGGATTTCTGACGGAGGTCAGTCAGGGGAGATGAAGAGCAAGAGATAAAAGTTGAGTAGATCAGCCTGGTGCTGGATCTAAGACATTTACACTCACCTGCCATCTGAGCTGGGTGTGCAAATGCAGGCAGGAAGAACTTGGACCTCTCCATCACTCCACCTTCCAGAGTCGCAGAATCGATCTACAAGAGGAAGTGCTGAGTCCTGGGGTGGTGGAGGCTGTGAGAGTGCACAGGAATGGGAAGGTGAAGTTACTGCGTAGGACTGAGCTGGCTGAACTCGCACGCTGCCTGGTACTGCTGTGTCAGCATCCTCGGCACTTTTGGACACGGGCATGGCCAGTGGTGCTGTTTGACACCGGCAGGATTTCGAGGCACTGGGCAGGATCCAGCTGCTGAGTTCCTGGCTGCTGTGGGGACAAGGATTATGGATTTAATGCACCCTCATGCTTACCCCAGTGTAAATCAGAAGCCACTCCGCTGATTTCTTTGGCTTGGAGCCAGCCCGACTCCTAATGGGGCCATTCATAAGAATCCCATTACCCTTCCAGGGGGGAGTGTGGATGCAGCCCTTGCCTTGGGAGGTTGCAGTCAGCCCGGTGGGGTTATCCCGTGAACAGGAGGGAAGAACCAGCCCTCAGGCCTTTCCTTTCTAATTCTGAGCATGCTGCCAGCACTTAACCATGGCAGTAATTACCCTGCAAGCCTGGAATTCCCTTCTCAGCCTGCATGGAATGACCCCTGAGAGAGACGGCTGCAAGAAGGCAGGACCCCCGAGCGGGCTGCCCACTGGTTTGTCTGAGCATGCACAGCACAGTCTGTGGGATCCAAACAAAGGGGTGGCTAATTTCCTGGAGAAAGCTGCAGGAAATCATCTCCTCAGCACAAATCTGCCGCTGCAGGTGAGAAAAAAGGGGGAAGTTTCCAAAACAACTGCCTAGTTGGATTTTATACTCTGCATGCAAATTAACCTCTTTGAATAGGGTCGCCCCGTTGTTATTATTATTATTTTTAGATACATAGTTAAAATTATGGTTAGCTTTATCCCCTCCTGTGTTATTGTTGTTACACCACATATTAATGCAGTGCTTCTGTAGCTGGGAGAAGGATGGCTGAACAGCAGTAACAGGCTGCAAGCAGGAGGAAAGCGCTGCGGTTTGGCTGGTCCACTCCTAGATATACACCAGCACATCTGGACAGGAGATCATGTGACAAGTAGGAAAGCCAGAAACATATCCTGGATACTATAAAAAATGGGTCCTGTTAAATTAAAAAGGCTTTAAATATTGGCTCAGCTGGTTTCTGTATAGCATTTTTAGTAGTTTTGGAATGTGTTGCAAGATTTGTGATCACCAAGAACTTGATTAAATATTGCAAATCCATTGTGTTGTTGGTTTGTTCTCATGGGCTCTCTGTGTCTTGCCAGTTCTCCTGTACTCTTGTAACACAAGACATGACTTCTAATTCTGGATGAGAACTTTGTGTCCTCAGAATAACTTCTGTGCAGAAAAAAAAAGAAAAAAAAAGAAAAGAAAAAAAAAGAGAAAAGAAGGAGAAGAAACCAAACGCACAACAGCAAAAGGTCTCTACTTTTGCATAACGTTTTGGATACTTCCAATGCTATAGCAAATTTTCAACTGCTGTAAGATGCTAGACATGACTCTCTCTGGTTAAAAGCCAATGTGTTGACTCATAGAAGTTTTAGTTCTCAGCCAGACTAGTTGCTAAATTTCACTCATGTCTATTCACGACCTGCTATGAAGTGCTCTGTGGCTGTACTTGCAATCTTGCTTTCTTCCTGAATGACCTGAATATTCTGGATAGCCTTTGGTTCAGATTTGGACACTGTTCATGATCTGCTTCCATTCTTGCACACGTAAGCAACAGTCTTACTGGAAGAGATTATTCTCCAAGGAGCAGTGTCTCAGCAATATTAATAAATTGCTGCTGTGGCATCACAAAGAAAGCTATCAAAATATCATGTAAATAAAGGTCTGACAGGTTTCCTAAGGGATCACTGCGTCCAATTTCATGCTCTGGTTCTAGTTCTCAGCCTATGGAGAGGAACAATAGGAAATACAGGAGCAGATAGACTGGTAAAAGCAGGAGCTTTCAGTAGACTTCAAGCTCAAGCTGCAGATGGGAAGAGGACAAGAGGACACATTACTAGGATGAATATATGACAAAAGCAAAACATGTTAGGAACAAAATCAGAGAGGATAAAATATAAAATGAATTTGAAGTAGCAAGAAACATAGAGTGAATTGGGTAATCATTCTGTATGTCAGCAGGAAGAAGACATCCAAGGAAAGTTGGTGTATTACCAAACAGAGAGAAGAGCTATCGTCAAATGATGCTGGCAACATGGATATGCTTAATGCCTTTTCAATCAGTTTTCATTTAAACGTTTAGACCTCATCTTAGGATGATCAGCATCAGGAATAATGTGCACTTCTGTGATTTACATATTTGCATATTGGTTAATCCTAATCAATCAGCATAGGGTGCTGAGGGTGCAGCTCCACATTTCATGAGTTTGGATGTGGAATGCACTTTTAGAGAAGATCTCCTAATCAGTTTCATTTACAATGATCTGGTTGGATTTCCAGTTTATGATTAACCTCAACAGGAAGAAATGCTTTGAGATTGTTAATTAGCAATTGCTAACAAGCATAAAGACTTTGGCACCAAACTAGAGCTAGTCTGAGGATAAAACCCAACAGGAAGAGTGTGGTTGTTGGAACTAACTGTTTCGTACAACTAATCTACTCCTATTGCACCACAGCACTTGCACAAGCAGACAGAGCCTGAAAGAGCAGGGTAAAGCGATCTTACAAATGTTTGCAATTATCTTTGACAAGTTTCTGGCAGAATGGCGAAACTGATATTGGAAATAGTGCCCATTTCAGGACGATGAGAAATGAGAAGCCAAGGAAACACAGGTCGGTCAGCCTACATTTTCTTCTCAGAAGAGTTCTGGAATGAGCAAGTGAACAAATTATTTTACATGGAAAATACTAAGGGGATGAGCAGCAGCCAGTAAGGATTTGCCAAGAATAAACCAATCTAGTATACTTTCATAATAGGAAAACAAGTCCTCTTGATTGGAGAAAAATGAAGATGTGTTTCGTAAGCATTTCTGTTTCACTTGCTATTCTCATAAACAAACTAAAGATATTTGGGAGTTAACTAGATGGCCCTCCGATGTCCCTTCCAACTCTAAGGATTCTATGATTCTGTGATAAAGTCCAGGTGAAATTAGGTTAGGTGTAACATTGACTGCATTATTACATCTGTGGAGCAATCCAGAGCCTGCCAAAATCAGAAAATATTGCTTGAGAAGAGATTTCCACAGAGGTCAGCCCAGGCTGTGGGGTGGAGGGTAGGTACATTAAATTTGCAATGAACACAATGCTGGAAGAGACTGCAAAAGTCATCTTGAAAGATGTTTCAGCACTACCATGAGCACTACCCTGTCCATCTTGGCCTCTTCTGAGAATGACCACTCCAGAAAATATCCAGGGAGCACTTCTTCACCTGCTACCCCCACCATTATTAAAGACAAATCATAGCTTCAGGGAACCGTATTTTTCTCCAGCTTCAGGATAGTGCCCACAGGAAACCTCACAACCCCCACCCCGATCACTGCCTAAAAAGTCAGAACTTAATCTTAGAATCATAGAATCATAGAATCACCAAGATTGGAAAAGATCATCCAGTCCAACCATCCACCTACCACCAATAATTCCCCACTAACCATGTCTCTTAGTATATCTAGCCTTTCCTTAAACATCTCCAGGGACAGTGACTCCACCACCTCCCTCAGCGCCCATTCCAGCACCGAACCATGATTTCAGAGAAAAAATTTTTCCTAACATCCAACCTGAACCTTCCCTAGCACAACCTGAGGCCCTTCCCTCTCGTCCTTTCCCTGTAATGTGGGAGAAGAGGCCAACCCCCACCTCACCCCATCTCCCTTTCAGGGAGTTGTAGAGAGCTATGAGGTCTCCCCTGAGCCTCCTCTTCTCCAGACTGAATAATCTCAGCTCCCTCAGCTGCTCCCCATAACACTTGTGCTCCAGACCCCTCACCAGCTCCATCGGGCTTCTCTGGACACGCTCCAGGGCCTTGATGTCTTTCTTGCAGTGAGGGGCCCAACACTGAGCACTGTACTTGAGGTGCAGCCTCACCAGAACTGAGTACAGAGGGATGACTACCTCCCTTCTCCCACTGGCAGCACTATTTGTTACATAAGCCAGGATGCCAGAGGTGATTGCCAAGCCACTTTCCATCATTTGTCAACACTCCTGGTCAGCTAGAGAGGTCCCAGAGAATTAGAAGCTTGCCACTAAGAAAAGTCATAAGGAAGATCTGGGGAACTACAGGCCCATTAGCCCGACTTCAGTGCCAGGAAAGATCATGGAGCATATCATCTTGAGTGAGATCGCACGGCATGAGCAGGACAGCTGGGGGATCAGGCCCAGACAGCACGGGTTCATGAAAGGCAAGTCCTGCTTGACCAACCTCATCTCCTTCTATGATCTAGTGACCCGCCTGGTGGGTGAGGGAAAGGCTGTTGACACAGTCTACCTAAACTTCAACAAAGTCTTCGACACTGTCTCCCACAGTATTCTCCTAGAGAAGCTGCAGCTCATGGCTTGGACAGGTACACTGCTTGATGGATAAAGAACTGGCTGGAGGGCCAGGCCCAGAAAGTGGTGGTGAATGGAGTTAAATCCAGCTGGTGACTGGTCACGAGTGATGTTCCCCAGGGGTCAGTATTGGGGCCCAACATATTTAATACTTTTATTGATGACCTGGATGAGGGCCCTGACTGCACCCTCAGTAAGTTTGCAGATGACACCAAGCTGGGAAGTAATGTCGATCTGCCTAGGGGTAGGAAGGTCCTACTGAGGGATCTGGGTAGGCTGGATCTCTGGGCTGAAGCCAGTGAGATGAAGTTCAACAAGACCAAGTGCCAGGTCCTGCAGTTTGTCCACAACTACCCCAGGCAATGCTGCAGGCTTGGGTCAGTGTCACTGGAAGGCTGTGTGGAAGAAATGGACCTGGAGGTGCTGGTCGACACTGAGTAAAACATGAGCTAGCAGCGTGCCCAGGTGGCCAAGGATGCTGGTGGCATCCTGGCTTGTATCAGAAACAGTGCTGCCTGCAGGAGCAGAGGAGTGATCATCCTCCTGGACTCACCTCTGGTGAGGCTGCACCTCAAGTACAGCCCCTTCTGTTGCCCATGCTGTGTGCACTGGTGTAGACTGTACTTCATCTGAGCCTTTTGCCTCACCCTCAATTCCATCTTCGTTCCCTCAGGCTCAAATCTGGCAAGTCTCGTTTTATCTCCTTCCCCCTTCATACCTAGTTTAAAGCCCTCTCAATGAGCCCTGCCAGCTCCTGGGCTAGGATCCATTTCCCCCCTTTGAGACAGGTGAGACCCATCCACAGTCATCAGGCCAAGCACCAAATAAACCACCCCATGGTGGTGGTTTACTCAGTGGTTTACTGCAATTGCTCCAGCTTCTTAGCTGTATTTTATGAGATGAGTTTTCCTGCTCCTCTCAGTATCCCTTTCTGCCACTGAGGGGATAGAGGGTTACACCACCTGTATTCCTGCTCCATCAGCTCACCACCCCGATGCCCTGAGGTTCCTTTTGTTAGCCCTCAGGCTTCTTTCAGTGTCTTCATCGCTGCCAGCTTGAACTGTTGGTAAGGGACAACAGTCAGAGGGGAATCTTCTTGAAACCTTAACTCTGCCTACAGGTGCACTTGCACACCGCATTTCACACTTGCGTGATGTGAAGTTCTGGATCAATACACTTAGATCATTTTTTCCTAATTCACAGAGAATTCAGTCCTGTTCTTCCTAAATCAACAGCAGAGGGATGTGAACCACAGAATGGTGATGAATGACCGAGGTACCAGCTGAGAAAGATGAGGACTGGGAATGCTGTGCCTTGATCTTCAGTTAGCTTCTTCAAAATGCAGTGAGTGGAACAGAGAAGCATGTGCTGAACAACTATCTGTCAAGAGATTCCTACACTTAGGGTATCTGAGACGTTAATTTTACACACTCTTTTGGGGAACTATCTCACAGAGTGTGTATATTATGGTTCCTTTTAGAGAGGCTTATGGGAATCATTGAGCTCTGTGTATTAGTCACCAAAATGATTAATAGAGACCTAAAGGTTCATATGCACATACTTCCATGTTAATGAAGCCCTCATGCGTTATTCATGAAGCAGAATACAAAGCTCCGGGAATAGTTCTCCCCAATGTTCTTTCCAATGCTCCCATTTTTAATGCTGTAATAGACACTGATTTATTTGAAATCAGCATAAAATATGTACCAGCTCAATAAACCCCAAAGAGATTCTCAGACTTTCTTGAGTGTTCTCATCGGGCAATAAATCACAGAAGCAATAAAATATGTTAAATAGCTTAACCAATCATGAAAAGCAGAGCCATCAAATGACTTACTTAAATGGTAGTAGGACATTAACTAAATAGGAGATATTAGAGTCTTTAAATATGTATTTCTTTCTCACAGTTACACAGTAAGTATGACTATGGGGCAATGGGATTCTGAGACACACATAAAAAAATAGTAAGAGAAATACATATTTATTTTCTTTTTAAGTTAAAACTGCAGTTTGTTTCTACATTGTTCGCACTGGGAACAAGAGAGATTTCTTCTTGCAAGGAGCTTTGGGAGGAAACTTGATAATAAAAATGGAAGAATAATTTGTAGAATAATGAGAGGAGAATAATCACCTCAGAGCACATGGGTGTGTGTTACCATGTGCAATGGAAAACTGAACACCATTCTGTTTCACATCTTTGGGTGGGATGTATCTCATCCAGTGCCAATGCCTTCCTCATAGCCTATTCAAGCTAACCTCTCTTTCAGAGTTGGATTGCTACATGAGTTTCTTTTCCAAGCATCCCTATTCCTACTTAACAAATATCTACTTGAGGCAAATCGTCTAAGCTACAGTATTTGAAAGCTGAAAAAAAAAAATCTGTATTTATCTTTGCTACATCCCATAGAGATAAGCATTCCTTATCCCGTAGAGATAAGGATAAGGAGATTGCCACCTTGTTAAAATGAAGAGGAGCACAGAATGGAAAAGTCAAGGGTTATATTAAGGAGCCTCCGTAGGAAATTTTCAGTGTTTGTTGCCAAAATTTAGATCCTCAAGATGTGTTTTAAGTGTAACATAACAAAAGCTTATACTTCCTTCAGAAATGTAAGAGCCAGGATAGGAGTCAGTTTACAGGTCAAGACACCTGTATCTGAACAGTTGAATTACTCTTTAGCTTTCTCTGACTGTGCTAGCTAGATCTCCAACGGTTATAAATGAAATTTAGAGATCAGCTTGCTGATTGTCATCTAGGCTGACATATCTTAATCTGAACCTGAATCCCATCCTAACAAATATCTTCTAGAATAATTCCAAGGCCTTTGGGATATGTACTGGGTTCACATGGCAGGCTAAGAACTGGATCTCACCAGTGGAGTGACTTTCTCCAATTTACAGCTTTCTCAGAGGAGCCAACACCAAACCTACATCCCACCTGTGGGAGAAAGGATTGTCCCCAGAGTTATGGCCTTCTTGTAGCTTTATAGGGGCCTTTAAAGTGTGACTCAAGTCAGCATGGGAGAAAGAGGTAAAGCTGAGCTTAAGGCCCCTCGGTGTGGCTGTAGAATGTAGTGCCATTTTCCATTGTATGAAATGGGAATCCAAAGCTGAAACCTGGACTTCCACTGTGGAAAAGTTCTACACAATTGTTCGACATAGAATTTGTCATTCTTGCTCTGTAAAATTTCTCTCCCACCTCATTAGATCTCTAGTATAATTAAGAAATAATATATAGTACAAATGTTTCTTATCTCTATTTTATACGTTAGTGTATTACAGTCAAAAATCCCTGTATATATGCAGGGCCATAACCAGCAAGTAAGTGTTCCAAGTGCATGTGCTACCTACTAGACAAGATCATCTTCCACCTAGCTTCCTTTGAGGACCTGAAGAGGGCCTACAAGAAAGCTGGGGAGGGACTTTTTATGAGGGCATGTAGCAACAGGACAAGGGGAAATGGTTATAACCTGGAAAAGGGTATATTTGGACTAGATATCAGGAAGAAATTCTTCACTGTGAGGGTGGTGACGCACTGGAACAGGTTGCCCAGTGATGCTGTGGATGCCCCCTCCCTGGAAGCATCCAAGGCCAGGCTGGATGGGGCTGTGAGCAACCTCGTCTAGAGGGAGGTGTCCCTGCCTATAGTAGGGTGTTGGAACTAGATGATCTTAAAGATTCTTACCAACCCAAACCATTCTATGATTCCATGATTCTATTATTCTATGATTCCTGCTCCTGAACTCTTGACTCACTGAAGCCATGAGTCAGTGCATGAGCCTGATACTGGCACAGATGATCATGGAGTTCAAGTTTGGTTGCAAGTTTGAAGCATGAGCTAACATGATGCTGTAGATGTACCCAGGGAAGAGTATGGCTCAGCAGGTACACAGCGCTCTTCAGGGAACAAAAAAACAACAAACCTGAGTTGAAAGCCAGGGGGAGGATTCAAATGTGGAGCTTTCCACACTAACACTGAGTGCACTAAGCTATGGGTAATTATATTTAAGGGGACTCCCTGATATTTCTGTGATAGAACAATGATAAAGCTTGTAATAAGAAGAGTAGGAACAGATAGACTTCTACTGGCATACCTACTCATCGTCCTACAGTCCATCCAGAAGAGCTTTTTTTTTGAAGTAAATGCTGCAGACTGGTCACTGTATTCCGAAGTCACTGGTGGACCTGTCGTTCCTGGATTTTTTTAATCTCATTTTAAGTCCATTAATATCTTTGGCTCCTGCACAAGCCTGCAGCAATGAGTTCCCCAGATTAATGACATTTTGATGAAAAAATACTTTTTACTGCAAGCCTGCAGCCTGATGATTTCATGTGGTGTTTTCTACTTCCCATCTTCTATGAAAGAGAAAACCTATTTTCTTTCTTTGTAATACTCACAATTCTACAACCTTCTATCAATTGTCTTTACCTTTCCTGATCTGCCTTTGTTTTTGTTGAGATTAATTGAACAAATCTGCAGTTTTCAAGAAATGAGATCAACAGACCATAAAGCAGATATCTTCTGCTTTATACTCTAGAGCCTAGTGCCTTGCTAGCAAGCTCTATCTGCCTATTTGCTATATGGAATGTAAGCCTCTTCCTTACCTAATAATTTTCTGTTTGCTTATTGTAGGAGCACGGTACTTGATTAGAAGTTCACCTGAGCAGGGGTGGCAACCTGCTGTGTGTTTTGGATAGGAGCACTGTGTTGGTTGGCAGTAAGAAGCCTGTAACATCTACCTCCAACAAACCACTGAGTTGGAAAACTACTTAATGTCTATCCAGTATGTTCAACTGGTGAGAGCAAATGCAGACATGTGGAACGTGTGAGGCTGGGGACATGTTGGGGTAGCAGATCCTGCGCAGAAAAACAAATTTTGTTAAAAGTACCCATGAAGAGAGATGGGGGAATTCCATATAGTGACCTTCTTATCTTTCCTTACCTTCTACTGATTCTTGTTTCCCCACAAAACAGTGAGTGCTTTTGAGTTTCCTTATCCACAAAGCAAAGCCACCAGTCCTTTCACAGGCATCCACATACAGCTGTACCCTCACTCCCTGCCAACCCTCACCCTGCCTGCATTGTCTCTTACCTGAATCCCCCACCTGCCCATCCCCTCCAAACTTGAGATGTGTTCTTTCATGAGAGCTGATCAAAATGAAATACAGACATGATTCATTTGAGTGTAAGGTGGTTGCTATACCTACTATCATACACTTGACAATCAACGTTTTTCCCTAGACCCTCTGACTTGGGTCAATCTCTTTCCAGCTTTTCTTGTGGCCCCATATCTGCCCCTTCCCTTCTTTGAAGTCCTGTACCGCATCCGTAAGCTGCCATCATCCATGAATTTCACTCTTCTACTTTTCTTGAAAGCCCATTCTCCTCATCGCCAGGCCTTGAGACACTGTGACTGATCAAACCTTCTTGCCCTATATTTCTTTGCAGAAACAAAATCTCCCTTCTGCTCGTTGTGCTGGTTTGGAAAACCTGGTCATGACTGCTCTTATGGAAAAATCTTTCTAGAAGAGATGTAGGTAGGAGAAAAAAGGAATGTGTCTGGAAGGAGAGTAGGTCTACAGGAGCTTAAAAATCAGCCCTTTGGCTGCAGGAGAAACACATCATCAGCTGAGACCAATGGTGGTACCTTACAGTCCAATGCAAAGTCACTTGGACTCTAGGTTCTGCCCTTGACTGCCTACAAAATTACAGCAGTACTTTGGCAAAAACTTAATACTTTGGCTGGTGGGTGGGCAGGCTTAAAGTTAGGGTATGCACCTACTAATGGATTCCTAAATGCTACAGGAAAAGAATGAAGACTTGACCCACATTTGCTGAAAATTAGTAGTCATTTAACCACCAATTCCATTCATTTTGGAAAAACTCAACAGGCAAGAAAAGGCAGTATTAGTAATTCTTAGCTTGGGGAAAATTTTCTTGGCACCCACAGTTCCCCTGTTCTTCCAACTGTCTCAAGCTGTTGGCTGAAGAATTATTTTCTTCCAGACGTATTTTTTTGTCTGTGTGTATGAGTGTACATCACTGTGTGTGTAGGGAACAGGGTGAGTTATTGTGGCTTGACTTCTTAGCCAGATCACCAGCTCCATTTGCACAATCATCATACGTGTTTCCACAGGATTATACAACACATTTGTCACTCCAACTTCAGCTACACAGTTTGGCATGTTGAGGGTTGACTCCTCGTCCCACCCAGCCCTCCCAGAGATTGGCTTCACTCCACTGAAGTCAGTGGAACTGCAGTAAAATAAAATCATAGAATGGTTTGAGTTGGAAGGGATCCTTAAAGATCATCTAGTCCAACCCCCCCGCAATGAACAAGGACACCTATAAGTCCATCAGGTGCTCAGAGCTCTGTCCAGACTGACCTTGGGTGTCTCCAGGGACGGGGTGCCACCACCTCTCTGGGCAACCAGTGCCAGTGCCTCATCATCCTTCTTCCTTACATCCAATCTCAATCTCTCCTCCTTTCATTTGAAACCATCTCCCCTTGTCCTATCACAACAGACTCTGCTGAAGAGTTTGTCCCCTTCTTTCTTACAGCTCCTCTTTAGACACTGAATGGTCTCTCTCAGGTCTCCCCCGAGCCTGCTCTTCTCCAGGTTGAACAGCCCCAGCTCTCAGCCTGTCCTTGCAAGGAGGTGTTCCATTCCTTGGATCATTTTTGTGGCCCTACTCTGGATGCAGCCCAACTGGTCCACGTCTCTCCTGTAATGAGGACTCCACATCTGGAAACAGTACTGCAGGTGAGATCTCATCAGTGCAGAGAACAGGGGAAGGATCCCCTCCCTTGCCCTACTGGCCATGCTGGATACAGCCCAGGATACGGTTAGCTTTCTGGGCTGTAAGAGCACAGTGCTGGCTCATGTCCAGCTGCCATCCACCAGTACCCCCAGGTCTTTTTCAGCAGGGCTGGGCTCAATCCTTTAATCCTCCAGCTTGTATTGACAGTGGAGGTTTGCCCCTGCCCAGGTGCAGGCCTTGCACTTGGATTTGTTGAACCTCTTGAGGTTCACCTGGGCCCCACAACTCAGTCTGTCTAGGTCTCTTTGGATGGCATCCCGTCCCTTGTGTATGTTGACCATACCACACAGCTTGATGTCATCTGCAAACTGAAGATGCACTTGACCCCATTGCTGATCCCAGCACTGACCCCTGTGGGACACCACTTGTCACTGATCTCCATCTGACAGTCGAGCCATTGACCACCACTCCCAGGGTATGATCATAGAATCATGGAATCATAGAATCACCAAGGTTAGAAAAGACCTACAAGATCATCTTGCAGCCAGTTCCTCATCCATCAAACAGTCCACCATCCATATCTTTCCCATTTGGAGAGAAAGATGTTGTGGGAGATTGTATCAAAGGCCTTACTGAAATCCAGATACGTGTCATCTGGATTTCACTGGATATCACAAGATTACACCAGATTTCAACCATGCTGGTTGACCCATATCATCTCTGTCTCTTCCATGTGCCTTAGCATAGCTTCCAGGAGGATCTGCTCCATGATCTTTCCTGGCACAGAGGTAAGGCTGACAGATTGGTTGTTCCCTGGATCATCCTCTCTACCCTTCTTAAAATTGATGCAGCATTGCCTTTCTTTCCAGTCACGAGGGACTTTGCCTGACCGCCGTGACTTCTCAAATACCAAGAGTTGCTTGGCGAGTACATCAGCCAATTCCCTCAGGACTCTGGGATGCAATGCTGTGGAATCAAATCAGTGCTGTGGTGTAAAAGAATCAAGCCCATCTGACAATATTCCTTTAACAACCACTGCACTCGGAGCAGTTCAGATTCTGACAAGTGGTGTCTTATACATGGACTCATTACTACCATGATGTGACAAACCAATATCCACTTCTCTCATGATCTTGTTAAGAGCACTGAAACTTGACATGTATCTGTTTTCTTTTTTGGCCTGACTTATCTAGTTTTGAATGGTAGCAAGCCCAGAAGGAAAGAAAAATATGTAGTTAATGTAAGTATTAACTAACCAAACTAGAAATATACACGTGCACATGCACAAACGTAAAACACAAATGTCCTTCAAACCACCATGTTAGTGCAACAGATAAGATTCATCACCCTCTCAAAACTCTGGACATGAATAAAACCATGGGAGAACCGATGCTGAACTGGGAGCAAGCTCAGCTCTGCACTCTGCACAGACTTGGGCTGCAGCAAGAACATTAATACCATTGCACAGAGAGGTTTTGTTGGGCAAAGAGCAGCACTGCAACACGGCTTTGTTGTGTTTACCAGTGCAATTTTCAAATTGACTTCACAACAATGGGATGAGCCTCTGGTCAAAGTAACTGATTGCTGATAGATTTATTTCTCTCCCCTTTCCAGGGGAGGAGCTGCAGAGGGAGCCAGTAACAAAGCGCTGAGGTCTGCAAGGTTTTCCCGGGAGTGGGTAACAAATGTAGGAAATGGCGCAGGAGAAGGCTATAAATCAGGACCCAAAGCGATGCACTGTCCGCGGCAGCTGCTCTGAACCTTCAGCGAGACATTTTTTGAGCAAGTTTTTGGAATTTTGGTGGGCTCTGACCTGCAGTTTTCACTTCCAAAATAACTTGACTTTTCTAAAGTGGTAATTTCATTTTCATGATAATGCTAAACTCAAGCCACATGTGCTTTAATTTAAAGCAGGACTCAGGCAGCGGGTCCTGCCAAGAAACAGTAGAGAAACATGCTTATTCTACTAGTTTGCTTGAGGCATTCAGCATTTTTGAATGCCTAGGCAGAAATATAGTTTTAAATAAGCCAATCCCAGAGAGAGAGAGGGAGAGAGAGAGCAGAAGAGGGAGGGAGGGGTGGAAGAAGGTTGCAGTACATGTTTGCATTAAGCTTTTGTTGCGTTGGCTGGCTAAATCAGAACTGATGAACTGGCAACAGAACAGATATTATTTATGGCCTTCACTGGCTATTCTTTTTTGACAGCTAAGGTGTTGCCCAGACCCCTTCTCGTTTTCAGATGCAAACTGGCACGTTAGCCTTCATCGTGGCACAGGCTATTAGATTGCTTTGAGTGTGCACTTAGTTGTGCAGCTCTTTCTTCTAATTAAAGCCAAGGGAGAGACACACTTACAGTCCTTCTGGCAGTGCTTGTAGGTTTTTTTTAACTCTCCTGGGAGACCCAGGAAAGCAACTTTGTCTTTTTATTTAGTGTAAGGAAAATAAGGGCATGGTAAAGCAGGAGAGAAGAAACAGGAATGAGTGGACAGAGAGGGAAGAGATTTTTCCAGCTCCTCCAGAAAACTGGAGGCTCACACTCTTGGTTATTGGGAGAGCTTTGCTTCAGGTGAGAAATCACCCTCATCCACTCACCCCATTGCCTTCTGACTGCTTATATCTGCCATTACATGATCAAGGTTCTCAGCTGTACCACTGAAGCAGGAATGTGTTATCTTCAATGTGGAGCATATTATACAGCCCTTGAAAGTCAGAGGTCACAGGACCAAATCCTGATTTCAGTGACTTCTGTTGGACCTGCAGAGGCCTGATGCTTTGCTCTAATTTCACATGTTCACAAAACAGATGTAGGCGCTTGACAGCAGGCATCAGCGTTTCCAAAAAATATCACTGGTTGTCTGCAATTAGTGAAAATGTGTTTCATTCCATTGGCTTCCAGTCCATTACATTAGAGGTGCTCTTGATTTATGCCTCTTGTAGATTAATCCTCACCTGAATTTACACTATTAATCAGAAGCACTGGGGCCAAAAACATCCACTTCTCTGTTGCACCCATACAGCTGTGGCTGCCCCAGCTTCTGTCCATACCACCACAGTGGCTTGGCACGAACACGTTCCATAGTATGATACAAAGAAATTGCAGACAGAAACTCATGTTGTTAGCTATTGACCAAATGTCCTCATTTTAAGCTATCCCATTCTGGTCATGCGTGCCTGACACTTTCACCCACATCACACACACATGTGTGAGGTATTAACACTTTAGGTCAGGGTTTCTTCCTCTGCTTTCTTCATCCCTGTCCTCACAGGGCTCCAGTGGTTAATTTCTGAGCATTATGCTTAGCATCACCATCCCAAACTCCCCACAGTGCTCCCCAAACTGGGACCCTGCCATTCCCAGCCAAGAAATCTTCCCTATGTGCCAGCTTCACAGTACAGCATCAATTTTCTGTTTCCATTGTGTCAGCCGATGTCTAAAGCTGGAAGTGGGATCAGCACAGAGGAGCAAACGCTGTGATAGACTGCAGGTGATTGTTGTCATAATTAAAAAAAAAAAAAAAAGAAAGATATATAGGTAAAAAAAAATCAGTAATCCACACTGGCCTGCTCATGACAAGGTTTTAAAACCCCTTGAAATAATTTTCCCATGTCCACAAATAAGGTTTGAGTTTTGATCTTAAAGAAAATAGAAGGTGTTTTACCAAAGAATTTCTAATTTTGAAAGGCTGAGAGTCGCCTTTCCAACAATTCTTCCCTGGCCTTGGAATGGGCACCCCTAAGACTGGTTGTTTTACAGCGAAATATCCTCAGTAAGCATTTAGAAAAAAGAACCACAATGCCTCAAGACAGACATGATTCAATGATTTCCCAAAACAGGGATTTTAAATAAATATTGCATTACATCTTTCTGGTTTTGTTTTGTTTTCATAAGCCATCAGTAACATACGTGCAGCAGCTTCCAGGAAGGATGTGCAGGTAGTGAATTATCCATCAGGAACAACCAGGGGCTGAAAGCTCCAAGCTTCCCTCTCTGCCTGCCTTCCCTGGCTGGCAGGCTAAAACAAACATACATGCCGCCCACGCACTGTTTTAAAAGAATATTATTAAGGTTGCAAACCAATTCTTAACTCAAATATGAACCTTAAATCATTCCCCTTGTGTGGATGAATTATACAAGACTTTAATTAAAGGAACACCAAGCACGTTTTCCTCCACCTCATTCAGAATGGATGGTGCTCTCCTAATTCAATACTTCGTTCTCTGCTTATTATCTGAAGTGTGACTCCAGTTCTTATTTACGGTACAAATCTCATTCTGCAGACAGAATTATTAATTTCCTTGTGGCTTCCCTTGTGGGGCTCACCACTGCAGGATCCGAGAGCTTCGCAGACATTCACCCATTGCCCTTCCCAGAAAAGTGAGTAGAGGAGCAGCCATTCCCATGGGTCTGTTGAGGAACTGAGGAGTGGGGAGACTGTGACACCAAACAAGAGATTTGGGAGGACAAGACATGAAATTCATGACCTGAGTTTGCACACCGAGTTCAGCCAAAGTCAAGAGTGATCAACGTTTCTGCAAATCAGAATGCACAATCTTATCAGACATCTAGAAAATGAGAAATGTTAATAGCTTGTGGGAGAAGTTTGGTTTCAGTGACAAGATGGGCTTAACCGCCAGCAAGATAAAAGAGAATCCAATTCAAAGAATTTAATCAAGAGATCGTTCTCTATTTTCCCGCAACCTTCATTCTCCATTCTTTCCTTGTGCTTTCCAGCCTTTGAAAGCAATACTGAAAAGAATACCCCTCTGTCCAAAGTGTGAGTTCCCAAGGCAGAACCTCAATGAGCAGAATGAGGCAGGGGTCAGCGGGAAAGGCAGGAAGCCACCGAGTCCTTCAAATCTGCACGAACACCGCTTAGGTGCGGAAGAAACACAAAACACTCTTAAATGTGGTGATTCCTAACCCTGGCATAATTCTTGCAGTGGACAGTTTTTCTTTTCCTAGGTATTTAAGAAGGTAGCTTGGAAAAGTGGGCATTCCCAGAAGAGGGGTGACCCTGGCAGCCATGTGGGCCATCAGCAGCGCTGGAGCCTCCGCATTGCCATCACAGTTCTGCCACGTGAGCTGATGGCACTGCTGGGCAGAGGGAAGCCTAGCACCTTCAACTGTGTGAATTGCGGTTTTTCAAAGCCTGAAACGTTGCCAGCCCTGGGCAGGTTCTCACAGGGAACGCAGAAGACTCATCCCACCCGCAGCAGGCCAGCTGGCTGTAAAATGGGAGGTTGCCATTAGAAATGAAAGGCGATGACCCCAGAATTCAACATCAGAAACTAATTTAGCCTCCTTGGAAATGGCAAACCATTTCACCCTATTTTTTTTTATTATTTTAAAATAAAATTGATTGTGAACTAGAAACAAGAATGGAAAATTTCAGTCCCAGCACAGAATCTTGGGAAAGACAAAACTGAGAATTAGGGTGTTTTAGTAGCATTTGATGGGCAGTGTTGAAAGGCGCTGTGACAAAGGATGTTTATAAGTTCTTTCACTTGTAGCCAGGATATGACATAGAGATATGACAGAAGTTGTTAACTTTTGCCCCTGCTTTGTTACAGTTCACTTGAAGCAATACAGGTGAATCCCAAAATGTAATCCATTATCAGGTGGTTTAGTATCTCTGCTTGTCTTGGTAGTAGTCTTACTTCTGTGGTTAACATAGTGAGAGGAATATATGCAATATAAAACCTCAGATAATTGCTACACCTATTCCCACTCCAAGATGAGACCTTAAGTCAACCATTTCCATTATGGTACCTAGATAATTGGCCTAATTTTCAGAGGTGCAGAAAACTTACAGATCCCTCACATTTAACTAGCACAACTGGAAAATTACTCCTCTTAGCTACACAAATAGGAAATGAGCTGTTGAACTGGAAACTCTGTGACTGAAGAAGTTGACCTTGGTCTTGAGGTGTTCATTTTCCAGTCTAAGTTGTACAAAATCCAATAGGAAATGTGAGTACCGCAGAGAGGTGCAGCTTGATGCCCACACACTGTTGCTTGGCCAGATAGCTCCCCATTTCTTATTGCCACTGGGATTCCTTCTAATGAGCTTTCCCAAATGTCACCTGCCAGTGATCTTCACAGAGCTGGAAGGATCAGCCCGTGCACCCCCAGGAGGTGCACCTCCCCATCCCCACAAGCTGCCTGCCAAAATCACCATACCAGCGACACCTGCCATATGCAAAGCAAGCACAGCAGGGAGATGAGGGGTGGAGGAGTGCTCGGAGGCATTCACAGGTGGAGAAGGTTAACATCTCCCTGTGGGGTCCAATTACTCATTTCTGAATGTGTTGCTTCTCCCTCCTATGGGCTGAGGCACTGCTGCTGATGGTTGTGGGGTGGCTTCCCTGGTGAGTTCCAGCACGAGAGTCACGTGCAGATGGTAAGCAGTGGGAGAGCTCTGCTTGATTGCTTGTATATTAATTTCATTTGTTTTCTTTTCTATCAGCTAAATTATTACTTGAAGTGCAAACTGTGGTGCTGGCTGCAGCACTTATAACTAGTGTTTGAAGAGGGCTCAGGCTGTTTTTCAATGAAATCTTTTGGTATGTTTGACAGAAATGACAATTTGCTACAAAATTCCTTTTTTAGTGTTTCAGTGAAAAATAAGTTTTCAAATCCACATTGAACTCTTTAAGTGTTCTGAATATTTCCACTAAGATGTGCTTTGCCAACACGTTTGAATTTTGAGCAGTTAGGGTGAGTTTTTTTTTCCCACGTTTTCAAATTGTGAAACAAACAAAAAAACCCCTCATTTTACCCAGTACTAGCTGGAAGATTATTTAGACAGTTGCTCTGTCAACAATACGCATAGAATTCAGCCCCTGGGGTGTTGTATCTGTGTTTCTCAAACTCTATTTTATCATATCTTGCTATATCATTTGGAGAAGTTGTAGGGAGACCATTTAATTAATCAGGTTTACTAGATTTTTTGCCCACTGGAACTGGAGTAAACAAAGTAAATGCTAATGTCTAAACCAGAACGGCTGCATGTCTCTCTGATGATTTAGGAACGCCAAGAAGTATGTATTTTTTTTTAAGCAAGAACAATGGAGAGCTGACATTGCAAAAGGCCTGATAAATGAAACGATATTGTTTTCTTTTCAGTGCTTTCCACCATTGCCCACTCCAGTAAAGGAAATCTTGATTTCAGTGAATGCGACAACTCCCAGTCAAGCTTGATGATTTATTTCTTCTCTTTGTTGTTCAATCCCCTCGATCTGGATGCCATGTTCAGTGAAGAGCCTTACCCAGACGCATTAGATAATTCATGTGAAGACTCATTTGTAGTAGTTAAAAGCATACGTGTGCTAGCGGTGGGATATTTAGGAAATCTAAGAATCCAACAGCTTGTTTCTCATCCATCTGTACTGGATGTGTCAGCATACACTCTTGTAAAGTGATGAAGTGAAAAAAGAAGTCTGCTATTTCAGTACGTGGTCCTAAGCAACAAATAAAACGGGCCGCGTTCCCTCCCCTGAAACACTTGCAAGTTTAGCTCTGTAAAGGTTAAATAATTGGTTTAACCTGATCCCTCTATGCCTCTCTTCCACCTTGTGGGAAAACTCCTGTAAGCTTATTGTAAACATAATTATGCTGTGTGGGCTTTTCATTAATCTAACAAAAAACCGCAAGATGACATGCATCAGACTTCTTTTCCTGTTCTGGAACTTGCCTCCACTTGCAGTTGCTAATTTCTATAGTCTGAGATCTTTTATTATTTTTTTTTTTAAATGTACCATGAACTAAATCTTCCCTATTTTTTTACATTTGAAGAATTAAACAGAAGGTATCCTGGGGTTAATAATAGGGAATTTAAGGCATACTCAGTTCTTTAGCTATTGCATACAGACATTAAGTCTCTCACCTTCCCATTCCTGTGCTTTGGTGGCAAGTGAAGCAGCAAAATATTTCCTGAGGATGTGAAATACAAAGACTGGAAGACACTTTTGGTAATGATGCTGAGCCCAAGGACATACAATGCATTGCTTTGGTGTCAGTGTAGCCTCCTGAGCTACGTATAGTTTGCAGGTGGTCAAGGCATAGATCCCTTATTGCCTATGCCTTGCTACAGATTCCCCGAGACTCAGAATCACTGATTTGGGAAGAAAATGATGATCTGAATCCAACTCTGTTGGGTTACCCCTGAGCCAGCTGAGCACCCAGTTGATGTTTTCCTGCAGGAAAGCAATGGGACATCTGGGAGCCATTGGCTTCTTCTCCTACTAAGGACTTTTGGAGAGTGCCTCCTGCTTTGTAAAGCATGTGATAAGTATCTGGTGGCTCTGTGGGGATTTGGGATCAAGAGATTTGGAAACCAGTGGCTCATTGTGCTGGGTCTGTGGTGGGTAACATGCACTTCACTGCCATTTAGGGTGTGTTCATTAAATAAAGGTCAAATCCAAGGCTATCCTGATTTCCACATATCTGCAGGCTAGCTGGGCTGTCCTCCTCTGCTTTCTTGTTCTGCTGGGAATTGCACAGCAGCATCCTGACACCTGAATCTCCTCCATGATCCAGCAGTTACTTGATTTAGGGCCACTGAATGGGGAACAGGGCTGGAAATCACCCTGAAATAGAAGAACAATTTCCACTCACTATCTTCATCTATTAGGAAAAAGAAGATTATAGTAACTCCTTGGGTAGTTGCCTGAAAGGACTTCTGGGGACACAAAAGAACATCATTGGGAAAGTGGTTTAAAAATTCTTATTAAAATCTCTGAAATAATGGGTGTAGGCTATTTTCCCTCTAAAATGAAGGCACAGCCAACAATGAACACATGTTTCAAAATGAATTTGTTTACAGAGCTGTGCGCTGAGAGCAGACCTGCGCTCACATCACCTGTTCTGATCCAAAAGCTGCAAGCAGATCACTCTGCACTTTCACAGGGACTTTCAGATCTGCATGGGCACAGCACTGCACTGACAAAACCACGCAGCTTTCCACCCCGAGATGCTGAGATCTTTTGCAGAAAGCCCCACAGCCAGTGCTACTTGGCCATAGCCCCCACGTTGGCAGCGCTCAGTGGGATGCACGGTGTGAGTAAAGCTGCTGGACTCACAGCAGGACAGCCCTACAGAACTGAGGGCTAGCAGAGAGTAGTAAGCATTTGGAATATGATTGTATTAGTCCTACGTATGGGATCTGCAGGTTGGGCTATGAATGGTATTGAAGCAACTTCTGTAACATTTCTTCAGGCAAATACAGGGACAAAAAATAGGAGGCTCCAGTCTGCTGGAGGGCAGGAGGCAGGGGAACACAGCATTTCTGGGACTTGTGCCCCAAATCAGGCTGCTTAGAGCTCCTATCTCCCTTATCAAAACCCGAAGTTAGGTGACTCTATGGTCCAGATTTGATAAGTGAGAATTATTGTGCTACAAACAGCACAAGATGGAAAAACTACTCTTGTGAATTTATTATTTTTTTTTTAGAAGAAATATTGCCAACTCAAATTGAACTTTTTTTTTTTTTCCTGTCACAGCAACAGAACTTTTGGACTGGGGAGAAGCATAGACATTTTATCTTGCCTTTAATAAGCTTTTGATATTGTTTTAAGCAGCATTCTGATGAGTAGGCAAAGTAATAATACATGGGAGAAAAAAATTGCTGAGAAACTGGCGAATACCATTGTTGTATAATCTCAAGAAATATGTCATGAGCAGAGTTTTTCAGTAGTTCTTTTGTGGTATTACACAATATCCTTCTGAATGAACTGGTGATAGAGGAAGGAGAGAGATCGTTAAATGCATGGACTATGAATTCTGTGGGCAACTGAAAGTGAAGACTGAAAGTGTGTTCAGGGAGCAGAGTGGAATTAAATTAATTTCCACAAAATAGAGAAATGTCTGGGAAAAGCCAAAATGCTATTTGACAAGGACAGTAGTGAGCATTATTAATAAAAGATGACACATAATCCTTCTACTCTACCTGGTTTGGCTAAATTTAAATAAAATTACTCTGTTCAATTCAAGAAATACATGAGTCGGTGGCAGAAGACACCCAAGAACTTCAACGAGAATGGTAAGAAACCTAGAAAACTATAGTCTTCAATTAAATTTGGTGGAATTGGGATTGTTTCATTTTTTCCTTAGAGAAGATGGCAGGGAGTTGTAATAATGGTCTTCAGATATTTGAAATTAGCAGCAAAGAGGAAAGGAGCAAACTGTCCTCATGCCAAGTGCAGGTAAAATAAAAAGTAATAGGTTTAAACTGAAGCAAGAAAGATTTAGGATAGCCTGTGGGGAAAAATGTAAACATAAATGTAATTAAGTACTGAGATGGATTGCTTAGCAAGGCTCGGCAACCTGCATCAGAGGAGATGTTTAAGAACAGGTAAAACATGTACTCACTTTCTGCAATATTCTTCCTTAATTGTTAATTCCATATTCTCTGAGTTGTTGCACTTTTCTTCTAAGTATCCTTGATTCAAAGATCTCTTTTATTCAGAATTTCTTATAGCCATGTAATGGAGTCCCTATCTCTGGAGTAGTAAAATATCAGACAATGCACAAAATAGCAAACAGAGTAGCTGAAGCTGATCTTGGTTTCTTAAAATTCCCACTATCCTGAATAACAATTTCATGTGAAGATTTAAGACTTCTGTATTTCTTTCCATTTGAAGATCATTTTTCCATTAAGAAACTCTAGTTGCAGAAAAATGGGCTGGCCCTATCTTCCTGATGGCACTGTTGGGCTATTAGGATAAATTGTTGTGTCCTTCAGTTTCTCTTCTTAAAAATGAGACTTACCGGTAGTACAGTAGAGAATTATCAAAATATGTTACTTTTATAGAGCAACAAGTCAATAGACTTGGTACCAAAGACAGAAGACCCAGGCCACCAGCCAAGACAAAGCCATTGTTTGTCCGTAGGCAAAGTACTCCAGGATTTTTGTAGATCTTGGCAGAAGCAGAGAATGAAAAAGGCTATGCATTTTTATAATATTAAACAGGATGTGATATCAGTACTGGGTACATTTCTGCCTTAGCTTGACGTTGGCAGCTAACCCTGCTCCTTGGATGAACTGAAGATGGTCCTTCTCCATAAGATCTCAAGTTCACAGCATAAGTGAAATTCCTGCTTTCTTGAGGGTTGATTGCATATTTGAGTGACTGATTACTCTGCAAACAAAAAGAGATGTCACAGAAAATCCTGCTCTGGACAGTTACAAAGAGTGACTCCAAGAAGCAGAGGGAATGCCAAACATCATGCTCTGCAGATCTCTTCCGTGGTTTCCTTTCATTTTGGATGCAGTATTGGTAGATTGTACGTAGCATTATTTTGAAGCTAATTAAGTTTGACTGTTTATTATGTATCTAAAAAGGAAAGTGTCTCATTTCCACTTTTTAATATTCCAATCTCGTATTTTTCTTAGTGTATCTCTACTGAAAGCTCTTTAACTGGAACGATCATGACACACCATGTTAAAAAATAATAATAATAATAAAGGCAAGGGTGATATTTTTCCCACATTTGTAGAGCTTTTTTCCATATACTGTTTTGGATTGATGATCCTCCTCTTTGGGATGAATGCCACAAGACAGCAGGATAAACCAAAATCTTTCTTGGCTGTTCTGACAGCGTGCTGCAGGAATCCCCTATATCCTTCAAGATAGAGAGGGAAATATTGAAACAACATTTCAAAAGAAATAAATTCTTCAGCTCATTCTACCTCAAAGCAAACCTTACCAAGAGTAGATCCCTACAACGCAAAGATGTTCAACCTGTTAATTTTCCCATAAGCATCATTTAGATGCCTCTATTTCTTATGTAGATACTGCTGCTTTTTGATTGTTCTACATATACATTTTCCACTGACTTTACCAGTTTTTAGGTCAGGTTCTATAAGAACAGATACAGCTCTGTAAGAGTTAAACCATTAAACCAGCATCCTTTGGTCCAGACCATCTCATCTGACCCTAAGGTCTGCAATAGTAAAGTATGTAGGTTCCCTAATGCAGTAAACAGATTGTATCTCTTGTATTGATGATACAGGAGGGATTGAAGGACAGTATCTCTATACAGCACTTCAGTTAGGTGGGATTAACCCGAACATGGGTTTTTGCATCTACCTATATAACACTTCAGCAGCTGAAACCCTAAGTAGAAGCTAAGAGACATGGTTCACAGCAGTGATCACTATTAAGGTTTCTGCTTCTCCAAAACAGGTCTAGATGAATGCTCCAGAGGAACTGAAAGTTGCTCTGTAACGCCTATGCTAGTCATGCAAGTGTTATCATAAAAATAAATTTTTCCTTAGTGCTGAATCCCTTTCAGATGTAGCAAACCCTGTAATTTATGAATCGTTACTACTTTGATTATTTTAATACTTCAACAGATACAGTGAGACTTGAGAAGGAAAATGATATTCAACAGTAGTCACAGATGAAAGCTTCTGTAATTCTAAATGAGGAATAGCATGAGAGACCCATTGCCTTTAGCTTTTACATTGCCTCTTCAGGTTTATCCTTTTGTGAAACCTTTGCTGTAAATTAAAAAACTTCTCTACCATGTGTAAGAAGCAAAAGATGATTTTGGAAGTCATCCTCTGCTGTAAGTCCTGCAAAAATTATGTATTTGGGCTGGGTAGAAGTGTGGTACCAGGAGCGAGCTGTAGAAGCTTTGGTCTTGCAAAGTCTTGTGTTGATTTCTATAACAATACACACTTGGAACACTTTATGCTAGAGAAGAACTTCCTTTGCTTTCAATGGAAATGCTCAGAAAATTAGCTATCATTTATAATACGGACCCAGAAGAGTTTTCTATTAAAAAAAAATGTTGTCTTCCTCTAACATATCAACTGTTGTGAAGAAAGAACTGTTGAATACTTCTTTATCATCAGCAGTGAAGTCATCTAAATTGTGCTTAAGGATGCTCATGCTATTTGCCCCCAGTTCCTTTGAACCGAGATCCTTCCTGGCTATTTATTCTTTCTCCCAAACAATGCCTCTTTGAACTCTAATGCTGACATAATCAGAGGAATTCAGGATGTGCTTACAGAAATCAGTGGATTAATCCTCACAATCACCCTAGGAAATGGAGAATTATTATAGTTCTGGATTGGCAGAGTGGGGAATTGAGGTATAGCAAACCTTTTCAGCCAAAAGACTCATACATACATTCTTAGCTGTGTAAAGCCTTAGCAAACAGAATCAAGATTTGCTTTCTGTGCTCCAAGTTCATGTTCTAGCTGCAATACAAAGCTTTTCCTCCCCTATGTAATGCACTCTCTCCTCCTTCAAACATCTGTACTTGAAATTCCTACTTAATGAAAATGTATTATAATCCTTAGTTTCAACATTTCATTCAAGTTATTCCATAAACAGACTTTTTTCAAGGGTAAAAAAATGCGTTTTGAATCAACCCCTTTTTGTATACAAGTCATTTTTCAATTGTTCCATATTTGCAGTGAGATGCTTTGTGCTTTCCAGTTGAAACTTTTATCTCATCTCAGTAACTATTTAGGAGTCGGTATCTGCTTTCTACACATTAGTGAGGGAAAAGCTTCCAAACATTCTTAAAAGCTTTCTTATACTTTCAGTGCAGCCTGTTCAATGACAAATCTGATTCTTACAGAGGATAAGCATGTCAAATTTCTGGTCTTACTATGGTGTTTACTGAACTCCTTATGTTATTTATTCTGTTTATCCCATGTTTTCAACGTCTTCAAAGAGCCCTGAATCAGGTAGGGATAAAACTGAGAATTTGGAACATATTTTCAGCAGCACAAATAGCAGAGGGTTTTCTGACTCTTGGAGAGGTCACGTGAGCAAGCAACCTGAGTGCTCAAAGCCTTTGGAAACTTTAAAATCTCTTCCCAGTGCCCCAAAGTGCAACAAACCAAACCACCTCACACTTGTTGGAGAAAGTGTGATCAAAAAGATAGCAGTATGTGCTGCAAACTCACACCTGAGTTCTCTCAGGAGCAGCTGCCCAATGGAGGCAAACCTCTAAACAGACAGCAAAGGCAAATTTGATGGGTTCACCTGTCTGTTGTTTACTGTGATCACATTGGATTGGAGATTGGAGTTCAAAATGAAGTTCTTGGCATTCTAGTGGCAAAGTCTGGGTATTGGCATGATTCAGTTTGCCTGAATTAAGAAGAGTAGAGTTCATCATTTGATACTCATTTGAAAGGAGCTGAAAGTGAAGCAGCACAGCACAGGCAGATATGAAGAAAAATGCCTCCAGCATCAGGGTCTTGACAAAAAATAAAATCTAGCGCAGAAGAAGAATGGGCAGAAGGAATGTGGTTTATCTTACACCTGAGGTTAACTTCTGTTGTGGTGTTCAAATGTCTGCGGAGAACCCGAAGGTCCAAGCAAGGTTATAAGGGTCTGGGTGGGTCCTGCTGGAGCCCGCTGCTAGCAGGTTATGTGCTTGGTGCCAGAGCTGGGATGTGGAGGTGGTACCATGGTGAGTGAGGCACAGGCACAGTGCAGGCTGAATTCGGGGCCAGGCCTTTCCCTGCTGCCAAGTAGAGCTGACATCGAAGACTTGATGAGTCTTTGATGGGGGTTACACTCAATGATCTCTTGAGGTCTTTTCCAGCAACTGTGATTCTGTGAGGAGTTGGTTGATCAACCCAAATTTCGGCAGGCTCGGGTTCAACAACTACCTCTTCCTGCAAAATACTGTCTCCTTGAAAACAGAAGCGCTTTGCAAATGTGTCTCCTTTTTTCATGACAAATACGTGAGGGCTGCTTATGTCTGTCCAGTGTCACAGCTACTGCTCGAATTGTGCAAAACCTGTGTTGAAATCCATGCTCTGCTCAGTTCACAGCCATGACTTGAACCTGCACTTTGCTGTTCCTCAGGCAAGTTTCCCAACTTCTTGCATTTCTTGCACGGCAGAGACTTTCCTATCTTTTCACAATACGTAATTGTTCCTGTGTGGAAGTCAGTCCTCCAGCAGCCTACACAGAAGATAAATAATACAATATTGAAGGATTTTATAAAAACAGTGCAATGATCTTTGAGAAATGTGGGAAGGTTCTAGGTGCTTCTTCAAGGTCCAGAAGGGAGCTGAAATTTGCAGATGAAACAGCAGCAGGACAGCTGGGATCCCCCTGCAGACAGTGCACAGACATGCACTGTGGATCTCATCAAGGACAGAGGCAATCAGGAGCCCCTTTGGTTTGTGTTCATTCATGCCTTGCCAGTTCTGCTCACTTTGATGATAAAATTCCTTCTTGCTGCAATTTTAAGGAAACGGGGAGAAAAGGCACAGAAGACTTGGGAAAATTTCACTAAGGCTTTTAGAACAATTTTTCTGTCAAATTTTTGTCTCCAAAGGAGATTTGCAGTGTTTCAACCAATAGTAAATGGGAAACTAAAGCAACCTGTCACTGAAAGTAAAATGTTGACTCATGTTGACAGGTGAGCCAAAACTCATAACAGGCCTTGGGAAGAACAACAAAGACCTCCTACATCTGCTTCCTATCTGAAGGTAGAGGATATTAGCATTTTCTCTACTTTCGATTAAGAAAAAAGAAGGGGGGAATTAATGCCAAATAGATGAGTTTGAATTAAAAATATTGAATCTCTTCATATCTGCAGCGTCTCTCTCAGAGTAAAAGCCACTGTGGAAAACTAACAGTATTTTACGTGAAATCACAGCTCTCATTTTTGAAAGCTTTATTAAGCCAGTTTGGAAGGAATTAAAGCATTCGTTGTGCTGCATGGTAAACTGAGGAAATGCTCTGAATACTGCTCCATTAATATTCACTGTTTGCAGTGGTTAAATTAATAACACTCAAATTTGTGGACCAAATATAGTAAAGACAGCAGCCTATGACTTCCGATAATTACAGATGGTTCATTGTGTTGAGGAGATAACCTAGCAATATTAAACATTGAAGCATCCACGATGAGTCACAAGTTGGGGACTCTTCCATGCGATCTGATGTATCTCTCCAAGTGAGACATCTAGCCTTCAAGGAAAACATTCCTGTAAAATGGCTGGCAGAAAAAAAAAAATAAAAAATAAAAGATAAAAAATAGTAGCGCTTTCCACCAAATCTTAAAGTTTGGGACATCCAGCAGATCTACTGAATCCTGGTGTGAGGCATACTAGGAGTGCATCACCAAATGGTGATAGCAGTGCTTCAGTCTCTGAGCCTTCATTTCCCAAACTCTGTTGGAGGTGACTGAGACTCATTTCCAAAGCCTTCAGCAGGATGTTTTATCTAATGAGTTTTGCTGTGTGGGAACTCATGTAGACCAATGGTATGATAACATCTGCCATTTAACCGGGAAACGGTTCAGATTAATAAATTGAGCTTGGTAGCTCAACTGCTGCCAACTGCTATCAGAGGGAGAAATCAATGTATCAAAAACAAACAAACAAAAATGAAACAAAATCAAAGCAAAGGAAAAAAAAAAAAAACAACCAACTTTACGCTATGGAAACGGGTACGAGGATCCAACGGGTCCATCTGGATCAGAGACAGATGGACCTCACGTGAGACTTGCACAGCGAGTTGTTGGCTGGCATTACACAGTCAGTGCAGGTGATCTGAATGGTGCCTCCTGGCACCAGAAAGTGCTGAACTGGGGTTGATTTCTTTTAAAACAACATTTCAAGACAGATTTAGATGTTGTACTGAGAGATGTGGTTTAGCGGGGAAATATTGGTGGTGGATGGACTGGATGATCCTGGGCATCTTTTCCAACCTTGTTGATTCCATGATTTTTGTGTCCGCCTTCGCATCGTGAGTGGAAGGTTTTCGCTTACACTCCTATTAGTGAGCCTCTAGCTGCTCTAATCAAGGTCCTACAAACATTGTCTTTGGGAATGGGGCTAAATATATTCATAAGATTTTGCAGGAGGAGACATTAATCAGAGCAACCCTTTTCAAAAGGACTGCATTTAATTAAATTAATTATGTTTCTTTGTATTTAATTAATTCCATGCTTCAGGGTTTTCAGTGGATGTGTTCAGAGGCCAGGAAGGCTTTTTTCCCACCTTTGATGAATAACTTGGCTGCTGATTTTTGGTGTTTATTTTTTCCCAGCTTTTCTCAGAATCATCAGAGATTGGCGGCAGTCTGACATGGGACATGAGGTCAGGTGTGCTGTTGTTTCCCACTCGATTTCTTCGTGCTCCTGTGCTCAGGTTTACAGTTACAGGGCTGGGAAATTTTCCTTGTTAGTAGATCAGCAGTAATTCTGTGCTTTACCTTAACTCTTCAGGAGCTGTCAGTAGCCACTGTCCTGCAATTGCAGGTGCCAAAACCACTGGGGATGACTTCAATCTCTGCTGGGCTAATCCCTTAAAATATAATGGTTTTCAGCTTGCCCTGCTTTGTTGAACAACAGATCTGAATTTCTCACTGTGTGCAGGGAAATGTGGTTGATGATATTTGAATCCGTGCACAGAAATGACTTTTGAGGGACATCCTAGTCTTAGCATCTGTTACCTCTCTACTTGAAGGGGAGTAGATGAGCTGATCTGGGTGATGGCTTCCAGCCCAGCCTCCCTGAGATGGCTCAGCACGAAGTCAGGGCTTTAAAATAATTTCTTGTAATCCTTGGGCAAAAAACCTCTAATAAAAGGTAAACCAAACTAGTCACAGCCAGTCACAGGTTTTAAGGAAAGTTTTATATAGGCTTCATTAAAAATAGAGGCTATATTTATGCAGTTGTAAGCTTGCATTACAGTTTGTACTAGAGAAAATAGACTAAACAAACAAAGCTAACCAAACAGAAACCATTAAAGGCGTGAATGTACTAAATACTTTGCCTGGCTGCTGTGCTCACAGCAGATCTCAGCTCTGGGACTAAGACTGGAGGCAGGAATGGAAGATGGAACCTCCTGGTTGCAGACCAATCCTTTTCCTCTGTCCAGGCGATGGGACTGCAGTTAAGTGAAAGAGAACCAAGTGCCCAACATGAAGAAGGATTTGTTGTGATGATAATTAATTAGTGTTCTCAAGGACCACCTTGAGCATGAAGAACAAAGGATTTGGTGAAGTTTTTCACTCAGAGGCTGGTGACGCACTGGAACAGGTTGCCCAAGGAGGTTGTGGATGCCCCGTCCCTGGAGGCATTCAAAGCCAGGCTGGACGTGGCTCTGGGCAGCCTGGTGTGGTGGTTGGTGACCCTGCCCATGGCAGGTGGGTTGAAACTTGATGATCTTCGAGGTCCTTTACAACCCAGGGCATTCTATGATTCTATGATTCTATGGTGTGCAGAAAATCTTATAATCCTGCTGGGGCTGTGCAGGACAAGGCTTTATTTAGCTTGGGGCAATGAAGATCAGAGCCAGGATCCTGAGGCTGAGCAAGGCACGTGCCTACTGCTGCCCCAGTGTCCAAGTCTCTGCTCAGTCACCTTCTCCCACAGCAGTAGTACAGGAATATCTTGCTCAAGCAGGTAACAGAAGAGTAAATGCCAATACTTTATTTTCAAGGAGTTACTAATGTGCAATCCTATTTTAGCCATTTTAGACTTTCCTCTCAACCACTATAATCCTGAGATCCTTACAACATTATTAACATTTTTTTTCTGAAAATCCTCCTTCCTTCAGGTACAGAGAACGACAGAAATGCTCCTGAAATGCTCTTTGGTTCATCTCACCAAATACATTGTCTTTTGAAATAGGGCTATGACTGCAAATGCTAGGCCAGGGCTAATTGTGGGGTGATGCATTCTGGGGCTTGACACAAAGGCTGAGTCTCTTTGCCAGAAACACTGATCGGGGGAGGAGGGAAAACTGGTGATGTCAGTGCACTATATCAGATATGATGTGCTGCTTTGGTGTTCCCTATCTGAAACAGCCATATCTGCAACCACTTCTGCTCAGCACACCTACAATGCTTCTGAGCGTCAAAAGCTCGAAGGCATAGATCACAACCAAACCCATCATTTTTCTGGCCCAAGCAAATTTTCTGTAATAAAGTTAAGGACAAAGATTTCTTTGTGTCTGGGTTGAGAATCAGAATTAAATCTGCCCCCCCCCCCCCCCCCCCNCCCCCCGCCAAATTAATAAACACCACAAAACGCATCATTATTTGCTCCCATGCAAAATGTCTACCTCTGAGCTCCCTCCAGTAACACAGAGCAAATACAAACACCAAAAAAAAAACTCCTTAGGAATGCAAGATCCCCTATTGCAAACACTTATCTGCTGGGGGAAGCATGAGAAAGACCAGACAGTAGATGACAAATGCCAGTCATGCCTTTGAGTGAGCTACTGGAAGGCAGTACTGTGTTGCAGTGGAGAACGCAACATCAGATCGTACCAGCACATGCTCTGGCTGCCCATCATCAGACAGACTGTGTACCAGAGCCAGGGAGAAGTTTGCCTCAGCAGCCTACAGCCTCTTACCCACAGCTTCAGCATCTGCTGCACTCAGACTGCAGAAGGTTTTTTGTTTGCTTGCTGCATTTAACTTTTTTTCCAGTAAGTTTTAAAGGGAAAAAAAAAAAAGTATATATAAAAATTCCTTCCTTTTAACAATGCTGTCTCCTTTTTTAGATTTGCAGCTGAGGAAGGGTGTGTTCAAGGAAAAGAATGCCAGCTTCTTAGGAAAGCTTTTATTTCAAAAATTAAAAAAAAAAAGAAGAAAAGGAAAAGGAAAAAAAGTCCAAAACAACAGATCAGAAACTAAACCATAATGTCAGTCAAACTAAAAAAAAGAGATCATCAGATTCTTAAGTAAAAGCTACAGATAGAGTGAGCCAGACGCCAAACTGATTTTATTATGCCTCCACTTCAGCATAAATAGGCAACTGTCAAAATACAGCATCTTGTCATTCGGCAAAGTGAAATTCCACTAAATTGAATCAAGTTGAACAGAGAGACGACTGTAGTTGAGACAGGCTCTCCCTCCCCTCCTGACATTGTGGGCCTGCTTGGCAGAGCGCTCAGGTTTCAAATGAAAGAAATGTGTTGGAATAGAGCAAGTGATGAAAAAAATGTCCTCAACAGGAACTTCATTAATTAAAACCCTAGAGGCTGACAAGCCTTGAGCGAATGGCTTGCAGTGCTGGGGTGAGGGGTACGTACTGCTCAGAGCTACAAGCCAGGTTTATCCACCACTCGTATTATCAGGACTAGTGGAAGTTTATTCTATAATTTAAACAGTATTCACTATTGGAAAAGAAATGAAAAGAAACACAACATCAATAAAGCTGAACACATTGCACTTCTGTTAACCTTAGGGCAGTGTACAGCTCTCATCATTTATAAAAACCAATGCTATCAGGTTGAAGGCGTTACCCTGGTGCCCATCACCAGCGTATCTCAAACAGATCAGCACCAGACTGCCTTCACAGCACTCCTCATGGTCTTGGTGACTGCTGGCATTTGGAAATCCACCTTGGATAGGACAGAGTCTTGCATGGTTTGTTCATTAATTTAGAGACTTAACTTTCTGGAGCTAGTTTTGACTTTAGGCTGGCCAAGAAGTTACATCACTAGATGGGAAACAGGGGGGTTCTGAGGATCTTGCTTGCAATAGTAGAAGAGATTGTAAAGACATTTCTGAATCATAGAACAATAGACTCCTAGAATTGTTCGAGTTGGAGGAGACCTTTAAAGGCCATCTGATCCCACTCCCTGCATTGCACAGGGACACCTACAGCTCCATCATTGCTCAGTGTCTCTGAGACCTGAAGATCACATTTATCTTATCTTCTCTAGGATCTACAAAGAAGATTTCATCCTCAGGTCCAAATTTTAGCATTGTTCTGCCTGCATTAATGCCGCATGATATTTTCCGTCATAGGACTCTGTGATCCATTTTTTGCCACACCACATGCCCTCTTTAAGATGAATTTCTCCTGAAGAGTCATCATAACACAGATATCACAAGATGTATTTCACTCATTCATGACATAAAGGGAGCTAGGAGGAGTGGAGCAACGATAGACAAGGAGATGAAAGTCAGTGAATAAGATCAATAAAATAGGTGCTTGGTGTTGAAATGGCTTAAACTTTGACTTTATGGAACCTGAAGCAAGAAGGTAGAAGAGAGAGTGGGGGAAAGTCACATTCCTGGGCATTGAGTAGCTGCATGGACTAGGGCATATGCCTCCCCCTGCAGCCCTCATTATCTGTCATCTAATTTCAGCATGTGGTAATAACGAATTTTTTGTGCGATGATAAATGAGGGACAACCATATTTTCAATGAGGGAATATTTGTTTGGTCCAGTGGCTGCTTGGCCTGCATGCTAAGAGCGGCAATCATCCAAAAGAAAGGAAATGTCACTTCTGATTGAGATGTATGAAATAGAAGCTTTTCCCTGAAGAGAGTGAAGGGAGAGGGCAGGAGTTAGGGCTGCCACCCAGCTCACTGTGTACCCCTTTGCAACAAAGAAAAATAAAAGATGAACAGGCCTTGCTATGAATCTGCTGTTCCCCTGAGCACCTGTGGGATTCACACGAGCTACAGAAAGAAGAAAAAATTTAAGGTAAAATCAAAATTGAAAAGGAAATTATATAACAAACCAGTCTGTTATCTTTCTGTTTCAACTTTGGTTTTAAAGTGGGGTATTTCACACTCCCACACACTAGGAGGGAGAGTATTTTCAAACAAAAACCTCAACATCTGGAAATGTCATCTTTCATTGTAGACGAGACAGGCCTTCCTTCCTTTCCTCCTGCTGGTCAGTCCCAGCCAAAAGCCAGAGTCCAACATCCATGCTCAAAAAAGTAGAGTCCCACAGAGAAAAGCACTACACATGCCGCATTGCTAAACAACTGATAGCAATCAGGCTACGGAAATCAAAGGAGTAAAAGAAAAAGAGCTTGACCCATTTGCCGAAGAAAAAGGAGAATGTACCCAGAGCTTGTAAAAACAAGAAGAAAAAAACGCAATGAGAAAAATTTATTTCTCTAAACAGAAATTGCTGACTTATAGCAAGCTCTCTTCAGGCCAGAGGAAATGCCCAGATGTCTCACTCAGACTAATAGCACTTTTCCAGACATATTAATCTCATAGGCCTTTACCATCAGGAATGACCGTTCAGGAACGCTTGACACAAGAGAGTTGGCCATTGAATGTCTCCAACTGGTAGTTCAGGCCATAGGTAAGTTTGGATCCAAATCCAGATCCCAGCTTACAGCCTATGCTTATCTCCAATGGGAATGAAAGCCCCAAATACTGCAAATAAAAATATGGCAAATTAATTGATTAATTATTATCACAAAATGCAATGAAAACAGTGAAATATTGATCTGAGGATATTTTCAGAGGACACTATGCATGTCCAAAGAATGTCTTAGCCAACACAATATTAAGTCGTTATCATACAAAAATTATTGGAGCCTATAGCCAGGGTATTGTGGATAATTTGAGCACAGTATTAAATGTTTTTCATTACTTTTCTGGCCTTAAATTCACTGAATCATTTGATTGGGTAGTACCCCCATTCCAGCACTGAGTAGCTGCGAAGCCACTGGTTGAATGCACAGTCAGCACACAGTTACAGTGCTTTGGCACAGTAGTTGGATTATGGAGTTAACAGTGGAAATGAGTTGCTTGGACCTACTTTAAAAGATGATGTAGGCTATGTATAACTTGTGTACATGATGCCTTAAATGAGCTGAAAATGGTTTCAGCTGCTCTAGGACGAGCTGTCGATGCTGTCAACCTGTGCAGGTCTTCTCACCGAAATACGCAGAGTAAACTATTTATCAGTATAAAAGTCTTGCCAAAGGAGAAATGAAGATCTTCCCAGTCTCTCACACCGGGCCTTTGAATTCAGGCTGTCTTCAAAAATAATATAAAGCGATGTGAGGAGACAGCCTTATACTTATTCCCAGGCTTCTTTGAGGAGTAGCTGGCAGAAAAGATGGAAGGGAAACAGCAGAGAAAAGTGAAAGATAAAAGGAAAAGTTTGCAGTGAAATGTTCAGCTTATTTAGCTGACTAAAGTTCACCATCTGCGTAGAGCTGTGTTGAGAGCCAAGGAATTTGCATGTTACAGCGAACCGTTTATGAAATACACAAATACATATATAAATACATTTATACTACTTTTTCTTGTAGTTGGGGATTTTATACTAGTAAAATACTGTAATTACACCAATGTTCATAACTTTACATCACTTACTTGCCATAAGGAATCAATACATTTCCAAAAATTCTTGAGATTTTGCAGACAGCTTTTTCAGGATCAGATGTAACATCTTTTTCAGCATTCACTTGAATCTTGCATTTCATTTCCAAAATGAAATATTTTTTGTTTCCTTTTTTATAGGACAATCCAATGAGTATTAGTATCAGCTCAGGAAGAATGCCCATCACAGGTGAAAATTTTGCAATTTATTATTCAAAGTTACTTTTTTAATATAGCCAAATATTTCTGAAAAGGAAGAATGAAGTCCTCTGGAGTGCCAGGACATGTTGGCACCTTCGTGGGTTTTAGTGAAGAAACTTGCTTTACAATGTGACTTTCCATGTGTGAAAGGCTCTGAATTTGAAGCTCAGATAACAAGAAAGTGGAGGCTCAGCTGCAGCATTGCTGCTGTCATCTTGCTTAGATTTGCATGGGATGAAGACCTGGACCCATATGGCCACTCGATAGCAGTGTGTGAACATAGGTAGGAATGAAAATCATGGAATGGTTTCAGTGTGCATACATGGAATGGAATGGAATGGAATGGAATGGAATGGAATGGAATGGAATGGAATGGAATGGAATGGAATGGAATGGAATGGAATGGGGTTGGCAGGCACCTCTGGTCCCTCTGTCCCTCCCCTGCCCCATCAGGTCCACCCAGAGTAGTGCTCTGCACCACGGCCAGGGTTTGTTAAGAGATCTCCAAGGAGGAGACCCCACAACCTCTCTGAGCAACCATCTGATGGTCTGGCCAGTTTCTTAAGAGAAAGGCTAAACTGTCCATGAAAAAGCCAGAAGACAGTAGCAAGACTTACAGGAGAATGGGAGAATGGCTAGAAAACCTGCCCTTGGGGGAAAAACTGAAAGGGCAAATTTTAACTTTTTAAATTTTTAATTATGTTTTTAAAACTTGCAGCAAATCCTGGAAGTATCTTCAGTGTATTCCTATGTATTTTCTGCATGTTTCTATTTGCACACAATGCCCATGAAATATATTCTCTTTCTTACTTCTGAAAACACGTGTGAATACCTCTCCCCCAGACCCCTCTCAGGAGTCCACGAAAGGTGTCATTTGGACTCCTCAGAATTTGGGATCAGCCTTATCTCGGGCCTTCAGACAGCTCCCAACCTGTCAGCCAGCAGTTTGGGGCTCTCTGCAGCCAACTGCCTCACAGCTCCTGGATGAGGCATTGGCTGCTTCCTGGCCGCTGTGTACAAAATAACTGGGGTTTAGGCATCAACATGCTGATGATTCTCTGCTCCGTGGAACAGTGTCTCCCCAGCTAAATTACAAGAACTGTACGTTGCCTTTAACTGAGATCGCAGCAAGGCTACGAGCTGTGAATGCAGACCCATTGTCTGTTTAGCTCCAAGAAATGGCAACTGCTCGCATTTAGGGCCATTAATCTAACGATAACAAAATATACACTTTCCTAAAGAGGGCCATGTAGATAGCAGAGCTGAAACTGCATCTGTCTGAGTGCACGATGCTTGGGCACTGAGACCCAGGCTCTGCCCTGGGTGTAACATTTGAAGATCAGCCACTGACACTAGGTGGCTATGGTTAGCATCTCCCCCATCCTTCCTCCCGCCAAAAAAGAAAAAAGAATAAAGAAATAAATCATACAATACTTTTATGACGTAGCAAAAAAAAATGGCTTCTGATGCCTCAGTCACATCTCGGACAATGCACAAAAGTTATGAGCCATAAAATTATTCTATCGAGGCATTCATTGGAAACACACACACACACAGAGTAATACATACTTTGTGTGGATAAGATAAGCAAACAGAGTTTATATTCTGACAATATTCATTTGTGTAAGTATTTCACTTACAGAGGAATTTTTGTTTTCTTCTGTTCTGTTTATTTTTTATTCATCCAAAATATTTTAGAAAGAATGAAAAAAATAAAATCATCGGTGATCTCTTCTCCAGTGCCATAAACTTTAAGCAAATCTAAGAATTTTCAAGGCAAATACATGCCCTCATCTGCTCTCAGTATTTCTAGCTGCATTCATTGCACTAATATCTCTTCAAAGTGGTGATAGTCCAAATATGTCATGTGAACATATACTCAAAACTGGGTAAATTTTGGATACTGCTCTTTAAAAACCTATCTGTGACTGACCAGTGAGTTTTCTGAAACACTTCAAAATAAATCTTTTGCAAAAAAAATATATTTAAGAAGTAATCATGAATTTGGAATAAATTCAAGGCAAATATGAAAGATCCAAAAGAAGCGGTACAATTTACTGGTTACATTTTTTAATGAATTATTAAACAGCAGTCTGTACATGGCACAAGAAACTTATATAAACTATTTTTCCTAGAAAAGAAGTCTCAGGACATACTTCAACTACAACGAATCTTCTAGCTGCTCAAACTGATTATGTCTCCATGAGAACAATTCAATTATCTGGTTGGTTTCTGGTTATTGTTTTCTTCTTTTGTCCGATTGTGTGAACCATCAGTTACAGTCAATTTCTACTGAAGGAAAGAGCTGTGACTTTGGGTGCCATGTACATGTCCTCATCTAATAATCAGGCTGTTAACATTCCTAACCCCACAATCACTAGGCAGCATCTCCAGTGGCAAACTTCTATTTGAGGTGAAGGAATATTAGATCAAACCTTCAATTTGTTCTGATCATGATCAGCCCACGTAATGAAGCCAAACCGCAGCATACTGTAAAAATATGTTGAATGATTCATTGGAAAAAAAAAGAAAAAAAGAATAAAGGGGAAATTTGGAGAGTATGACGCATGCCCTGAAATATTGTCTTGTCTCAGATGTTTAAAAAATAGTTGACAATCCACTTAATGGGTAGACGTGTGTGCACACATACATACATGCATACATACATCTTCACACACACACACACATTCATGCACATAAATATTGTTATGGCAGATGTCTCTAAAAGGCTCAAATTCCCACAGAATATCCAATTCTTTTTCTTGTCATGCAAGCAGATTTCCCTACTGTGTAAAGACTGTGTCACACTGCTAGGAGTTTTCATTTGCTGGCTACTTGTTGACTGAAGATCAAGAAATCTCAAGCACCAAGTGAGCCCTAAGCCTGCCAGGAAAAATGAAGACTTTAGACGCATTCAGGAGTTCTTAATAACTTCTTGAAATTGAACTTTTCTTGGCTCTGGACTTCAGACTTTCTCTGGATCTGTGACTGGAGCCGTTTTCTGTGTTGAGATGTCTCGGGAACAAATGACAAGTAGTCGTTGTAGTATGGTTGTAGAATGGTTAGGCTGCGGTTGGACTTGGTGATCTTGAAGGTCTTTTCCAACCTGAGCAATTCTATGAATCTATGATTCTATGACAAATATGATGGGAGGGACTGCTCTGCCCACCCTTGTAACTCCCGCTCTACAGGAGAGGTTCCAACATCTAAGCAAAACAAGTTGCTCTTTTACGTAACCGGGTTTCTCATTCATCATGCTGCTTAGTTAAAACATGGATATATGCAATGTGTAGTGGAGCACATGAGAGAACATGGAGGAGGAGGGATTGTGGTGTCTGCCTGCTTTCTTAGAAAGCTTCCAGCTCAGCAGAAGGAATAGAAGGCGCTCAGATTAGAACACCACAGCTTTTTCTGATTCTTTGCCTTGGAGAGGTAAGAGCAGCTTTGGCATATGCTCCTGTTTTGTGTGCCAGCTATGGGAGAAGCCACACTGAGAAGCCTAGGGCAAAAATAAAATAAAGAATCCACCACAGTAATTACTTCTTGTTAGTGCAACTCAAATCCACAGACTGCAAAAGGTTAAGTTTCTGGTACAAAACCCAAATAGGGTTTGTCATGTTGGTCCCACACAAGCACAGTGCTCTATGGTTCGGTTTGTTCAATCTCCCCTTGCCAGTGCCTGGCCCTCTGCAGGTGGTGGAGCATGGTGGAAGCGTTCCGGTGCCCAGTGATTGCAGGAGCAGCCATCGATTTGGCTTTGGGTATTTTTTGTCGTCGTTCTGATTTTTGGGGTTGATTTTGTTTATTTGGTTTGGTGGGGCTTTTTTGTACGTCTTTGTCTCTCTGCCCAAATTTTGCATGCTCACAAAACATCGTGGCCACTTTCCAAGGAAAAGGTCAGCTCCTCAGGACATGGCAGCCACCAGGTCTGCCTACAATGGGGACACATTCACTGCAAGAGCACACCTCGAAGCGTTGTACTGGGGCTTGGGGCTCTTCCAGGGCTGCTCCCATCACCATAAGCCCAGCACTGCCCAGGTCTTGCCTCAAAAGCAGGTTTCTCAAGTGCTGCTGATGCTTTCAAAATGCCTTTACGTGCAGTTAAGTTGGGGAGCTCTTCACCACTAGGTAGAATTGAAACCAAGGTTATACCAATATCCAAAATACAGCTGCCGAAGCACATAACTGAAACATCCAGAATTACCTTAGCTAGCATAAAAATACGTGCATGGGGACAGCAGCACTGAATTTGCATTCATAACAGGCAAATGTCTGCTGTCTGTGCTCATTAACAAATTTCCTTAAAAGGCAGTGAAATGGTTAACGTGGGCTACAGCTCCTTCCGAAACTGTGCATAACAGTGTAAAAATGTTGTTTTCTTTCTCTGTATCAGCTTGTGTCCTGATGAACCGCTATAAATTGTCCTGCAATACTGATTCTGAGCAGAACAGTTAAGCTCATCTCAGATAAGGAAGGCTCGTTGTTTGCAGAGATGTCATGGTTATAGCCATAGCAGTAATGCATCCCGAGATGTAGGGATCCCAGCCTGCTCGTGTGAATCCTCGTGACTGCCACAGTGGGAAAACATCAGAGTGAAAGAGGGGTCAGAAGACGTTGAGTTTGGAGTCAGGGATCCGCAGTCTCCCCAGCTGACCTCTGGAAACCATTGCACCAAACTCCGAGGTGAAACAAAAGCTCAGCTGGAGCCATTTGGGCACAGCCTGCACTGTGCTTCTCACATTTTATAGTAATTGCTGTAATTATATGGGGTATTCCTCTAATAGGCTCTAAGCAGATTCCATTTTGCAATGACAACTGGCATTTCATTTCAATACTTAGCACTACGGTAGTCGGGATACAAAAACAATCTGGGAGCAAATGTGAACTTTGAAAGCAATTATTTTGCTAATGATGAAGACAAGAATTTCACAAATCATTTTAATTAAAAGTATATTGTAAAAAGTTAAATACAACTAATAATGGCAATTGTGCCCCCACAAAATTATATAAAGTGAGTTCCTCTTCTTTAAAGGAAACAGTTTAAAGAAATTTGTTCACTTGATCTGTTCCTTTGCATAAAGCCATTAAATTTTCAGTTAGATTTAAGACTGTAATCCAATTTTACATGAAAGAAAGGAAAGAAGAAAATCAGTCAGATGAGGTTTGCTCTGACTTTGGAGCCTGGATCACTACTGCTTCCTATTCATTCTAGAGCAAATTGCAAACAATTTCATTTAAAATCCTTTCATGAACCACAAAGATAACTCAAGTCTCATTTGTAGTGCTTTTTCCAAAGGTGCATCTCCACGTTGAACAGGGTTTCATCAGCCAAGGCCTATACACTCTCTAGCATCTCTGGCCAGTCTCTGGGTATGAGTTGTGCCCACATGTCCCCCTCCTGCCCTCACTTCTTATCCCCTCCCCGTGCCAGGTTCCCAGGTGTGGGGTGACCCCTAGCTGCTTCACCCCGTTGGGCACAGAGAATCATGGCAAGCCAGGACAGGGCTGATTTCCCTCTTACCCAATGCATTTTCCTCAAAGTCTGCTGATTTTCTAGCTGCATTTTTTTAGCTAATTACAGACAGCTCTACCTCTTACTTTCACCCAACCTCACGTTTCGTTCACTCTCACCCCTTTCTTCTCTTCTCGAACTTTTACCACATCAGATCTCACCAGTGTGACAAAATCTGCCTCATTTCTTCAGTGCTGTTTCTCTCGTCCCCTTTCTATCTCACAGCACTCTCATTCCATCCCCTTCATACAGACAGGGACATTTTTGTTCCTCCTCTGATGACCCTACCCCACATGGTCTGTTCCCTCATCCCTCTGATTTTTTTCACTTTCTTCTCACTCCTACAGCAGTTTTCTCTTTCATACCACTCCTTCAAGCATTGTTCTCCCATTGCACCTCCAAAGACATGGGCCAAATGAAGGGTGACAGCACACTTTGGCTGCTGGTTGTCCTGCTGAGCAGAGCTGCCTCCTTCCCTTGCCTCCACAACCTGCAGCCCTTGCCTCACACCTACTGCTTCTGTACAAGATCTTCTTATCATTGCATGGAGAGCCACCAGGACTGAGTCACCGGGGTGGCCCATGTGGAAGATGATAGCCCTTGGCAGACACAGGGTAAGCCAGCATAAGTTGTAGCTTTATTAACACAGGGATTGTATTTATACATTGCCTTGTTGGGGACTTGACCCTAGAGTTCAGGTCTCCCAGGGGCTAAGATACTATGACTAATAATAACACTAATCCCACGAATATCAGCAAGGGAATGTTTTTGATTACAATACAGATGCTGGTGCTCACACACACGGCTTTAAAATCTGCTTGCATTGTAATTTAAAAGAAATAGTTGTGCTGTGGAAGGCCCTTTGACCCATCTACGGTTGCTCCCAAAGTGATGTGAAATCCATCCCCTGCAGAAGAGTGGTGCAATGAACCAATTAAACCCCCAAGACCTACAAAGGGTGAGTTATGCCTGAAGAGCGCCTACGTGTTATAAAAGTATATTGCTGCACAAAAGTGCCTAACTGTGTAACAGTCTCTTTGAACACAATATAAATGCTACTGTGGACCACAGGGGTTAATCCATTACAACAAGGCAATTAGATTTAGTGACTGTTTGGAAGATAAAAGCAGCAAGTCATAATCAATCCTGAGAACCCAGACATGATAAATTTCTATAATTTCCTCTTACTTCATAGATCTGAGTATGACAAAGCGAGTTAGGGTGGAGTGGTTACAGTCCCATGTCAGAAATGCAAGAGGAATTTTATTTTTATTAAACAAGTTACTTGCAAAAAAGGAGTCTTTCTCTCGCTCTCTTTCTGGAAATCCCATTCCAGATGGTGATACGTTTAGCCCTCAAACATTTTGTAGATGCCTCTTGTCAAGCTTTGACAGTCAGCTTCTAGAGGGAGATGGGAAACAATTTTTTCCTGATTTTCCTACTGTCCGGTGACTTCAAATTGAAGGTGTCATTCCCCATGTTCTGGCTAAATCATGCCCGTAAAGTTATGTTCTGCTTAAAGCTTGTGTCACCCATTGTGGCTAGTGGAAATACATATTTTCAGTCTTGTCTTGAGGTGCTATGTAGTGTTACACACAGCCCAATGGTTCCTGAGCCATATTTCAGTAGAGGACAAAAGGACTTCTGCAACTGAGTGGCAAACCCCCAGGCGCAATGCTAAGCTGTCCACAGAGCCGAGCCCCTGGGCCAGAAAGAAAGACTCACCAAAAGGAAAGCCACCACGTAAGCTGGATCTGTTCACACGTTGAAACTCTCTGCAGCAGTGTGACAAACCATTTAACGAGGCTGGAGGAGAATCATGGCTCTCTTACAATGTTCTCCAGCAACCTGTGTGTTGCCACAAATTAGACGCTTGAGGTTGAATGCCTGCTTGTCATGACTCCACAGATTTCAATGTGTGGTGCTACATCTACAGAATAAAAGAGCTTGTTCTCAAAGGATACGGATGTCATAAGATGAGAGGTAATGGCCTTAAGTTGTGCCAGGGGAGGTTCAAGTTAGATATTAGGAAAAAAATTCTTAGAAGGAGAGGTGATGCTTTGAAACAGGCTGCCCAGGAAGTGGTGGGGTCCCTGTCCCTGGAGGTGTTCCAGAACTGCGGAGATGTGGCACTGAGGGACATGGTCAGTGGGCATGATAGGATGGGTTGGGGTGGGACTTGATGATCTGAGAGGTCTTTTCCGACCTTAATGATTCCATGATTCTATAATTCTATGATTCTATGATCCAGGCAATGCCTTCAGAATGCTGATCTCTGTGCAGTCACTCCTCAGACTTCCCCTGGGGACTCAGTTTAGAGAAATGGCAATCCCAGCTGCAAGGCACTGCCTTTCTGCACAGTGCTGCACATCCCTCTCAGCATGTGTTAGCTGGAGACTTTTAGTAGCTGGGGTCTGAGATTCAGTACAGACAGTGAGGCTTGTCTCATCTGGTTTTGGCTCTGCACAGATCAGTGACCAAATGCAGGCTAGTCAGTGTGATCCTCTCTGCACTTGGGAGGAAAAGATCAGGGAAGGATTAGGATCATGAAAAGAGAGAGATCACCAAGGGATAAAATATCCCTTTATGGGTTAGACAGGGGAATTAATGCTCTTTTCAAGTGCTGCTAAACACACAGAGAGACCAAAGAATTTGTTTAGAAAATATACTTAACATTTAGACAGCTGAAGTCAGGTGAGTTTAATCACACTTGTTAAATGTGCAACAAGGTAGAGGTAAGACAAGTTGAGGTACTTGGAATGGTCTGGTACCCCCATCAGCTCACTAGCATTGCGCTCCTCAGTTTTCACACAACCAGAAGAAAGCCTTAAGGTGAGTAGGCTTGGGCAGTATCCAGGCATTGGTCCCTCACAGGGGTTCTGAAAGTTCTGAAACACTGCATAGGAGTTCTCAGGAATACACTTCAGATTTCACTGGCTGGTCAACTCTACATTTTCCTAGAAGAATTTGGCAAGTTGTCATCTTTGGTGAGCCTGCAGCTCAGCACTGCAGTAGAGCACTAACCAAAGAGCTGACACGACTGTTAGAGTAAATGAGCTGCAGCAGGATCCCCTCTGCTCCCTACCTGCCCATCACGTCCACTGAGGTGAGTCTGCTGGTGGCACTTGGGCCAGGAGAGCTGGTTAACTGAGGGACACATAATCCACGCTGTGCCAACTGGCCTTTGTATCTATGATGATGTGACCAGTTGACTTCAGTGCAGGCATTCCTCTTCTGCCAGCAATTTACTGGGGCTTTCAGCATTTTTTCTTATTAGTAGAAGAGTATGCGAGGAGGAAGAACATGGTAGCATCTAAGTGCAGCCATGAATTTTGTGAACAGTTTGCTGGAAACCACATTAATGACTTCATCAAGGCTAAGTGCACACATCAGCCCAGTGATATTTACTTTTTAAAATAAATTTAGTGCGCAGGAAAGATGCCCATCTGACAGTCCCTAGGGCTGAAGCCCTCTCCTAACCACAGAAAAGATATAGTGAAAGCAGTGGTGGGATATACCTCACCACATTGCCATGCACATATGGGCCTCAAGCCTGTTTCAGAAGGGTCACCTCTAAACTGGCAGAACTCAATAGTACATCCTTCACTGCTTATCTGGATTTGGAAGGGGTTCCAGTTCATGCCAGTATTAATAGTATCTTTAGTGCTACAGTAACCAGAGACTGATTCTTTTCCAAACTGCAGCAGAAAAAATCAAATTACAGCTTCCCAAGGCTCATCACTATTTTGATGATCTTTGGAAGAAATTTCCCATAAATATCTCTACATCTATTCTACTGTCGTGACTTTGATTCTCTTCTTAAATCTCTCCTTTGCCATGTTTTCTTTCTAAAGACGACAACGCTAAAAAAAGAAAATAAAATAAAAATAATATCTCAATCTCAATCTAATTCCCTGTCGAGAAGCAATAGCTCAGTGTCTTTTACTCCACGGTATCTATTGACTCATTCTCACCCGTCTGGTGGCTCATCATCAGCTCTAACCACCTGTATGATTTATGGCAGCCCTCAGCCACCAGACACCTCCTGCTGCACCGGGACACCTAAGAGGTGGGCAGTGCCAGACTGCTCTGATGAATGGTTGGCTTCTGAATGCAGAAAGGTTAGATGGCTCTGGCACAGCTTTTTAATGGAAGAAGACACTTTTAATGGAGTCTATGCAGAAAACACAGTGAGGTCCAGGTCTCCTGCAACAACAACAACAACAGTTTCAGACAACCCCAACCACAAAATTCATATCCAATTCAGGATGTGAACAGCCATAAATTTTGCTCCTTGTTATGAAATTCAGGTCAGATTCTCATTGCAAATGATTTCTAGGGCCAGCTTCGTAACTGGACCCAGGCCATTCTCTGCTAGGAACTGAATCACTGCACATAGAAAACTGGAAAATTCTCAAATGAAAAGAAAAATGCTGAAAAAAAGTTAATTGACAAGCCTTATAGCAAAAGGCCATTACCTGGGTACTTTGTTTGTAGCGCTTAAGGCTGCCAAGTCCTAATTTGTCACACTTCTATATTCCAATGGTGGTGAAATTTAGCACATACTGTTTTTGCATGGCTATTATTTCAAGTGAAGCCATTATAGATAAAAGGCAAAAGCAAGTTTTCCTTTCTCCTTCCTCATGCCACTGACCACAACATTTCAAGCCCGACAAAGAAAATGGCAAGGAGGCTATTTCAAACCAGAGAGGAAAGAGTATTTTAACAGCCTGAATGCTGAGCCTTGAAATTCACCACTTTTAGATAAGATTAACAAATATACTTGAGAACCTAAACTAAATAATTGATTTGTAAGCACAATTATCACGCACACAGTGCAATAGTTATTTCTTTTGTTAAAGTAGATTTTGCTATATTTCAGTTTGTGTTCCCTGCCTTTTCTTCTTTCACTGGGATCCACTGAGATGAGCCTAGCTCTGTCTTCTTTTCCACTCCAGCCAAGCATTTCTACACACTGATAAGATCCCCTTGAGCATTCTCTCCACTAGACCAAACAACCCCAGGTCTCTGCATCATGTCCATGTCCAGCACTGGCCCCAGCTCTCCAGCTTTGTCGCATCAGTGCTGAGCAGAAGGGAAGGATCACCTCGACTGACCTCCTAGCAACATTTCTCCTAATGCAGGCAGGATTTCCACAAGGGAACATCATTGCTTGCTCATAGTCAGTTTCATGGCCACCACCCCGATCCCTCTACTGCAAAGATACTTTCAATATAGTTGGTCCCCAGCCTCTACTGGTCTTTGAGCTGCTCCTACCAAGGGCCAGGACTTGGTATTTCCCTTTGCTGAACTCCATGAGGTTCCTGTCATCCCGTTTCTCCAGCCTGTTGAGGTTCCCCTAACTGGCAGCACACCCATCTGGTCCATCAACCACTCACTTGCTTTTGTATAATCTGCAAAGTTTATGAAGGTCCACTCTGTCTCATCATCCAATCATTAAGGTTGGAAAAGACCTCCAAGATCCCCAAGCCCAACCCCAGCCCACCCCACCATGCCCACTGCCCACATCCCTCAGTGCCACAACTCCTTGGTTCTGGGACACCTCCAGGGTCGGGGCCCCCACCACTCCTTGGGCAGCTGTGCCAGTGCCTGATAGCACTTCCTGAGAAGAAATTGTTCTTAATTCCTCTCCTGGTGCAACTTAAGGCCATTACTTCTCATCCTTGATATTAACATAGATGTTAAATGCTGCAGCTCCCTGTATAAACTCCCTAGTGCAAGCCACCACCGACTGGCATCCAAATGGATGTCATGCCACTGATCACAGCATTCGAAGCCTGACATATTACATACGTAGTATTCTTTTCTCACCTGGATTCTTTATCATATGCTCCTTTAAACATTTACACATGCATGTAAGTGGCTGGCATTAAAAATGTATATAGTTCCAATCGTTTCAGTGTTACTCTTGTGCATGAACCTGTACAGGATCCAAACATAGAGGATAACCTCTTTGGATCTAAACAAGAAATGTACATCTAACCTCAGAATGCTGAGCATCTCAGAAATATAGCTAAGAATTATGGACTTTGGGAAACTTTATGGGGAGAAAGATCAGGAATGGAAACTATGAATATTTCAGTGCGTTCTTGTTGATTTTTTTAATGTAAATTTCACTGAGGCCAATCTCTTCAGTCCATGCTTTTTTTAAACACTTCCATACCTCCTGAAGTATCCATGGTATGTTAATAGCCAGCTTTTATGCAGCGCAAGCAAAACTACGCCGTTTCAAGTTATCAGAGTTCCTGCTTTGCAAAAACTGTCACCTTACCAAGGTTTTGCACTTAGTTTTATTGAGAAACAAGGTTTCTTTCTGCATCTTTTCTGAATTAAGAAAGGAAGGGCAAAGGTAGGCAATGAAACGTGCTGTGAAACATAGTTATGTACGAGGAACCATGCGTGTAATGTGTATTTTCGTAACGTTCCCAGCAGCAGCTGAACTTCCACTCCATAAGAGCTTTCATGTTTCTTTTTTTCTATGGAAGGGAAGGGAAGATTTCCAGCACTTCAGTGTTAAGTTTCCATATCATGCTTTTGCTGGAAATGTCCGCTTTCCATACAGTACCTCTGAGTCATGGCTCAATGGGAACGTTGACTATAATCTCCTCTTGACATTAAGATGTTGCTGAGCGACTGGAGGATATTTCAAGCACTGGAATTCATGTTCAGCCACATGTTTGGGCTGACAACCAGTCAAACCTTGCTAGAGCAATATTTTTCTATGTCGTTAGTTTTTATACCAAACAAGGTCTGTAGTAACTGGATGCCTCGATTGAGCAAAACTGTTTACAAGAAATAAATCATTCCTGGCATTAAGAAAATACAAGGCCTGTGATTCGCAAGCGCAGCATCATTCAGATCTTTATTTCTCATAAACCTAACCCCTAAGCATGTGTATTCTCATACACTGTGACTTACACTTTGAGTTGTGGTCAGTGCGTTTCCACAACCCCTTATTATCCTTCTTACCTAATCTTGTAACCATATTTAGCTGCAAATGCAAAAGCCAACATATCACCTCTCAAAAAAAAAAAAAAAAAAAGGAAAAAAGATTCAACTGAAGACCTGATGCAAGATAGGCATTCTATTTGCTTAACACTAAACCTTAATTCTAATGGAAAACTCCCAGTGACGCCCAAAGACCAGACTTCGGCTCTGAGAATTGCATTTGGCTTGTGCAAACCATGCGTGAGCCGGAGTTTCAGGTCCTCTTTCTACTGACCTGCAGAGGATATGAGCTATTACAGCCTGGCTTTCCGCTCTGCAGGTCCCAGAGTTGCACCATGACGTGTCAGGTAAGCAGAGGCACATCCACCACTTGGCTTGTCAGCCCTCAGGGCTGCAGATGAGCAGAGGAGATGTGCAGTCCCTTGTGGCTCAGGGCTTGGGTTTTCAGACACATTTCAGAAAATAAGGTGGTCTTTCCATTGCATTTATGGAGCAGCAGCCCTCTTTGCAAGCCCTAGAAGGTATCTGCCAAAAGCAGAGAGCACCGTGCAAACCACTTGGAAGCGAAAAAGGAAATGGGCCCCAGCACCTTGCTTGCTTCCCTCTCTGGTGCAGAAACATTTAAGCAGAGTGTCAGACCAGAACTGCCTGTCTACTTCAAAGCCACAAGATGACGTCTCTGCTCTGTCCATTTTTGCATCAAACTGTCCAAACTACAGCAACTGAATACAGTTGCAAGGCCATGCACATCCCCCTGCCCTGTCAGGAAGGATCAGACCCTGCTGGAGAGGCTTCACAGACTGATACTTTATAGAATAGATTTTTTTTTTTTCCCAACTGCAAGTTTCTTATCTCAAATAAAATGATATTCAGCTCTCTGTATGATGTATGTAGAAGTTAGTTCCTCTTTTATAACATGAGGAAAACAGCACTTGCATTTTAATGCTTGTAATCTCATCTCTCCAGACAGCTATCTCGTAGCACCAGAGCCTACTTCTTCCTCTCTTTCCGTACAACATGTAGCTTAAGAAGACCTTGATTTTTGACTCAGACGTCTCATTTCCTCACCATAGTAAAAAACAAAAGTTATTTTGAGAGCTTCATTAAGTTCCCACGCTACAAAATTTCACATTTTTTTCTCATTTAGGTAGCAGCAAATGGTGCCAGAAGCAGATAGTTACTGCTCAAGTATAAAGTGGCTTGCTTAAAAGATATTTGTTATTCCGTCCACTGTTTTAAGTGTACTGCCTCTGTATTGATGCAGGATACCAAACATCCTAGAGGTCCTCAGTCCATTTTACCTACCACATAGATGCCTTTTGTAATCAACAGAGATTTCTTCCTGGCTTTTAACTGAAATAATTACAAAAGCCCTCCCTTCTGCACACAAAAGAACAGCTGTCAGTCAACTTCAAGAACACATGGGCAGAAATTTTAGTCACTATAGGGATAGTGACCAACCAGATTTTAACTGTGATACTTCTGGTTCTAAAAGTACAGCTTACATCTGACACAAAAACTATTTTCCCTACCGTTTTTGGTTACTTAGGTAATTTTAACCCATTTGCTAATCCTGCCCTCCTGGAAATCACTATTTAAAGATGTAAGTTACCAGAGATGTCAAGGGACCCCATTCATAGAATCACAGCGAGGTTGGGGCGGAAGGGAACCTAAAGTCCCCCAGTCCCCATGCCACGGGGACTGCCCATGCCCCAGCTCAGGCTGCCCAAGGGATGCATGCCTCCAGGGATGGGGCACCGCAGCTCTGGGCAGCAGTGCCAGGGCCTCACTGCCCTCTGAGTGAAGGATTTCTGTCTAACATCTAATCTAAACCTCCCTTCTTTTAGTTTAAACCCATGCCACTCTGTCCTATCACTATCAGAACAAGTAAAAAGTCACTCCCTCTCCTGCTTATGAGCTCCCTCAAGTGCTGGAAGGCCGCAGTGAGGTCTCCCCACATGCAGCCTTCCCTTCTCCAAGCTGAACACCCCCAGCTCCCTCAGCCTTTCTCCATAGAGAGGTGCTCCAGCCCTCTGAGCATCCTCCTGGCCTCCTCTGGCCCCGCTCCCACAGCCCCACATCCCTCCTGTGCTGGGGGCCCCAGGTCTGGGCGCAGCACTGGCAGCCTGAAAGGGGCAGAGCAGAGGGGGGACAGTCCCACCCGCCTGCTGCCCCCCCTCTGTTGACACAGCCCAGGGTGCAGTTGTCCTTCTGGGCTTCAAGAGCACACTGCTGGTTCGTGTGAGGCTTCTCGCCCTCCAGGAACCCCAGAACAGTCACATTTATAAATCCAATTAAGTGGGTCAGGCCCTTTTGCTGGTCCTGGGCAAATGGCACAAATTATGTCTGTATCTTCTCTCTCATTCCCAAAGGCCCTCAAAAGCGCTGCTTTGCTTACCAGGAATACCACCACATGGTAGCTGGACACTCCAAACCAGGTGAAGTCATTGGCATCCATGACAACCATTGTAGAGTCCCACGCCAGGCTATTAATGACTTCATTTTCTCATCTTAATAAATACTTTTTATGGACGGAACGTCAAGAAAGAGCTCCATAATAGTTCCACAAACCTGTGCTTATATATTTTACAAAATGCTGTTTAGAAGAATTGACCCTTTGATCTAATATCTGCAGTTTGGTGATTCTGACACAGGCCAAGTTTGCATGCAAATTTTTAGGAGTACTTAATTCTTAGCTTTGGGGAACTTGTGCTTGGTTTTACTATTAAATAAAATATATTCCTTAAGAAAGCTATCCCCATGAAGAGTCTTTTTTTTTTTTTATGCTACATATGGACCATCTCTTTTCCACCTCCTTGCACAGACCCTGAATAATTCACTTTTGAGACAACGGTGAATAACGCTATCCCAGACCCACTCCCATAAGTGCAGGAGCTAGACTCCCTGTGTAGGGCTGCTTTTCAGCACGGTCGGCAGGCTTCAAGGCTTGGTGGTGAGTACAGAAGGTCTATCTCACGAGACTCATGACGGAAAACTCTATGCCTATTCAAGTGCTTTAAGATGTCTTTGAAGTCTCAGCTGTGAATAATCATAACATTTCCACAAAATTGACATAAATTCTATGGTGATTATACTACGTTCACCTTAACTGTGGATCCGGAGGTACAAAGCTGTGGTAGCGAGTGGCAAGTGTGCTCATGAAATTGGATAACTCACAGAGTAATTTGTAAAATTGGAGCACATGTTTGGTCATTGGATGAAATTGGAACAGCTTAACTTTGTGTCATCAGTTCTAATAATGTTAATAACATTTTCTCCTAGATGGCCATTTTTGTTAATAATCTTCAAAGTGTTTTACAAAGCTGACAAGCATAATTAAATCTAGGATTTAAGATAATGATCTGAGGCACAGTGAAGCAAAATATCATAGAATCATTTGAGATGGAAGGGACCCTTAAGGGCCATCAGTCCCACTCCCTGCAATGAACAGGGACAACCACTCTCCCTCAGTGCTCAGAGCCCCGTCCCCAGACCTTGGGTGTCACCATCAATGGGGCACCCACCACCCCTCTCAGCAACCTGTGCCAGTGCCTCACTAATCTTACTGTAAAAAAAAAATTAAGAAATAGACATATATATATTTTTTTGTTAAATCTAAATCTCCCTTTTTTAACTTGAAGCCATTTCCCCTTGTTCTGTCACAGTAGACCCTGCTAAAGAGTCTATCTCCTTCATTCTTCCACCCCGCTTTAGATACTGAATGCCACTATTAAGTCTCCCAAGCCTTCTCTTCCCAGGCTGAACAATCCTCAGCCTCACCTCATAGGAGAGGTGTTCCATCCCTTGGATCATTTTTGTGACCCTCCTCTGGACACGCTCCAACAGGTCTTTCTTTCTCCTATGCTGTGGACTTACACCTGGACACAGTACTCCAGGTGAGGTCTCACCAGTGCAGAGCAGAGGGGCAGGATCACCTCTCTCACCCTCCTGGTCATGCTGCTTTGGATCCAGCCCAGGATACAGTTGGCTTTCTGGGCTGTGAGGGCACATGGCTGGCTCACGTCCAGCTTCCCATCCACCAGCACCCCCAGGTTTTTTTCAGCAGGGCTATGTTCAATCCTTTCATCCCCTAGCTTGAATTGGTAGTGGGGGTTGCCTCGACCCAGGTGCAGACCTTGCGCTTGGATTTGTTGAACCTCATGAGGTTCACCTCAGCCTGCTGCTCAGTCTGTCTAGGTCTCTCTCAGTGGCACCCCATCCTTTGGGTATGTCAGCTGTGCCATACAGCTTGGTGTCATCCACAGACTGCTGAGGGTGCACTCAACCCCACTGTTCATGTCATTGATGAAGATGTTGAAGAGCACCGGTTCTAGTACTGACCCTTGAGGGACACCACTTATCACTGATATCCATTACGACATTGAGCCATTGATCACCACTCTCTAGGTATGACCTTGCAACCTGTTCTCATCTGTTGAACAGTCCACCCATCAAACTATATTTTACCCATTTAGAGAGAAGGGTGTTATAGGGACTGTGTCAAAGGCCTTGCTGAAGTGTAGATGACATCATTGCTCTTTCCTCGTCCACTGACGCAGTTGCACCATCATGGAAAGCCACCAGGTTGGTCAGGCAGAACCTGCCCTTGGTGAAGCCATGTTGATTGTCTTCTATCACCTCCCTGTCTTCCATGTGCCTTAACACTGCTTCCAGGAAGATCTGTCTATACCATGAACTTCACCAGCACAGAAGTAAGGCTAGTTGCCTGGGTTGTCTTCTCTAAAAGACAATCTTCCAATAACTGAGTGCAACGCTGCCTTTTTCCCCAGTCACCAGGGACTTTACTTGGCCTCCATGACTCTTCAAATATCATCAAGAGTTTCTTGGCAACCACATAATCCAATTCCCTCAGAACTCTGGGGTGTATCTCTTTGGGACACATAGGCTCATGGATGCTCATGTTCCTCAGGCAGTCATGAACACGATCTTCATTTACGGTGGGAGGAGCATTCCCTCCCTATTCCCCACCTTTTAAACCATCTGCTCAAAGGTTGTGTGAAGACTGAGGCAAAAAAAGTGGTTGAGTACAACAGCCTTCTCCTCATCTGTTGTTACCAGCCCACCTGTATCGCACACTGGGAGGAAAGTACTCTCTCAGACTTTCCTTTTCTGGTTTATGTATCCATAGAAACTTCTCTTGTTCTTCCTTGCACTCTTTGCCAAGTCCAGTTCCGGCTGGGCCTTGGCCTTCCTGGCTCTGTCCCTACACAGCCCAGCAGCATCCCTATACTCCTTCCAGGGCACCTGTCTCTGCCTCCAATGTTAGGTGTCAGGACTCACGAAGTTTTGCACACCAACGTACACCAGACTGCTTTCTCTGTAGTTAGATTCCCGATTATGTTAAATCTGCATTTTGGAGCAGCAGACTCTGAATTCTTGCCTTTTTCTACCCCAAATGCCTTTTAATATCAAACATATGATTACTATTTATTAAAAACATGCTGGTTACTGCAAAAATAACTTGCCATTATTTAAGTGTTGGTTTTTTTTGCTTCTGAAGTCCTCTGAGAAAGCCACTTTCAGGTGATTCCAAGGAAGAGAAATCTGCGTGCAGAAATATCATTTGAGAAGTCAATTTGTCTTTACTGAACCTCCCATTGTCTAAAGAACTGCTGCTCTTTAGAGATAGCCAAATAAGAGAACCCAGTGTATTTACAAAAAAAAAAAAAGCACAACCCTTCGACAAATAAATCAGCAAAAGCAATTAGCAGGTATTAATCATTCAACCAACTCTAACGTTCCCCCAAGCTCAAGTGTTGCCTTCACCCCCTCACATAGCTGTAAGTAGGAACAGAGCCAGACATACTGCATTTAAACATTCAAAGACTCTCTCCTCCCTTTCCCAACAAGGAGACACACAAAACATTTCCAAAGCAAATTATAATAGAACCAACCACAGGAACATCCTGCCATTTCACAGTGGCTTATACCCAGCCAGTCTCATTGTTTTCCCAATAGAGCACAGCAGAAGAGTCCCAGCATGTTGCACTCCAACCTCAACCCTGTCAGCCCTTTCTAGCCTCAGGAATCTCAGGGTAATTTATGACCAGCTGCCTCCGCCTCTGTGGCCATCTAGGTAATTAGCAGTGTACTGAAGGGGTCTTGCTGAAGGGTGACAGCTGTGAACTTTGGATTACCCTTGATCGCTGGCACATGAATCTCTTGGCGTGCTTGCTACCCAATTTCTAAGTGGGAATGTCCTCCATCTTAGAAACACACTTCTGGAAATCCAGGTGGACTATGCTGGCATTTGTTCTTCCTTTTTGACAGCCTGATTTTCTCTAGAGCTTTTAAGACCATTCTCTTGGTATTATTAAAAGTGGTTTCCAACTCAAAGTGTCCCATCTTTAACAATATCCTCCATTCAGCTCACCTGCATTGCACACCTGTTGGGGATTAGCAGAGATCAGAAAAGAAAGGCAAGAGCCAAAGAAGGTCTTGGGTACTGAAACTGTCCTTGCAATCCCTCTAGGTCCCTGTGAAATTGAAATCTCTGCTTTGCCTTCTGCCTAACCTTAACAGATGTCTTTGAAGCACTGAGGGCTATTTTCCCTACATTTGCCCAAACTCCTAGTTCCTGCCACTGTTAAGTAGCAAAGAGCCTAACCCACGCTGCACCCCTGAATCCTTTCAATCTCTTTTAAGTGTATTAGGGTTAGGTATATAGTATAGACCTATATTTCTCTACCCAGGAATATGCTTACCAGAGAAGATTAAGGAATCTGTAGCCCTCCTTCCACACCACACATACACTCTTTGTCAGCACTGTGAAGCTAGCAGGAGCATAAGCCCTCACCTGAAGAAGAACTGTGTGAGCCCATAGATCTGTACTGTTATTTATAGGACATTCTCCAATAGTGTATTCATCGTTTTCGTACGCTTGCCTGCAGTAAAGGAAGCTGGTACTTCCTCCCACTATGACACTCTTTTTATATCTCTTCATTACTTATCAATTTAACCAAATTTTACAAACATTGTTCACGTGTTCCCAAAACGGAGCCCAAGTAAAAAAAAATCCATTGTTGTACGGTATAAAACACAACAAAACCTGAATAGGTGTTTCATTAAAAGTTTCTACTATCCCTCTTCTCTGGAGCAGAGATTTGGAATTCAGTAAGGGGCTTACCCTAATGTCAGAGACATGCCTTTTCCTGCGAAAAACCTTCCCTGGTGAAATTACCCTGTGAAATTATCCCATGAAATGAGCTTTTGGGAACTCTGAGGTCACACACACTCCACAGAGACTTTTTTACTTTTTTTTTTTTTTTTTTCAGGTTTAACAGCTTTGGAGTTTCCTCCAGCCCTAAGCCAAAAAAATGAGTTTCCTGCTAATTTGCTGCTCTTGGCTGTCGAAGGTGTGCTGGTAAGCCTGGGAGATGGGAGACATGCTTCTGGTGTGCTCCCATTGCTCCTCCTGCTGGAGCTGGGCTGTATGAGGGAGGCTGGGCAGGTGGGAGGTGGATGAGAACAGGGCAAGGCAAAAGCCAGCCCCTCGAGCATGGGTCAGACCGGGTCATCGCCACGGGGTCATGTATGAATGGTTCCCCCACAGTGACAAGAGTTGTCAATTGAAATTGTTTTTTAAATGAAAAATGAACATTCTGTGCTGGCTTTGCAGCTGAAAGAGAAGAAATAACAAGAAGATCGGGGATATGAGCGCAAGTATCAAAAGTGGGAATCACAGCCAGAAAGCAGATGCAGCCTGTTACACCACTCCTGTCTCCCCTGGGTCCATTTTCACAGAATCACAGAACGGTTTGAGCAGGAAGGAACCCCTGAGGCCATCAGTCCAGCCCTGCAATGCACAGGGACAGCACAGCTCCGTCAGTGCTCAGAGCCCCGTCCCCTGGCCTTGGCTGTGTGCAGGGATGGGGCAGCCCCACCTCTGGGCACCCTGTGCAGTGCCTCACTGCCTCACTGCAAACAGCTCCTTCCTTCCATCCAGCTACATCTCCCCTCCTTTAGTCTGAAGCCATTTCCCCTTGTCCTGTCACACAGACCCTGCTCAAGAGTCTGTTCCCTTCTTTCCTGCAGCCCCTTTAGGTACTGAAGGCCGCTCTCAGCTCTCCCAGCAGCCTTCTCCTCTCCACTCCACTTCACTGGCTCCGTACATTTCTCATCCACCCCCAAGACTAATGAACCTGAGCACTCAACAAGATGCAGATTGTGTAGAAGAGATAGGATATGATCATTTTATTCCAGGCATTATAGTGAACCTTCTGCACATGGAAAGAAAACTGAGGTTGCAAAGGCCACATAAACTTTTCCTAATTTCTCACTTGGCATTGTGACCTAAAGTTCTGGAAGCACAGGGGGTGTATGTGCATGCATATGTATGTAATAAATGTTTTGTTGTTTTTTTTTTTCCCAGCTAATTTGTGTCTGGGTTAACACAGACTTCAAACTGTCTAGTGTGAAAACACACAACATATTAGATTAAAATTCAGTCAGAAACTGGTGTTTTTCTACCACAAATAGGAAAACAAGGAGAGTTTCATGAATTTGGTTGCTCAGTGACCTAATAGAGATCTTTCAAACCTCAGTGGTGGATTCCTGTCTCCGGGCTCCCTTGTGGTCAGGGAAGTGTGAGGAGCCACAAATGACAGCATGTTCTTGGCAGCAGCATGCCAGCTTTGCAAGTACTATAGGACTCTGGTATTTCAGGTCCTCATTTCATAGAACAAATCACAGAATGGCTTAGCTTGGAAGGGACCTCAAAGCCCACCAGTTCCACACCCTGCTGTGGGCTGGGAGCCCCCTCCAGCTCAGGCTGCCCAGGGCCCATCCATGGCCTTGCATGCCTACAGGGATGGGGCACCCACAGCTCTGGGCAGCCGTGCCAGGGCCTCACTGCCTTTGAGTAAAGGATATCCTCCTAACATCTAACCTACACCTCCCTTCTTTTAGTTTAAAGCCATGCCACACTGTCCTATCACTATCAGACTCTAAGAACTCACTCCCTCTCCTGCTTATGAGCTCCCTCAAGCACTGGAAGGCCGCAGTGAGGTCTTCCCACACGCAGCCTTCCCTTCTCCAAGCTGAACACCCCCAGCTCCCTCAGCCTTTCTCCATAGAGAGGTGCTCCAGCCCTCTGAGCATCCTCCTGGCCTCCTCTGGCCCCGCTCCTGCACCCCCACATCCCTCATGTTCTGGGGGCCCCAGGCCTGGACGCAGCACTGGCAGCCTGAAAGGGGCAGAGCACAGGCGGACAGTCCCCCCTGTCCACTGCCACCCCTCTGCTGATGCAGCCCAGGGCACTGTTGTCCTTCCGGGCTTCAAGGGCACACTGCTGGCTCATGTGCAGCTTTTCATCCATCAAGACCCCCAAGTCCTTCTCTACAGCACTGATCTCTATGAGCTCTTCTCAGTCTCAAACCAAGTGCAACACCCTGCACTCGGCCTTGTCAAACCTCGTTAGATTCTTGTGTGCCCACTTTTCAAGTATATCCAGGTCCCTCTGGATGGCATCCTTCCCTTCTATTGTGTCAACTGCCACTCAGCTTGGTGTCATCAATAAACTTGCTGAGGATGCACTCAACCCCACTGTCTATGTCTCTTCTCAGTCTGTACTTGTATGTGTGATTCTCAAACCAAGTGCAACACCCTGTACTTGGCCTTGCTAAGCCCCATTAGATTCTCGTGCACCCACTTTTCAAGTGTGGCCAGGTCCCTCTGGATGGTATTCCTCCCTTCTATTGTGCCATCTGCATCACTCAGCTTGGTGTCACTAATAAACTTGCTGAAGGTACACTCAGTCCCACTGTTTATGTCATTAATAAAGATGTTGAAGAGTACCTGTTGCAAGACAGGCCCCTGAGGGATACTGATCATCATCGACCTCCACCTGGACATAGAGTCATTGACAACAAATGGCTATGACCATCCAGCCAATTCCTTACCCACCTACTAGTCTATGCTTCACATCCATATCTCTCAATTTAGAGATAAGGATGTGATGTGGGACAGTGTCAAATGCCTTGCAGAAGTCCAGGTGGATGACAGCAGCTGTCCTTCCTTTGTCCATCAATGTCATCATTCCATCATAGAAGGCCACCAGAGTGGTTAGGCACAATCTGCTCTTGATGAAGCCATGCTGACTGTCTCAGATCACTTCCTCATCTCACATGTGCCTTAATATCTCTTCCAGGAGGATCCACTCCATGATTTTCCCAGGCACAGATGTGAGGCACACTGGCCTGTAGTTCCCCAGGTCTTCCTTTCTCCCTTTTTTGACTATGGGAGTGATGTTTCCCTTTTTCCTGTCACTGGGGACCTCACCTGACAGCCATGATTTTTTAAATATGACGGGGAACAGCTTGGCAACCACATCAGCCAGTTCCTTCACCACCCTGGGATGCATGTCACCTGGCCCCATATACTCATACATTTTCAGCCTCGTGAGGTGATCTTGGACTTGCTCCTCTCTTACACTGGGAGGAATTTTGCTCCCCTGATACCTGCTTAGAAGTTCAGGGACATGAGAGGAATGTGAAGACCAAGGCAAAAAAACTCATTAAGTACCTCAGCCTTCTCCGTCTCTGAGGAGGCCATATCTCCCTTTTCCTTTATCAGAGAGGGTACACTCTCCTTTGCCTGTTTCTCCTGCCCAGTGTATCTGAAGAATCTCTTCTTGTTGTTTTTCACATCCTTTGCCAAGTTCAACTCCATCTGCACCTTGACTTCCCTGACTACATCCCTGTACATCCAGACACCATCCCTATACTCTTCCCAGGCCGCCCATCCCTACTTCCACTACTAGCACTTTTCCTTTTTTAAGCTCAGTCTGAATGGCAGGTCCTTGCACTGCCATGCTGGTTTCCTGCCTTGTCTGCTTGACTTTTTATTCTGGGGAATGGAGAGCTCTGCGCTCTCAGAAAGGCATCCTTAAAGTGCAGCCAGCTCTTCAGTTTGTCCTGAATATTCATATTACAACCCTCAGACATCCTCCTGCAGTAAGCAGTCCTGCTTACTCCAAATCACTCATCTCAAAAGTGTGCCCAGCACTGACGAATGATCAGGATTCAGAGCTGGGGATACTCCTGCAGGACACAGCCTGAGCTTGTCTATACAGAACTACAAATTCAGCCCAGAATCTAACTGGTGTATCTAACAGGGAGAGGCGGATCTGCAATAGCCCAGTGTATAGCAGTGGGGGACAAATACCAGAACTCCTCCTGCTCCAAGTCCAAACCTGGTAGCCTTCTACGATGTCATCACTGGCTGGGTAGATGAGGGGAGAGCAGTGGATATCATGTACGTTGACTTCAGGATGGTGTTTGACACTGTCTCCCACAACGTCCTTGTAATGAAACTTAGAAAATGTGGGTTAGATGAGTGGATGGTGAGGTGCATGGAGAGCTGCTTGGCATTGCTCAGAGAGCCGTGATCAGCGGCTCAGTCTGGTTGGAGGCTGTAACTAGTGATGTTCCTCAGAGCTCAGTGCTGGGTCCGGTCTTGTACAATATCTTCATCAGCGACCAGGATGAAGGGGAAGAGTTCACCCTCAGCATGTTCACTGATGATACGAAGCTGGGAGGAGCGGCTGACACACCTGAAGGCTGTGCTGCCATTCTGTGAGACCTGGACAGACTGGACAGTTGGGCAGGGAGGAATCTGATGAGGTTTAACAAGAGCAAGTGTAGTGTCTTGCACGTGGGGAGGAATAACCACATGCATCAGTACAGGTTGGGGGCTGACCTGCTAGAGGGGAGCTCTGCAGAGAAGGACCTGGGGATCCTCAAGGACAACAGGTTGGTCATGAGCCAGCAGAGTGCCCTGGTGGCCAAGAAGGCCATTGGGATCCTGGGATGCATTAAAAAGAGTGTGGCCAGCAGGGTGAGGGAGGTGATCCTCCCCTTCTATTCTGGTCTGGTGATGCCACATTTAGAATACTGTGTCTGGGCTCCCCGGTTCAAAAACGACAGGGATTTCCAGTCCAGCAGAGGGCCACAAAGATGATAAAGGGCCTGGAGCATCTCCTGTATGAGGAAAGGCTGAGTGACCTGGGTCTGTTCAGCCTGGGGAAAAGAAGAGTGAGGGGGGATCTGATCAATGTTTATAAATATCTGAAGTGAGATGGAAGGCAAATGGGTGAGGCCAGGCTCTTCTCGGACGTGTGCAGCGATAGGACAAGGAGCAATGGCCTGAAACTTGAACACAGGAAGCTCTGTACTAACATGTGAAAGAACTTCTTTAAGGTAAGGGTGATGGAGCACTGGCACAGGCTGCCCAGAGAGGTGGGGGGGTCTTCTTCTATGGAGATATTCAAGACCCATCTGGATGTCGACCTGTGTGATCTATTGTAGGGAGCGGCTTTAGCAGGGGGGTTGGACTCCATGATCTCTTGAGATCCCTTCCAATCCCTGCAATTCTGTGGTTCTGTGATAAATTTATGATCCCAAAATTGGTGGTTCAACTCCCTTTTTTGCAGCTATAAACACCTTTTCTGTATCTCCATTTTTACACTCATCTCTGCTGCATTTCATGTAAACTTAACTTACTACTCTTTATTTCCTGCTCCTTATTTCTACATGTGTATTAATAGAGATAGGAGCCTTGAGGAAAGACTGTATGTGATAAATAACGACTGTCAGTGCCAAAAGAGAATGTTTTGAATCTGACTGGCATCCTTAATTCTATCATTTATCAGCTTTTAAGTGCTTGATTCCACAGCTATAGAACAGTGGGGTTTTTCAGGTTGGTGAGTACTTTTTTTTTTTTTTAAATGTAATCCCCTAGGTCTCAAAAGATAAATAACAAGCTAAAAACTACCATCACTGCCATAATCTCCATGGTCCATCAGGTGTTACCACGCTGACATCCACCTGGGTCAAGGGAAGGACTGGGTTCTTTTGGTGTAGACTATGCAACAGCCACCATTAAAAAAAAGAGAGAAGCCAGTAGTGGGAATTGACTGCCATCTTCAAGTGAAGCTAGGCTGAGGTGAGAAAACTCCACCAGTCATTTTCACAGACATTTACTGACTTCAAAGGAATAATGAACAATAGAAATGCTGGGAGCCATCCAGACCATAGAATCTGCTGCAATGAACAGAAAGCCAGGGTTGATTCCTTCTTTCCCATCTTCTCTAATTTCTCTGTCTCTCCTATTTCTGACACTTTACCTAATTCCATCCTTCTCACCTAGACAGTCTCAAATGTAAATGCTCCACACAGCAGAAATATCAACTGATGCTTGTGAGCATTTTATAATTCGCTGGATGGACAGACTGAGGAACATAGCAGACAGAAAAATAGATAAAGTCTCCTACAGACAGGCACACAGACAGAGACATGTGTTTCTTTGACCTGCTGAAACCCTGATAACAAATTTCATATTCACGCTGTGTTCAAAATCTGCAGAAAAAAATATTTCAGGACATTTTATACTAAATTCACAGAAGCTAGAGTCAGCACTTGTTCACACACATCAAAGCCCTGTATAAACATGGGCACATTGGACTCTACAGTAGAGATGCTAATGGCTTTTTCTGTAGAGGTTTTCTTTTTGGTCACTCATGCGGTGGAACAGATAATTTTCAAGAAGCACAGTAAGGAAATTCAGTAAGGTCCAAGGAAGTGGGTATTGTCATCTGCTAACTGGCATGTTGTGCTTTGAAGTTAGGAGAAGCCACAGTGCTCACCACACCGCCACGGTCAATTTTTGAGTGGTAATGTCTTCCTCCAGCTGTCATTATGTCAACCACTGTAATAATGTGCTCCCTCTCTAGCTTTGAAGGTTTTTTCCGATCAGTGTTTAGGATTTTATCGGAAGAGTCATGGACCTTAGGGGAATGGCTGCCAAAAACTCACTGTTGAAGTTTGCAGGATCAGATTACGGTGGTGGAGAGAGGGTGAGAGTCCAAGACAACTTCAGACAAATCTGTCTAACTCAGTTTATTTGATACAGGTTGTCTGATTGCACAAAGCCTTATTTTCCTGTCAATAAGAAAGTATTGCTGCCTAATAGCAAGGAAATTATATGGCTGTATTCAGGCTCAACAGAATGGACCTTATAGCAAAATCATCTTATCCCCTTGTGATAGTCATTTTCTATTAATATTAAGGTATATAGAAAAGAAAAAAGCCTTGGTAAGAATGATGTTCTTTGAAAGACTAAATTTTCATCAGTTCTTTATTGCACAGATACTGAGTACTGAAATGACACTGCAGATTACGATTTAATGCTTTTTATCCTTTATCTCTTTAACCACTTTATCCTCTCAATAGCTCCCTTTCTTTGGAAAGAAACGCTCTGTCAGGTCTGTTATGGTCATGGAATGCAAATCAGCTCATTTAGATCCTCATTATCTTTGCTAAAATATGATCCAGAGCTAGCCAAAGACCCCGTGTAACATCTATTGCTATACTTGCCTTATGGTGCTGCTTACCCAGGTTGAATATAAGACTATGAGATGACCAGAGTTTATGAATCCCATGCCCAACTCCAGTGCTTGACCACAACAGCACCCTTCTCTTTAATCAGTCGCATTTGCTTTTTCACTTTTCTAAAATCTCCTTGATGAGGTTTTGCATAAAAGTAACATGGTGCCAGTATTGGGCTGAAAGTAGAATTCAGATGGACCGTTCCAATCCTAGTGGCTTCTGTGGGTTTGAGTTAGTATTAACAAGAGGAGGATTTGCGTTGGCATTACTTTGTCTCCAAAAGGATTTCAGCAATCAGTGTTGAGGATGGATAAGGAGAGAAAGGCAGTGAAAGTATGGATTTATGCAAGTCCACATCTTGGTCATTATGTTCAGTTTCTTTCAGGTGATAAAACCTCATGGTCAGTCATTTCTTGAATACAGTGATTTTGAATCAACTTTTTTTCAGAATAAGAAGTATTGCATATCATAAACAGAAAATCATGTGTACTCATATGTTTCAGTCAAAGTTTGCATTAAGTCCATATAAAGAGAGCCTCTTTGAACTCAGGTGGCAGTGTTTGGTGTGTCTGGATAAAGTTTCACTTCCAGACCAACGGTTTTAAGGAAACATGAACTCATAATATCTGTGGATAATTTTTAATTCCACAAATATTGGTAATTAGCATCTAAGTATTACACAAAAAAGGTTTTGGTGAGCTGATACCTAATTTTATACCCTTAAAAGCTCAGGAGAATTCCAGAAGATGAGATCAAGACTAATGTGCATGTTTTCAAGACAAAATTGTGAGACAATGCAAATAGTTAATCAGATAACTAAGAATAATCTCACTTCAAGTCATGGCAAAATTAAAGGAATGCAGAAAAGTGATTCAATAAGTAAAGAATTAAGGAATAAGGTGTAATTAGTGCCACTCAGTAAGTTCAAATTAACCTGATTCTTGTTTGAAATAACATACTTGAATATAGCAATATCTGCCAAGATACATGACATATATACGTTCTTGTAAGGTCAATTGACTGTGCCATTATTCTCCTTCAGCCACGAGCACTGCACAGTCTCAATAGCACATATGTTAAATGGATTAAGAAATGATTAGCTAGCAGATCCCAGAAATAGGAATGTCAACAGGAAATTAGTTTTGAATACAGTACATCCACTGGGATCCTGCAAGGATTGGTATAATATGCCATGTCATTCAATGCTTTAATCATCGTTCTGAAAACAAATATAAAAATTGCTGCTAATAAAATTTTTGGGTTACACAAAGTTTTCCAAGTGAATAATAAATGAAGACAGAGCCACAATACAGATTATTCAGTAACTCCATCTGAATCAAACTAAAGACAGTTTAGAAGATCCAAATGTAAGTCTACTTCTCGCAAGTAGTACAGACTATATACAAGATCCTTTCTGGAAAATATGAGTAGCCACATGGAAATTATGTTTTGGCAAGGCAGGACGTGCCCCAGAATAAGCATGGTGGTGTGAACTGTAATAATCAGTGATTCACTGATCACATCATTTCGAGTTTTCAGTTTAAGACCACAGGGACCAAGTTCACCTGACTGGAGGCAGAAGCCTGCACAGAGCTAGTCACTCTGGACTCTTTTTATAGCCAATAAGGAGAGAACCAGTTCAAAGTCATGACATGTCTCTTCCAGATATACACAGCAAAAATAAACAAGATGAAATAGTCCCTGAAGAGATCCTATTTCTTTCCTTTGATTACAAAAGATACCAGGGTGACTAACTTAGACGTAAATATCCTCAGTGTAGATTTCTGAAGTACATGATATCCTACTGCAGGTGACAACAAAGGAAATAAATTCCCTTGAATTCAGGAGGCATTAATGTATCTCTTAGTACTCCTTCAGAACAGAATCAGAAATGATTCTATACACCGCTAAATAATCATGATACTGCAGATTGCATGTAATGGTGTTTTCATGGCATTAAGGCCATTAGTTTTCTCTTAATATCCATTCTTCAAAGTGAAATTCAACAATAATATCAATGCATGCTGATTGTTGGAGACTTCAGGGTGTCTTTCTCATAAATTCAAACATATCTGTCTCTCAAGCAGATCTACTGACATTTCCAGTGATGGGGAAGAGAGAATGGCAGGCTTGTTCACCCCTGCATGTCTGGCTTGCATCCCTGACTTGACATCATTGCTCATGCCATACTCCAGCATAATCGAGCAGGTCAGTGGTTATCCCCAGTTTCACCCATTCCAGATTCCACCCTTAACCCTCCAAAATGAGTCTTTTATAGTTAAATGATTCACTTATTAGGTAAAATAAACATGAAAATAATGGCAAGTTAAAATAAAGCAAAGTAGCATGGAGTTAAATTCAGACTGACACTGAGCAAACAGTCTGGCTGGAATCATTATACCCTTTTGGAAACAGGCACGGATATCGGAGCATGGATCCAATTATTTCAACTGGGAGGACCCTTCCTGTTTCTGACTCCCTGAAGCTTTAATCTCACAGTTTAGATGCTACTTCAGAATTAAGGACAACTCTCATGTAGTTGTCATCTACAGGAACTTAGGAAACTCCAAACTGGGTTCTGAGACCAGGAAAATGAAAGAAAAGTATTTAAAACTATCTAATTTATCACTTGCAAAGATCTTTAAGATCTCAGTGGTGTAAATGCTCAACAGGCCTTGGCTTCTCTGCAAGCATGGAGAGACAGCCAAACCCAAGCCAGGTTCACCAAGTCCAGATGCTGGTCTTCATATCTGGAGCCAACAGACAGGCCAACGTACACAAAAGAAAGATGAGTGGAAAGTGATGTGCAAGAGCTCTTTGACTTAAAGGAGAGAGCTGGACTATTCTTTCTCACTTACTTTTATTAATGGGGCTCCACAAATGATTTTGTCTGACTAACTGCTAGACCACTGCCTTGACCACTCATAGACTGTCCTGGTACTCCTCCTTACCTCATGCAGCAGATGTGAAGTGATACATCGAGTGGAGGGCAAGAGCAGGTAAACAGCACAGAGTAAGTTGTTGGCTCTAGTCAACTTTCTGCCTTTCAAGCACTAGCTCTCACATTCAAGCTGTGTTATCATGTAGGGAAGACAGAGTCCACTTGGACACAGGATCCATCACTGGACAAAGGCACTAGTGATGCCACACAAATACTAACATGAGAGAGCAAAGAAAAGTGTATTTTCAGTTAAGACAGGCTTGGCCAAGTTAATCAATAAGACTTCTTTCAGGCTTACTTGGTACAGTTCAAAGCAGCACTTGTAGACTTTGAACCACTATTGTAACCATATCCAGGTGTATATAATCCCTACCTGTCTGCAAGCACCGTGCTGAACACTAGCAATTCTCCTCAGCTGTACTACCAGGGATGACATTCTGATTTCCTGACCCAGCAGAACTCAGCACAATCTCAATAGTTGCATAAGATGAGGTGAGATACAAATTACAGATCAGATTTGGGTAATGCTTTTGCATGCAGTGAGAATCAAGAAGAGTTTCAGGATGTTATTTCAAATACTTGGCTCTTTATATTTTGGGGGAAGAATATGACCATTAAATACATTTCTCCATCAATTTCTTTGAAGAGTCTTAATGCAAATGGATTCATAGTATTTCTGCTGGTACACCCATGCTACTCTTCTGAATACTGTGGATTTGTAACTGTATTTGATGGCAGGCAGTTTTCATTTCTCCGTTAACACCTTAAATCATCAATGCACATAAGGGTATTATGCATACACTTAAATTCCCTTTCGGCCCCATGAAAACTATATATATATTTTTAAATACAAAAATGTTGACTTCAAAAATTGGGCAACAGTGATTTTAACAAAAGTCAAAGCTGATATCGCTATCTCTGCCAGCTGAGAGTGATCCAATCAAAACTTGGCATAATCAAGTGATATGATTCTTCCAAGCATTCATTTCAATCTTTAAAACAATCCTTTTCATCCAGCGGGCTGATACAGCATCAGTCATCACTCCAAGGAACCATTAACAAAATACGTAAAAGTCAAAAACAAGTACCTTTTATTCATGCAAATGAGGCAAGGAATGTCTTAACTTTGTTTTTATTACTCTTACTTCTTAAATGTGACAGCCCATGTTGCCTCCTTTTGAACGTCAGCTGTGTAGGCTAAATATTGTCTGGATGGGAACACCAACTTTCTGCACAACACTACACCCTGGCAGCATGTCACAGGGCTGTGGCCACACACAGTGAAGACCATCACTACATTATTCTTAAGAAAATAAAGCCATAAAGCCAGCAAGATAGCATCTCAGTAAATTTTCCCCCTTACTACTCTGGGAGATGCTGAAGATCTTTGCCAGCATATGGTAGTTCCAGGCCAAAACTACGAGAACAAATAAAATGAAGGTGGAAGTTTTCCTTGGCTGGTAAGAACCCCTGCAGTCTCCACCACTACGAGGGAAGGGTGTCCTCAGTACCATGCCCACACTTCCAGTATCCACTATCAAGAAGACATTATAACAACATGATCACTCTGTTGGACTATTTCTGCTTTCTGCAACCTTTCCAGCTGCCAGTAAAACAGCAGACACTGCCCACATGTGTACTGTAAGACAAAAATGTCAGGTTTACGGACACAAATATTGTGTTCACCTTACTAGGAAAGAGATGGCTTGGAGTCATCTACAGGCCCCTGAACCACTGCTGCTGTTGACTATAGCCAAAGCATTCAATTGAAGCCTGTCCTCTGAGTCCAGTTTAATCAACTTGTAACATCAACACCAGAAAGCAAAGAAGAATTACAGGCCTACTGCTGCCTCATGACCTCTCTACCCTATTCATATGCCCTGTCATCTGAATGAAACCTACGGAGTCTGAACTTTTGAAATCTGATGGTAATAACCATGTTCTCTTACATGACCCATACCTTCCAAATAAGTCGACAGATTGTAAATACGACTGGGAATAATGACCAGCATCCCTGGTTTGTCTGGACCTAGGGGAGAAGGTGCAGTCCCACACCAGTATTTTGTTTCCTTTGGAACTATGAATCCTTTTTTGACTCCCTTTATATTTACCCTTAAAAAAACAGAAGAGAGGCTGCAAAGAGCACTCTGCTTTTACCACTACACAAGAGATTGTAGAGTTTTGTATGAACGGGCTGGCACAAGAAACTGGTATTGTAGTGCAGATGAAGTATCATAGAGTAGTAGTAGCTAGCATAGCACTGCCTCCAGAATCTATCAGCAGCTTTCAGACAACTATTTGAACTCTGCAGGTGTGAAGTACAAAGTAATAACTCCTTGCAGAAAAGATCAAAATTTAAAAGAAAGTATTTGCTGATAGCTATAGCCTAATGCCACAATTGTATTGTATTTTAGGCAAGAAACTTGGGGATATTGTATGGAGCAGAACATTCAGCAAAATATTAAAATCCTTCCAAAAGGGCATTGTTAGCCAGACGGTGTTTAGCAAGGAAATAAATGAAGACTGATGTGATTGCCTTCATGGTTCCTTAATGCTAGAGAGTCTAAAGACATTCTTCCAAGGAGCTGATGGTGAAGACAATAATCTGGCTCCTACCATCCCAGACATGTGTATTCTTGTAAGCAAATCAATATGCCTATGCATGATTCCATTCCTCCATTTTTATTTCACAATAACATTGGAACAACCTCAGAATCAACTTCATTTTTTTTCCGCACAAACATTGCCAATTAGTATGTTATATAATACAGTACTGAAACTATTTTCATACTAGGAACATCTTATAATTAAGCACAGAAAACATTTTTCCTGTGTCAATATATTGCAAACTAGTTGAGCAGATGCTACAGAAGTAAATGGTCATTCTCCCATTGACCTTATAGAAACCAGAGAAAGACTATTAAGAAACATGTCTAGAAAGATTGTTTTGAAGAGACCCATGGAAAAAAATTGCTTGTTTTGTTCTCAGGAATTCATTCCTATGACATTCCCTGATGCAAGGCAAAAGGCACAAATCACAGCACCTCCTGATATCCGATTTTGGCTACTCAGGCTCCTTGAATTTTATAAACACCACAGTCACAGTACACTGGCTACTGTTTTGTATATTAAATTGTTGGGATGGGGAGTGGTATCAATAAACAGCTGCACAGTCAAATTAGTACTGTTTACTGTCAATTTAGCAATGAAAGCGATACTTTCTGCTCTTTGTTTATAACTCTGCACAGTTGGCCCCGGCACCAGAAAGCCTAAATGAAAATGGACAGCTCCCAATGGCAGATGCTCTCCTCGATCAAACAGAAGGGAAATTTTGTTTGTCTTATAAAATAAACAGTATCTTTTCAGGTTCATGTGCTCAGAATAACAGCCATTCAGTTGCACCAGCTGTTTTGTATTTCACAGCTAATTGTATGTCTCATTCCTCAACTGACTTGCAGGTCATTGTTTGCTTAGAGAAAGGGCGCTGGAGCCCGGCGCACATGTGTGCGTGTGAAGGAGAAAAGTGGGGAGAAATTTAAATCCTGGATGGAAGCTGCATGTTTGTAGGCCTGTGGGGTACTGAGCTTTAGGAGATACACCCTGGCCTTTCAGCACTCTCCTTGAACTTTGGTCTTGTGTTATGAATGGGAGACCAAACGCTGGCTCGCAACAGTTATATAGTAGTGAAACCATATTTAGGGCTTGTTGTTTTTCTCCCCAAAAAGAATGCTCCAAAATTCTGCAGACTTTGAGTCTAGAAAAGTCTTTCAAGGTCTTCAGACAAAATACAAATTTTGAACAGAACTGAATCACTGCTTTCACTAAAATGTCTATGAAAGGGAAAACTTAATTTGTTCCAAATGATCTTCACTTTTAAGCCAGTGTTTTAGGTGTGGTCTAGGCTACTTGCATCAGGAAAACATTATCTCTGCACACTGTATGTCTTGCAATTCACTTACTCTCTTGACTTTCTTCCTAAATCTCTCTGTTCATTAAAATCTCACTTACTTTCACTTATTTTCTATATTCCATGCTTTCAGAGAGAAATGTATAAAGACTGTTGCCACACAGCAAAATAAAATCTTCATTCAAGCAAACTGTGCCCAACTTTTGCTTATGATGGAATTCTCCCTAAATTCACACAATTTGCATTATGGACACTTTATGACAAGTTTTCCCAAGACATTTTATGTTAGTTTATCTTTCCACTTAAATTCAATAATACATTTATTTAGGCTTGTGTGGAAAGCTTTCTAGATCTGTATTTCTTATTGGAGAAAGTAAATACACAGACTTTCACAGTTTACTGTTTTATGTAGTTTGTCAACTGCACAGAATCTATGTGAATGAGAGTGTCATAAATAAATTTTGGGATTGATTAAAGACAGAAGTTGATAGGAAGTTTGAAATGTTATAAGTAAGCAGATATGAGCACAAGAAAAGGAAAAAAGAAAAAAAAAGAGAAAAGAAAGAAACAAGGAAAAAAAGGAAAAAAAAAGGAAAAAGGAAAAAAAAGAAAAAGAAAAGAGGAAAAAAGAAAAGATGATTTCTCCCTTTCTGTCTTGTTAGAAAATAGCACTGTGTGATGAGAAATTGTAAGTTCATTTTTGCTGGTATTTTTTTAATGCACAAATGCTAACTTGCCATAAAGCAAGATATCAAATCAGGATCCTACCAAGTGAAATACTCCTTGTGTTTTCTATTAATCAATTTATTTGATTCTGATCTAAACAATTTCTGTAATCTTATTCTTTCAGTATGGCACATGTCAAATGACTAAACTTCAAAAATAAGTGAAGTGACTTCTGTATTTTTCAGGACATCTGCTGGCTGAGGACAATTACATCAGAACAACACAACAGCAAAAGGTGCCCAAGTAGCTTACCACACGGTTATGCTGAACTCCAGCAGAGTGACTATTTTTCTCTAACAACATTGCTGACGTGGGATGCCAGCTAACAACAAGGCAACTTTAAGGCCAAAGAGAGTGAAATAAAACATTTTTTGCAAATCTTTGCCTTAGCTTTAAAAAAAAGACAACAAGGAATGCAGCAAGAGTGATCAAAGGCAAAAGAGCCTGCCAGGCTTTATTTGCTCTCTACTCTATGTCTGTTCAGAACTGACATTTTTTATATTTTTATTTCTTTTTTTAAAAACAATAGTTTAGACAAATGTGTCTAGACTGATGGTAGAGCAAATGTGACATTAATTATGGATTCCTACGCAGTGGCTCCATGGATGTGGGCAGTTGCCAGTTCCCAGGGAAACAGAACTTGCCAGGCTGCCAAACTGGAAATAGCTGCTCATCTCACCACGATCACATCTCGGAGGGCAACTGCTGTCAGGTGCTACAGAAGACACTGCTGGCATGTTGAAGTGGACATCAGCAGGGTAACCGTGCCAGAAAACGTTGTTGTCATACCACCAAAGGGTACTGAGAGTGGAGCCACCGATGGCTTCATCCTTCTAGAAAATGGGTGCCCAGAAAGTAGGCAAGATCAAAGATCTTATGCAGCAGTAGGAAAACATCCTCCTTCCTGGGAATAGCTTCCATCCTGGGAAGACTTCCATGTTATTCATCACATGGGTGGCTCAGAATCATGTGCTATCTCATAGTTAACCAATGCTTTCCCCATCTCAGTTGCTTCCAATTAATGCCTTAGATATTCTGGCAAAAAATCTCATTATTACTTCTAAAGTGAAATTCTATTCTTGCTTTTCTCACCCTCAGGACATCAGTTCTCACTGCACAATAGCTGACTCCCTCTTCTTGTGTCATCAGCAAATCTCATCAGCCTTTTGTACTAACGCAGCTAAAGACCCTATAAAATAAGCTCCTTGTTGAGAAGTAGTTAATGACAAGAGCAATTATTGAGAAACTGATCTAGTAACCTCCTTCCAGACAAGAACATAATTTCTTTCATCGCAATCATTCTTGCTTTCTGCTGAGATAATTCCTTACATATCTTCCAGTTAATTCCTGTTTGATCAATAGTGGGCTACAACTTACTACCTCTGGCCCCCAGCACAGGAGGGATGTGGGGCTGTGGGAGCGGGGCCAGAGGAGGCCAGGAGGATGCTCAGAGGGCTGGAGCACCTCTCTGTGGAGAAAGGCTGAGGGAGCTGGGGGTGTTCAGCTTGGAGAAGGGAAGGCTGCGTGTGGGGAGACCTCACTGCGGCCTTCCAGCACTTGAGGGAGCTCAAAAGCAGGAGGGGGAGTGATTTCTTACAGTCTAATAGTGATAGGACAGTGTGGCATGGCTTTAAACTAAAAGAAGGGAGGTGTAGGTTAGATGTTAGGAGGATATCCTTTACTCAAAGGCAGTGAAGCCCTGGCACGGCTGCCCAGAGCTGTGGGTGCCCCATCCCTGGAGGCATGCAAGGCCATGGATGGGCCCTGGGCAGCCCGAACTGGGGGGCATCCAGCACACAGAAACTGGGGTTAGGGAGCTGTGTGGTCCCCTCCAACCCAAGTCATTCCACGATTTATTTTGGTATCTTGTGGGACCGTGTAGAACAAAGCAAGAAATATACATACTGTAAAACGATGGCAGTGTCACATAGGGTAGAACATACTGCTGAACACCCCCTTCCCAGTTTATATATGAAGTCTTCATTGTGTTGGTGTCCAAGACTGAGTTTCCAGCTTCTGCATGAGATTATAGGTAGATGTCTTTAACAAGAAAAACACATTTAAATATTTAGATCCTCATCTGAAATTTAAAAAAATGTAAAAAACAAATTAAAAAAAAGAAAGGAAGAAAAACATTTTTGTTTTTAACAAGGACTCAGAAGTAAAACTTTTAGAACTTACCAGTGAAACATCCTGGTTTCTCCATATTAAAAACTTCCTGGTTTTATTTTTAATTAAAAATAGCTCTGCCTGGCATAAGGGCTGAAAGCTGTAACCTTCTGGTTATCCACAAAGCTAGAATAACAAGGGCAGCAGGGCAGCTCTCCTCACCCTGCCTCACAGCACTTTCTCCTTTCCCCCAGAGGGTCTAAATCTTCTCACTCAGCCCAGGGCTGTTTTGCTGAGTCTGACACCAGAACTGTGGGGCTGAATTTCCTGTAGGGATGCCAGAGACAAAGCTGGAGTCAATGTGTAGCCGCAAAAAGTCCCTTAAAACTTAAGACTCAGAAAAATGACTCAGACTGATTAAGGAAGCCAATCCACACAGAGAACTGCTCTCTGTAGCATTCAGGCTAGGGTGAAAGAGGTGGGTGAAAACTCCTGCCCTGTTATTAAAACAGCAATTTCCCTGAATTCTCCCAGAAATGAATTCTCCATTGCCTTGAGTGACCTGCTGGTGAAAGCGTGGCAGTCAGCTCTGCTGCTGCCAGAACCACATGCAATATGATGTTAGGGCATCGTGCTTTCCCTCGGGAGGCAACGCACCTCCCGAACTTGTTAGCTCCCCTTCTTCAGAGGGGTTGAAATACAGAATCTCTGAGTGGAGGAGGCACTGAGTTTCTTTGCTGCTCCTGATCCATCAGAGATCTGAGACGTACACTTATGGTGTCTGTGTTACTTGCCTCAATAAGCTATTTAATGGCCAAGAGGCAATCAGTGCACTTGCACATAGTGAGTCCGTGTCCTCAGGTGCATGAAAAATTTGGGCATATTTTGACACTTCTACTGGTGCAAGTGGGTGAGGTAGATAGAAAGCTGGACAGCTAGGACTCAGGCATAACCTGATGGCTGTTGGCAATGCCACCTGCTGCAGTCTGTATCTATCACCTCTCACCTTAGCCTCCACCTCAATGATAGCAAGCAATGACTTCCTGCCTTCTCAGCTCTATCACATCCCCATGTATGAATTGATGGAAGTTAAATTCCATGAAGCCGTCCAATTGCAATCCACAATTGGATTGCAATCCCCGGCAGAAAAGCATGGTAGGCATCCAGGATCAGTTGCACCCAGGCCCATCACTGCAAATGCTAGCAGTGCTGTTTGCTCAAATCCTGCCTCCTCATGCTGCCCTTTATTTCAGGTGGTTGAGCTTCCAAAGCAGAATATCTTTATTCTAATCGACTCCCTAATAACAGAAGGATTTAAAAAAAAAAATCCCTTTTGATTCAGACCTTGCTAGTGAAATGTTTTATTTCTACAGGGAGAAAGGAGTCCTTGCTCCCAGCAAAGAAGAGAAACCTTTACAGATATGACACAGGAAACTGGAAAGACCTTGAAATTCTGTGAGAAGAAGGGGTTTCTAAAGAGCAGTTCAAATTGAGGGTTTATTTTACCCTAAGCAGTCTGAGCAGGTAGTGTGACCACTGTCAGGAACAGCACTGGGAGCAGTGAGCAGGAGATAATATACAGGGGCGGGACAAGTGTTCCCATCATGATCATCAATTCATGATTTTTGTTCCCCCAAAAACATACAGAGAAAACCAATTTGTGAAACCTTCCTTTGGACCATCCCTGGTATAAAGGTACGAATTTCATGGGCAGTGTTTCTTTCACGAAAATCACACAGATGTGCCTGGTGCAGTAGGAACTGTCAGCATGGGGTTGAGTAAAACCAACCACGCAACACTGAAAGACTGAATGACATTTTGGGCTTCCTAATTCATCAAGTGCCCCTAAGCAGTTTCTCCACATTTGGACTGACTGACATATTTGCCATTGTCCACAATTTAACTTTTTTTAAAATGTCCCAAAGTATATTCACTTTACATTAAAACTCAGACAAAGGATAACACCTCTTTTGCAGCTGAATCCATAAGTGACAATGTACAGGTTATGGAAACTCACTGCTTCTCTGTTCCTGCCATGCACCACCATATAAGTTTAACTCATTCAGCTTCTTCCAGTAGTCAAATCCTCAACACAACTGCACAACAGGAGAACAGTGATTTTCTATCTACCTCCATTTCCTTGATGAATCTTTAAACACAGACTAAATTTAAGCAACTAGCATTGTCCCATGGATGACTCATGAAGGAAGATGCTGGAGATATATTACAGATATTTCAGGTTCTATTACTTACCTTATTAATGAGTCTCAGTTCTCTTACCCTCAAAAGATCTTTAATATAACCTAGAATACTAAGAACATAAGATAGTGCAGTAAAACTAGCCAGTCCATTTATTTTGTATATTCTAACACAAAAGCAATCTACAATATTAGTAGACATCAAGTAAGTCTAATTTTAGTTTTTACAAATGCTCCAGAAGAGTAATGTTTTGCACAGTTGTTGACTGGAGGTTCCTAAAGAAAAAAAAGAAAAATTCTTCCTTTTGTCTTTGATTTTTAGCCATCTCTTTCCAATCCTTCCTAATTTTCTAGTAATTTTCCCAGTTTTGTTCATTTCTATATTTTGTGTTGAATTGTGCCGAAACAACCAAACCACTTTGGTTTATTTTCTCTTCCTAGTATATTTTTGGTTGAATTGGTAACATCTCATGGGAAGAGCTGATATTTTCCTATAAGATAAAAAAAATGGCTATGAAACTAAAATTTGATTTCTTCAGGTATTTTGTTTAATTTTGACCATAAACACACAGTCTGCATGTGTAATAGTATATTAAATATGGAAGCAACCCTTAGCTGGCTGTCCACGTCCACTCAGCTAAACACATTCAGCTCCCCCTAAAGTGATTAGCTCATCCAAACTTCTACCCAGAACAGTACCCAGCCTCTGCTCACTCCCAGCTCACAACTGGAGGGAAGAATGCCAGGGAAAGATCAGGCAATTTAGTAGCAGAGGCAACCAGCAGGCTACATCTGAAAATGCTGCATGGTACAGGTTAGTCCGTCAGCATAGGTCAAGGCACTGAGTCCCTACTTTAATAAAATATAAAATAAAATAAAAACAAACAACAAAAGCCAATAGCAACAACAACTTGAAGACACAGCTCAACCAAAACAATCAAAACCACTATTGCTCTCCCAAGACACTGCTTTCTCCGTTCATATGTTGTCTTCAGATTATCTTTTGAGTCAACAAGACATGCACTTATTTATGTCAGGGTTGAACAACCACTATTTTTCTAACTCTCCTCCTTTCCTGAGTATTCCCCCTGCTTCTCTGACTTGGATGATGACTGTATCATATAAACGTTTCCCAAACACTATCAGTGTGGGGACCTCAACTTGACACTTCTTCAGAGTGGAGGAAGGACAGAGGAGGGGAAAGACACGGGTTGAATTTTGTTCTTTTTTAGACTAGAATAAATCCAGATTAATTTCAGCTGTGCTGATGAAAGTAGATTTTTTTTTCTATGTGTTGTCCAGCAGGGATCTTGTAGGCTACAGAACATTCCCCTCCTTACTTGTAAACCAACACTACCCTATGTTGCAGGGGGCTCTTTCTTCACAGCCCTCATACTGCTTAACCCTGATGTCCAGCAAAGTCAATGAGAGCTTTTTCCCTCAGATCCAGTGGGGCTGTTGCCTGGATTTCCTCCTAATAAATAATCACACTTTGCTGGCAGCTATCTCTACCATTCAAGCATGGCACTGAAATGAAAGGAGCCCTTTTAGGATAGAAACAGAATTTGTCCCTTTCAAAGGAGTGGTTCAGTGAATCAGAATGGTTTGGGTTGGAAAGGGCCAAAAAGATCATCTTGTGCTCTGCAGATAATATAGGGTGCAGGTTATAGCAGGTGCTGATTTCCCTGATCCAGCAAAGCATGCAAAGCCAGTGCTTCACACCTATAGTCCCATTCATCTCCACCCAAGATTATTCTCAGCTGTTTCAGCCATTCTGTAGCTAGATACCTAGTCTGAGCTGGTCCTCTGGAAGAGGAGTTGGTTCCTACCATCCCAAGAGAAGCAGCCAGAGCTCTGGGAGGTGCTTATCTCATGCCAGTGATGGCAGAGGCACCTCACTCTGAGGAAGACAACAGCTGGTGTGGATGGACCTACCTGAGATTGCCAATGGTTGGTGAGGACAGGCCTACCTGAAGGGTTTGGGGTGAGCAGCTGGCTTGTCAGGGTCATGCCAAGGTGCAAGGTGCAATGTGCTCTGCATTTAGCCCTGCTAAATGTTCTGCAGCAGCTCCTGAGATAAATTAAAAATCTCTGCTCCCTCCTCATCACCATCAACTAATTGATCCTCATGGTTCAAATTAAGGTAAATGAGCAGACCTGTGACTCAGCAGCCAGCTTTCTGTGAGGGTTTAGCATCATTCTAAATGAAGGTTTCTGTGGTGGGTTACCAGTGTCCTGACGGGATTTACCTGAATTTGTGACTGAATTTACAGTTGAATTCAATGGAAAATCTGGCCCAGCCTGTAGATATAGAAGGGGAAGAAGTTCAGTGCTTTAGAAAACCTGATCCCTTGCATTTCAACTGGTTCCTCATTTATCTTCTCTGCAGCTGTTACCTCTTGTGGTCCTACAAGGAGAGAAACAACTCAGTGCAAGAAAAGCAAGTAAAAAGGAAAAATTAGAGGGAATTGCACAGAGACCACCAGCAGGCCTAGTTTCCAGCACTCATCTTCACTTCCAGCTTCATCTTTGTGCAGTGTGAGCACGGTGTGAATCTGCAGCTCTGCTGGACCAAACACTACGCATTCATACATGCGGGGCAACTACTTGATCCCCCAGCAAGACATGCATCCTGCTGAAGTGTGTCACCCGTGGGCTCAGGCAGCTTTTGTTACAGACTGCCGTCACCCCTGGTTTGTACAGCTTCGGGCTGCCAGGGTGTGAGAAGCCAGCTATCTCCTACAGCACTGCAATGGCAAACACCAGGATGGTTATGGCCATTCAGTGGGACTGCGACTGAGCCATGGCTGGGCTGGAGGGATGGCTGCAGAAAGATGGCTTCACCTCAGGTGGGTTTGGACACACGAGTGTGCTCTGACCTCGGCCTCGCTGCCTAGAGAGCGTGAAGTGGGTACTGCACATGGGTGACCGAGCAGATGCTTAAAATAAGGAGAAAATGTCATCTCCTCCACTGCCTTCCATGCCCACAGTTATGTATGCACAAATCTGTCAAGGGTATCAAGAATTTTATAATGATACTCCCTCAGCCATGGTTCCAGTTTAAACCGCTGTAATAAACAAAATATACAGAGCACATCGTTGGCACCAGAAGGTATAATTTTCTCTGAGCAGAAATATTACCAAAAAAAAAAAAAAAAAAAAAAAAAAAAAAAAAGAATTTCACCCAACTTAGAAAAAAATATATGCAGATCTTTCCTTTCATTAAACTTCTCAACTATTATTAAAGGAAAATGAGTAGCCAGAAATTCTTTGATGATGACACTGAATCATTTGATGATAGAGTACTTTGGGAAGGGCTGCAGATGCAGAATGCTGGTAAAAACCTTGGGTCTCAGGAAGAATTATCTTTCAAATGTCACAGTACTTTCCTTTGGGGGGAATGCTTTTAACTCTCTTTTTCAAGTGAGCTCTACATTTTCTCTTAAGTACTTTGGGCTTTCAGCTATGAGAAGAGTGATATAAGGCTTTTAGTTCTGGAGATGCTGAGGGACTGGAGCGATGGAAACAGAAAGAAAGTACCATGGCAAGAAACCCTGGCACTGTAGTATGTGAAACACACAGCCCTCAATAATAAGGGGAATAAAAGTGTTTATTTTCTTATTGCTTAAGACAATCCAGAAAACCACGAGGAAAATGCAAGTTACATAGGGAACAGTTCAGCACTGCGTAACTCCTCATTATTCCAAATTCTATAATCTACATATCTTTACTTTCCAGCGATCCCTAGCTATTTAGATTCCGCTACTGGGGACACTAAAAAGGAGCTGATTTGCCAAGGTGCTGCTCAGAGGATGGAGCTATTTCAAGGTGCTTCTCTTGCTGTGTCACCACCACCTGGTGGCATCGATCTCCTCCCAGATCTCATCTTTTTGGTAAATACCAAAAAATTTTATCAATCACTCTGATTTTAAACTCGGTGGAAATGCCTTCATTCAGTAAACCAAATGAGCTTGTCCTCAAGCACATGCTGAACTCCATCACATGTCAACAGACTATGTAATCCCACTGACTTCAAGCCTGGATTTAGGGATAAGTACGTGACTATTAGGTTCATCAAATGGGAGTCAAAGAATCAGAAGACCCCGTACAAGCGGTACCTGGCCAGCTTTGGAGATCTGCAAAAATGAGCCAGAGGGTTCCTGTGCATTCCCCAGAGAAACTGAAGCAGAAATCATTCCTTCCTCCTCATCATCCATGTATCATCTGTGCCTCGAGGTGCTAGCAATGAGTTGTGGTTCCCAAAATTTCCATGCCATGGTGCACACAAATGAAGATGTAAGATGTTCACCCAGCCCACGTGTCAGAGGACAGCAAGAAAGTGAAACAGGCCAGGGGAACACAAGGTGGCAAGGACCGCTACCCAGAAATAGCCCATGGCAGTGCATTGGAAGGAACAGTTCCTTTTGAACTTACTTAAGAACGTAATTTCATTTCCAAACACTGATTTTAAATGAGATATTTAACTCTGGTATGTTGGTTAGGAAATCAAGATTAATTATTATGGTGGGGATTTGACCATGTTTCCAAACCAGCAATTTTGCATGGAAAAATCTGACAAGATTACATTTTATGAGAATTTCCTTTTGGTAGAAAAATGTCTTTCATCTGGGACATGCGTTGCTGAGATGAGCCTTTAACTGAGGGATGACATGCAGAAGATGTGTGAGCTGTGCATTCACATTTACCAAAACTGACGATGCCTCTGGAGCCCCTTGGTGTAAGAGCAGCAAGGGGTCCCAGCACTTTGGCTGTTGTAGTGGTGTCAGCAATGAGGAGGTAAGAAGTTGCTAGTTAGTATTATTTATTAATTGCATTTTTGCTAATGGTGAGCATGCTGGAACTCGACCCTGTATATGAGACGGGTGGTCAAGAGCAAGCAAGGGGGAAAGAACAGACAGAGGTGGCAAACAGCAGAAGGAATGAAATAGCACTGACATTGTCATGGTTATTCTGTCTTTAATGTTGTACATGGTCCCAGAAACCAATGGAAACAGGGACATGCCATTCTGACTGCCAGCTGGAATGGATAACACCATCATTGTCCCTTCCCCTTTGGAGAGCAGAAGTGGGAATGGGTGCATGGAGAGCAACCCCTGTCCCACCGGTGGGCAAGAGAGCCTCATGTGAAGTGGATCTTAGAGCAGAAGTGGGGGAAAATGTTTTCCTCAGGTTTTACATCAGCAAATGTCACATCACCTAATTCCCTTGCTGCCTCTGCACCTCCCCAGCCCCGGTCCCCCCTGGGGAGGCACAGACCTGCCTCGTTCCTCCGTGCATGGCACTCAGAGCCCGGGGATCTGGCTGCCAGTGGAGCTCCAGAACCAGGCTGGTGGCTGTCAGGAACAATGGCATTGTTGCCACTGGAATAAACATCCTGGTGGCTCATTTGTGTTTATCTGGTATTCCCATTCTCTGCTGATTAACCCAGCCAAGCGAGGGCTTCATGTGGTAATTACAGCACAGCTCATTTGTGTGTGTTTTACAATGGTGTTGATATAATCCCACTAGAGCACCCCAACCATGTGCAAGGAGTTCCCACCAGAAATCCAAATAACGCCCCAGTGCTGCTGACAGCTTAATAACATGACAAAGTTCAGTCCCGCTGGATGTCAGGGACAGGAATGCGGCTCAGGCTGCTCTGACCTGGAGCTTTCCAAACACCGTACAGTTGAGGCTGAGCATTTGACAAATAACCTTTTCTTTGCCTGCTCATATCCATCAGGCGTTACCAGGTGCCACGGAGAGGCCACATGCCACTGTTAAAATGTTAAATTGAGTGGCACGGCCATCAAAAGCTCTGGGGAGGGACATTTATCTTTATTATTATTGTTATTAATAATGCAGATATTGCTGCGCGTCGCATTCCAAGGTATTTTTGCAGCACTAAATCATCCAAATGCCCATTGACGGCCCTGATAAATCACACAATAAACCAAAATTCAATACAGCTGTCAGCCCAGGCCCCGAGCAAATCTCAGGGAGCTCAATTGTAAAGTTGAGGCAGGGATGGAGCCTGCGTGCAGCGGGACGGGCAGCAGCATGGCACGCACTGCAGGCACTGGGAAAGGCTGCCTCGGCCATCTGCTCCCGCTCCTCACGTCCAGCACTGACGCAAGCAGCAGGGTGGGGATGGCTGCTCACGATGGCACTTCTCATTGTTTTTCCTCTTTCTGCTTTTTTTTTTTCTTTTTTTTTCTTTTTTTTTTTTTTGCTGTTTCTTTACTTCTTCCTCAAACTGTTTCTCTCCGTCTGCATCGCTTCTTTTTCTTATGCTCCTCTCTTCCCACCCCCCATCCCGTCTCTGCCCTCCATCACTTGCCTTCCAACTCACCATCCCCTTTTTCCCTCTCCCTCTTCTTCCCCTCCCTACCCCTCCCCATCAAAGAAAGGAAACTGTAACCCAAAGGAAGAACAAGAATTGAACCGGTGCCAATGCAATGGGCCAAGAGGCTACATATGGAACCAGCAAATCACAGAGCCATGAAGGATGTTAGTGATTTAAAGTTATGTATATTGAAGTCTGGATCTTAAAATGAATCCATAATGGTAGAGGTAACTAATGGAGAGACTTAACTGACAGCAAGCAGAATTTTTTCTTTAACGTCGTTATGTTCCCACAAACTCCTCTTTTCCGGTCCCCACCCTTCCCGTGCTCCCCTTTCTGATTAGTTCAGTGCTGACAATGAAAAGCTAAAGCTGCTGCTTGATGAATAAAGACTGAAGCCCATACACCATAAATAGGAGCACTCCCCAGGCTTGATGCAGAGAAGGGCATCCCATGGGCTTTCCCTGGGGAACTACACCCCATGGTGAGGGGTGACTGATGTTCCTGCCCAAATGAGTACAGCAGCATGAGTCCTGCTGTGATATGAGGTATCTCCTCCCCAGGAAGAGTGGCAAGAGGCAGCTGCTCCAGTTTAAGAGGGGGCACCCACAGCTCCGGGCAGCAGTGACAGGGCTGCCCATTAATATTTCTTCCTAATGTCTAATCTATACCTGTCCTCTTTTCATTCAAAGCCTTTGTCCTGTGTAAGTGAAGCCCTTGCCAACAACACTGCTGTAGAAAACACATGATGCCACGACTGTTTTGAAGATCTTCCAGGCTGAGTATTAAGGGATAAAGAAGGTTCAGCACCACACATTACCAAGAAAACAAATGGCATTGCAGTTTTCCTATGCTGGGGGAACTAGAACTACCCTCTCATTCTCTCTGCATTATTACTCAGGAGTTTAGGGGTTGCTGAAGCACTAAATAAACCTTTTTTTTTTTTTTGGCAATATGGGCCTTCCACACTACTGCACCTTCTCCCTTATGGCATGAAATTCCCCTTTGCTTTCCGCACTGTTTACTTAAAGCGATGGTTAAACAAACGAAAGCCCCCAGAGTGCAGGCACATTGCAGGGCTGTGTCTCCCTCCAGCTGCAGAAGAGCAGAGCGGGTCGCAGCCCGGCCCCCAGCTCCTGGGAATGTCCCCAGGACACAAGGAAAACCAACCTGGGTACAACACTGCACTGCAGGGTTTTCCTTTTCCTCCACGCTTCCCTGGGGAAAGCCTAGATGCTGTTAGTGGTGTCTGAATATTGGCCAGATTATGGGGCATGTGGGTAGAGCCTATATTTATTTTTTTTAAGTATATATTTGTTTGATGTTTTGCAAGCATCTGCTTAAGATTTCTGTGCTTATCTAACGGGAGGAAAGAGCCCGTTCTTCCCAAAGCCAATTCAGTGCAAGAAAAAGTCGTAACGCCGCTGGGCCCCTTCGTTTCATCCTTCGCCAGAGGGACTCCATGATTCCTTTGCTGCTCCTCGGAGAGCCAAGAGTGGTGGCTGGCAATTAAAGGCATCTGCGGGGCTCACGAGAGCAAAGGCGTGTGGGAGATGAAGGATGGACAGCATCTGAAAGGCCTAAACTCTTGCCTGGCACAGCCTGGGTTGATCGCAGCACGTCTGATGGGATGTGCAGGGTGTTACAGCAGGTATGGAGATGAAATAAAGAGACAGCAAATGAAATGCTTGCTGACAAAGCTTCCCCCAGCCCGCCCCTAAGGGAAGAGGTGCCAGCAGCTCCGTGGAGTTGCTAAGGATGTATTAGTTGGGTAGGAGCAACCCAAGTGACTGAATGACCAAAAAATGACCAGTAGGATGGAGAGACTGCTGGGGAAACAGGGAAAGCTTCAGTTTTGTGCAGAGCAGATGCATAAGGAATGATACAATTAAGACAGGAAAACTAATGAGTGAAATTCTACTTTTCTGAAAGAGTGGTCGGGCGCTGGAATGGGCTGCCCAGGGAGATGGTTGATTCACCATCCCTGGAGGTGTTCAAGAAACGTTTAGGTGTTGTGTTGAGAGACATGGTTTAGTGGGGTTATTGGTGGTAGGTGGATGGTTGGGATGGATGATCTTGTAGGTCTTTTCCAACCTTGCCAATTCTATGATTCTATGATTCTAATGGATCTGATGCACTCACTGCTGTAAAACACCACCTACAGAAGTGTCAGGCTTGCTTATGTAACGGTAGCTGTACCTACCTATTTGTAAAAAAGGAAGCACCAAAAGAGCACCATCATGGACAACCTTTTGTGCCCGCTCAGTATGACAGTCCCCAGGTGCTGGGGCTCCTGGCGTCACCCTTTGGTGCTGGTCATCCACAGAGATGAACTCTGTGCAAACACAATGAGCCGAGGAGGAACATCAGCCCAACACTCAGGTGCTTGGGTCTGAGGGCTTGGAAATACGTTCTCATTTTCATACCACAGATCACCGCAAGAGAGATGTGGCCAACAGGCCTGATGCCTTGAAAAAAATGCTGAAATATCAACCAGGAGGAATCCAGCATGTTCCCTTCTCACTTCGGCTGCTGCATTATGAGCCCTTGTTGTTTCAGACGGACGGGGACTGCCTGGTGTTTGCTCTGAGAGGCTCAGATGTCTCTAATGCCTCTCTGGAAGTGGTTTGCTCTGGGGAAGCTAAAATCAAAACGTTGCGCCGCAATAAAATTTGTAACACTACACATTTGTGCATCATACCACCAGGCCAGTAGTCTGGAGCTAAGCCACCCAGCCCTACCTCGGCTGTGTTCAACCTCTCACAGCAAGAGCAACAGAAGCAATATAAGAAGCAACATACGAAATAAGGCAAGTGAAAACATGCTCCATCTGGGCCCTGTCCCAGCCCAGGTATTTAGGAACGTCTTAACCTGGGAATTTCACCCCAACTATCGTGTTTAACAACTTTAATGGTCTGTTTTTCATAACGTTATCATATCCCTATTTGAACCCCATGTTCACTCTGCTCTGCAAAGCATCTGCTGGTAAAGGGCTCCAAAGCTCAATTGCACTTTGAAAAAAAGTATTTCTCCATGTTTGCTTTAAACTTGCTGCCTGATTACTTCATCAGGAAACCCTACCCTATGAAATGAGAAAATCTGAACAAAAATGGCCCATTTCACCCCATCCACTATTTGACAGAGCTGTATTATAACCCCATCAGCTCTCAGATCTGCTGTGCTGCGCTTGGACACTGCCCCGGAGCTGTACAATCCGTATGGCACCAATGCTTATACCTGCTCCTACTTCTTCTGGCATAGATGCAGCTCACTTGTCCTTGCTGCCTTTCCCTTTATTTCTACTCCATCCCATTTGACTTCCACAGTTGAGGATAGCTACGGGCACACTTTTTCTCTGCAGCCACTCCTAGAGCCAAGGGAATGTTTCCAGTTAATAAAACGAACAGTTAACAATTTAAACAAAAGTCCAGGAATAACCCAGTGAGAAAATAAACCACTTTTATTCAAGTTACCAAGTGTTAATCACTCCCGGAATATCGGACTATAAACAGCTCCTATTCAGGAAGGTGGATTTCTTCATTTAACACATACTCATTTGAAGGCTACAAAAGAAATATTTGCTTATTTAGGCTTAAAATGAAACAATAAGCAGATATTTTTTAATTTAATTTTAAAAATTAAACTGTTTCTTCAATAATAAAATATACTACCTATGATACAAAAAGGACATTGACTTTATTCACAGGTGACAGAGTACAGCCACGCAATCATTAATGCTAAAGGCAAACTGCAAGGACATTTTAATTACATTATTCCTATGATATATTCTGAGTGTTAGAGCAGCACACAAAGGCCCTAATTGGAGTCCTGTCGCACTAGGAGCTGTACACACAGAGTGGAAATATAGTGTTCCACTGCAAAGGGTACAGTCCGACCTAAAATTGTCCCTTAGGATGTGCCTCGGTGGAAAATGAGGGGTATGAGAAGGGATTAATTACCTGCCTGGCCTGATGGAGACCCTCACATCCACGGTCACTTTCCACAGCCAACCGCTATCAAAGAGTTGTTGACAAATAGATGACTTTGAAGCTCACCAGATCCAACTTAAGAATCAGTCTTTAGGAGCCCCTGATTTTGCTTTCCCCCAGCAGATTGGCAGACCCCAACAACAATTAGGTGTTTATGAGACTAATGATATTTTGGTGGAAGAAATCCAGCCCTGAAGATGGGTCTGGGCTGACAAAGATGCTCCAATATTTTAGCTGTCAGCCCTGAAGATGGGTCTGGGCTGACAGCTAAAATATTGGAGCATCTTTGAATTACTTTTTGTCTGTTCCATGCCCTGGGGCTGTTACTCCATCCCAACTTTAGCTTTTTAATATCATTGATATTTTTAAGCAGCTCTGGGTCAGTTTGGGACCACTCATGTCCCTGCACGGACTGATTTCACACACAAGATGGAAAACTTGTCCATACACCTCTTAGGATTCCCAGACTGGTTCCTCCTCCTCCCTCAGTGGAGGAGACAGCAGCACGTGCAGTGGGCTCCTCTTCCTCTCCTTCAGCCTCAGACTCCTCTCACTAACCAGGACTGTGCCCTAGGTGAGTCAGGATTTGGAACTGAGTGGTATCTGAGGAAAAACAAAACAGCATTTCTGCTCACCCTCAAATCTCACTATGCAACTTGGTTTTGATCTTCAGGCTTTGGAATTGGAAACAGTCAGACGAGAAAGATAAATCTGTCAATCGGTGGATCAGAACTTGCTAGGCAGTACAGAGCAGGACTCTTAAAAAAAATAAAATTTATGGGGGGAGAAAAAGGGATAGGAGGATCGCTGTAAGGATTTGTGCAGATGAGGATCTGCTCCCCTGAAAGCAAAGCCAGCAGCTGTTGGGAACGGCTTCACGAGGTCTGAACACACAGCCACGTGCACAAGCAGTCAGTATTGTACTAGGAAGGAGGGTTGGGGACAGGTTTTTTTCACCCTGATTTCCCAGTGCGGACAAAGCCCCATTCCTGGCAGCGCGACGCAGTGAGGGATGCAAGTGGCACTGCTCGTGTTTATTGCACAAACCCAAGGGCTCAGCCAACAACAGCAACGTTTCAGGAGCAGCTCACTTTGTGCTGCCTTCCATCCCAACACACTCCTACAGAGCTATTGAATTAATTAAATAATGCCATTACATAATAGAATCATAGAATCATAGAATGGGTTGGGTTGGAAGAGATCTTTAAGATCATGTAGAGCCAAACCCCCTGCTGTAGGCAGGGACACCTCCCTCTAGACCGGGTTGCTCACAGCCCCATCCAGCCTGGCCTTGAATGTTTCCAGGGAGGGGCATTCCTCTTAATAAAATGCCCATACTGTATGTATATGTAATGTAGATACCGTTTCTTGGAGTAGGACTCAATGATCCTTATGGGTCCCTTCCAACCTGGGATATTCTATGATTCTGTGATTCTAAGAAAAGTGTTGTGCAGCCAGTAATCCAAAAAAAACCCACCAAAACAACCAACAAAAAACTGAGACTTGAACCAAATTTTAAGTTTCTACTGCAAAGTGTGGATTATTCTGCTTGCTTAGTCCTAAGAAGACTCCTTAAAATGAACTGTATTCTACCTTGCTTAAACCATTCAGTCAGAATCAGACTTCTATATATGTTCTATACTACAGTTTATTCCTAAAGATGGGGATAACCTCTCATTTCCCAAAAGCTCTTAAAAAATTCCTTAATAAAAAAGTTGAGAAATCTGCTGTTTGGAAACGCTCCTTGCCTGCCATATACATCCTAACTAAAGGGAATAATTTGATGGGGGGGGAAAAAATGGTGAAAAAAGATGAATGTGGTGCCCATAGCTATTACCCAAATTTTATTTTTCAGATTATAGAACCAGAGAGATAGGGAACGAGCAACAGTACAGCAGAACGGGCTGAAATGATGCTGTGACACACGAGCAACTCTGGGAACTGGGGGCTGTTCACTCCTGCTATGCTTGGCATTGCACTACCAGCGGGGCTCTGCCCTAAAAACCTGGGGCTCCACCAGCATGGTTCTGGCAGCACTGGTGGTGTCCCCCAGTTACAACTGGGACAGAATGGGGTCTTTGGTGCCACTTCTGTGGTGAGACTCCATGTATTGTGGCTGCTTCCATGGTTCTCTGAGTGTTTGCTGTTCTCCAAGGACATCTTCACGCCTCAAACAGCTTTGTGCTGGCGTAGCCTTGGGCTCTACTGGGAACTCCTATGGGGAATTCCACCACTGGGAATTCTGCCACTAGATTTCAAAGGAAACAGAAGAATAACAGCTTCATTGATAGAGGCTTTCCTGCCATGACTTCCAGGCACTCGTTCAGTGCTAAACACGCGAGTGGGCCCCGCTCACATGCTGCAAGCAAGATGTGCTCATTAGCACTGGATGGCATCGAGCTGGGGCAGCAAGAGGTGGCACTGACAGCTCTGCTCATGGTGAAGCACCACCGGCCGAGAGCATCGCAGCGCCCACATCGGCATTTCCCATCAAACGCTGTGACACCAGCGGGGACCCCTGGGCGGGGGTGGTCGACCCCCAGCAGTGCAGCCATCACCTGCTGCGAGACTGCTGTGGGCTCTGAAACGCTACCTGGAGAGGGATGTGGGGGTCTTCAGGGTTTGGAAACCAATGTTGGACAGGGCCCTGCGCTCCCCCAGGGCTGGAGTGTTGCTTGGGATGTGAGACAAGGATGTAAAACAGATCAGTGCTTTCTTCTTTCCCTGCACATGACACAGAAGAGGAGAGGAGGTGTTAGGACCCCTGTTTTCGCTGCCCAGCACAAAGTTAATGGAGTGTGGTATTTTAGCACCAACACAGACCAGAAGATCCTGACCGAGGAAATGAGACATTTTGTGACCAAGAGGGAAGATCCCTCTGTATCCAGGGGAAATCCCTCAGCAAAGCCATCTTGAACATGGTGACTTTTCCAGGTCCCGGCTGAAAATCACAGCCCAGACTAAACAGACCATCACTTTTGGTTAAAGGATCCCAGATGAAAAACAAATTGTTAAAAAAATGCTTTGAATGCTGTTTTCTCCAAAAAATCATTACCTCCTTCAACTTCTCAACAAGTACGAGCCTCCCTGCTCTCCTGCCTCCTCTGGAATCATTTGGTCATCACAGACATCAAAATTAATGAAGAGATGAAAGATTGAGTAGAAAGGCAAAAATCTTACTGGAAAATATTTCTTAATATGAAAAGCTATTCAAGAACATATGTAGCAGAGTAATAAACAACTGCAAACCTCCCAGTGCCTAAAAGAATACAAGTGAAGGAGGACATAGGGCTTTGGGTTTATTCCCCTGTTTAAAACACCAATTCGTTTTACAAAGTGCTTCCGTGGGCCCATAGAGTTTTAAATGAGTGAGATTTCCAATGTCTACATTTTAGCAATACTCCAAACTCAGCAGTTTGGAGCCAAATGTGGTCAGTTCAGAAACGGGGACTCCCTTTGCTTCTCCCTTTTGCTGCTGGGACAGTGGTGGGATCACTGCTGGAAGCGTTGGCCTTTGGGGGCCATCCCACCAGGTGGATGGGTTGCTCTAAAACACCCTTCTCTGTGTGCCCATCCTTGGGCACTCTGCTGAGTCAGCACCAAAGAATGGAAGACTGGTTATGGGTAACCTGGAGCTGACTTTCTGCAGGGACAAGGGACGAAGAAAGCTGGCTGGGGGTCAAAATAAAATAAATACATAGTCAAAATTACCGCTCTGCACAACACGGCAGGAAACAAAGATGTCCAGCTTCTTTGCAATACAGGCCGTAACTCCTCCCCAGCAGTGGTTTTCAGCTGATGCAAACATAGGAGAAGAGCTTGTAACCCATAGCTCAATATTCCACACCACTCCTGATAAAGAAATACCTTTACAAGATTATTTCTGGTGAAAAAAAAAAACGTTTGTCGGAAGCCTTCTTTTAAGCAGCTCTGAAACAGATGCTCCTTTGGTCTTACCTGCATAGCAAGATGACCTCTTGGCAACTGAAAAAGTCTAACAAAAAACAAGAGTAACTTGTATATGGGATCCTTTAACACTCCCATATCACTGGTAATAGAAGAAAAATCAATATTACTTCCAATATGAATGGAGTGTTGGATTGACTGAACAGGGGGCTTTGAAATAAATATCTAAGAAATGTTTGGATGAAATGGACATCTTTACAGACATTTGGTCTGCATTTCTGAAATGTAGATGATTAAATCCACATTGTTGGCTTCTTCCCCCTCTGCACTATGTCTTTCTTTACATCTTGCAAAAAATTTATGAACAAAGTTATTGTAAATCTGCAGTGTCTGTCTTGTCACTTAGATTCTTTTCAGAAATTCTGCCTTGCCAATGTAGACATACAATCCTGTATGATTAATATTTATTACTTATAATTCTAAATACAATGGAAGGTCACCAAAAATACCCTGCCTGAAGGAGTCTGGAGCCCCTTAAAATCTCACTGGTGATGGATCTTGAGTCACGAGTGCTGAGCTCAAACTCAGTACATAGGACTCAAACTGAAACTTTTCTATGTAGGATTTCCAGTGCTTCCTGCTTCTGCCTATGGCTGAAGCCAAAAAGCACAAAGGTGAGCAGAAGTTACAGACCTGACAGCATGAGCCTGGTCTGCAAACCCAATGGTCAGGCAATGCTCAAACCTGTCCACGATCTCGGATCAGCCTATAACAGAGTGATGAACAAAATGCACAGTTAGGATGCAGAGCAAGACGTGGATTCCCCAGAATGGGCACTGCAGCTCATGGGAAACTAGTTTCATTTTTTCCTCTTTTTCTTTCTCATATCTATCAATACATTTTGTCCAGATTTTTTTTTTTTTTTTTTTTTTGCAGTGTTGCTAGGAAATACACTGATAAATACATATTTTGATTTTGCGCTGCTAATTAAAAGGAAGGTAGCTTGGGGCTTTTCAGTTTTATACTCAAACCCAAAAAAGATTTTAAGAACATCTAACAGAAAGCTCATTGCGCCAACAGCTCGTTTACCTTTGGGTATGAGCCCACCCATTTTTAAACATCATTTTTTAAAACACAGATGCAATCTGAGGTCTGCTGAGACCAACCGATGGTGATTTGGCCCTCTTCTAGCAAAGACAAAGTAAGATAGATGCACGGGACTCAGGAATGAAGGCTCAGAGATGGCCGAAATCAGGGCAGGCCCTGACTGCCTCACTCACCCTGCTCAGCTGCAGGTGAGCACTGTCTTCTGTAAGGAGCTCACTGCAAGTGAGCACAGAGCAAGAGCTGCATCTGCCTCTGCGCCTTCATTCCAAGATCACTGCCACAATGCCACCAGCTGCGTGCAAACCTGGCCAACAGCAAGGGCAAGAAGCTGCGGGCTGTGTTGTTCAGGCTGCTCCTGGCCAAGTTGTGCTGCCAGCCAAAACCCAGCCCCGGGGCTGATCATCAGACATCAGAGTTCTCCCTAAAGAAAGAGCTCACACGGTGCTGCTAATGCCATCCTGAGCAGTGTCGCTGAGCGCAAACCAAAAGCGAAAGGCGGGCAGAAAGGACCGAGCGGACCAAAATAAATAAATAAATAATCGCCTCGATCTAAAATTAAAAAAAAAAAAAAACAAAAAAAACCCACAAGTAATTCCAAAACTCACGAAGAAGTGTTTTTTTTTTAAACGAGCCACATGTGCCTGTCCAGACACTTCTAAGCTCCCGAGGCTTTGCTGGCCGCTATCAGCGCCCTCCGAGCCAGCTGATTTCGTGCAGCCTTTGCCCCCCAGTCCGGCCACTGCTAACATAGCCCCTTCCAGGGGAAGGCCTGAGAGTTCGGAGGTTTTGGAAAGCTCGAAACAAACTGATCACGGCGTGCGAAACAACAGTCAACAACAAACTAAACCCTGTCCTGCTCCCAGCTGGGTGAGCGTAAAAAGGGGAAAATTCCCATCAGATATTCATCAGGGTCACACAGAGGTGGCTGTGGATCCATCTCTTGGCTCTCAGGCTGCAGACAACTCTCTGCAGGGTTCCCCCAGCCTCAGCCCCCTGCCCCGGGGCTCCCCTCAATCAGGGCAGCTCTCCTCAGCCCTGAGCACCATGCCAGCCGAGAGCTCAGCTTTCGTTTGTCTTCAGATAGTCCCAGACTGAAATCTGAGAGCCACGCACACCATCGTACATGTGAGTTTTATGCAAAAGAGCTGTCATTCTGGATTTACTAAAGTAATGTGCACATGATCACTGCTTTAAAGCAAATTGTGTCAGGCAGATGTTCCGGATAGAATGAAATAATCGGTTTCAGAAAAGAATCCTGAATCACTTAACCTGGATTGGTGAACCTCAGAGGAGCAGGACTAAGGCAGCATGCAGGCTTCCTCCTAGCCTGCTCACCAGCTTTCAGGCTGGAAATGGGTCTCTCTGTCTCAGCCTGTCCCCTTCGCAGGGCACACTGCTCCTGGGCAGAATGATGGCCGCTTGAAGGTGACCCATCCGGAGCCCAAAGTGAGGAAAGTGCTTCCCCTGCATGGGATTCAAATGCACACCAGCTTGCTCCTGCCTAGCCACGCTTCCCAAGATAGCAGCAGAAAGGAACTGGCAGCCATGCAGCCAAGATGACAACGTTCTGCATGGTTTGGTTAGTTGTGCATGGTTTGGTTAGTTGTGCCAGTTCTGGCTGTGGGCTTGACGCAATGCATTGCCCCGTCATTGATGTCTCTCCCAACTATCAGATCCACCAGGCATTTTGGCATTAGCACCACTCTTCCAAGGGCTGCCTGCTCAATTGCCCATTCACTCTCTTTCGCTTTACGCCTCTAGATCCAGCAGCGTCATGCAAATTTTATGCAAAGTAGCATCTGCAAGTCTGACATACTTGCTTAGGCTTTCCCCTCTTGCGCCAAGTTAAAAATAAATGTCCTACAAACACTTGGGCCTTCTAAGACAGAAAATTCATTCAGAGATGTTTAAAAATATAACTGCTAAGAGCATTACTCCTCTAGGGCCAAACTCTTTCCTTTCCCCTCTCTCACAAATTTTGTTCCTCCCTCACGGATCTCAATAGCAATGGAAAAACAAAGCATCCGTGAAATAACCAGCAGAAGAAGCAGTTCTATGTGTTCCTAACTGACTTGCTTGAAATTTAAGCTAACATCCTATTGTTGAAACTCCAAAGAAAACAGGTGGTGATATACCCCAACACAAAACAAGAAACTAATACAGCGGAGTCATTTCCAATACTGATTATGAGTAATACTAGTCGTGTCAGATCCTAGGTTCAGATTTCAAAGGGTCTCCACCTCCTACACTAGAGCTGCCTTCTCCTTCCTCCAGGGAGAAGCAGGTTTGTCCCTGACCAATACTCTTGAACAGGAGAAGTCATAAGGATGCCAACCAGATAGCATAACGATAAAGTGTATCTTAAGGCAACAAGGAGAAAGAGTCTGTAAAACAGGAATCTGGCAGGGATGCCGAGCCACTGCTGGGGTCAGTTAGGACTTGCTGAGCCGCTTGGCCACATCCGCGTAGGCTTGCTCAATTTCTTTGTCTGCAGCACAGGTGTTAGTGAATTCATCCCTGGCGTACGCGTTCTTCAGGTACCGCCACAGCCCCGTCATCTCTGTTGGGAACTCAAAGTTGCGGTATTTCTTTGCAACAATCTAAACCAAAGAAAAAAGAGGGAAAAAAAGGAAGCACCTGTTGGTGATACATCCCCAGATGTCATTTCAGAGAGCCTCTTACTCTTTCTTGTAGGATAATTAATAGCACAGGAGACAAATGGGTGGTCAGACACTAGAACAGGTTGCCCAGAGAAATTGTGGATCCCATCACTCGAAGAATTGGGTTGGACGGGGCTTTGAGTAACTTGATCTAGTGAAAGATGTCTCTGCCTATGATCTTTAAAGGTCCCTTCCAACCCAAGCCATTCCATAATTCTATTGTTCTTGTAAATGCTTGGGGACACGTGGCCTTATAATAGGAAAGCTTGACAAGGACCATCGGTCACCCCACATCTTGCAAGGACGCTATTTGGCCTAAGGGCACCTGGCAACCATCACCAAATTTTGCATTTTAAAGTACCTAAAGTTCATTAATTTTGCACTTGTTTTTTGTGTGTTTTCCACCAGTCTTATGCACATCACCTCTTAACACTGAGATGCCAAATAAGAGATCTTACAGCTGAATGAAAAATATATAGATTTAAGGGAAAGGCATTAGAAACAGTTAATACATAATGTATTTTAATACTGACTATCATATTCAACGTATTATATTATATATTTACGGTATTTATATTTTTTAACATATGTAATATATTTTATTTGGCCAACAAAGTCAGAAGACATAACCGCCTGCAGCTGTTGGAAGGCTGTATCCTTGTTCTCGCAAAGGAAAGATTTGGCATGGTATGGGTACCACGATCAAGGGACCAAGATGATTTAGCAGACATTAGAAACAGGAATATTAGCATAAACTGGGGGGAGAAAATGGTTATTTCAAGACTTGTTAGACTCGGAAATTGTCTATCAAGGGAAACTCTCAATTTCTAAAAATGTTCAGGCCCTTATTCAGCAAAATATTTAAGTGCATACTTAATTTTAAGCACCTGTATGGTCCCATTGAAGTCAAAGGGACTAATCTGTGTTTAAAGCTAGTTGGTTGGTTAAGTAGCTTGCTGGATTGGGACATTTCAGTTTCCCTGTAAGAATATACCATATAGAATAATCCTGTGGTGACAGAATGAACTAGCTGATAGGAAGGGATGGATTAGTTGACTTGATGAGTGCTTCCAATCTCTAATTTTTCTGACAGTATAAAATTGTTCTTGAGCATAAATTACATACATATGTGGCACAGAGTTCCCCTTTATTTTAAAAGCACATGGTAGAGCTGTTTTCCATGTCAGCTTTCTTAGGACAGTCATGTTCTCAGAAATGACTGTGATCTGTTTTTATTACCAGGATCCACTTGGTATATGCAACGCCTTATCCTGTCTTAAACTGCATTTAATTAAGCATTCTTGCCTTCAGTGATGTTTCACACACACATGGGGAAGATAAAACCTGCTGGGCAACTCACGTCAAGATTTTCACAATTTCCAGCACACATCTTTCATCAAGTGAAAAACTCTTAATAATTTACCCTATTCTTCCATCTGTAAAATACTTTTCAGATAATATCCTGTGGTTATGCTTGTCTGAGAAATATTTTAGTTCTCATTTGACTTCTTTCATTTTGTCACAGTGAAACAGGAACCATTTGATTTTGCATCATCTGAATCCAAAGTCACCAATCAAGATGAGCCAAAGAAAGAGCTAAACTTGTGAGGATGTTATTGCAATTCTTACCTGGTGACTTATATGCTTTTATCTTTCTTATTGCATGTGTGCCTTCAGCTGCTAGGCTCAGTTTATGTTTTGGCTCACAGAGCCAAATTAGACGCATGACTTGGCTTTAATTCCTAGTTTTCTTGCTTGCCAAGGTCTGCCAGGTACTTGCTTTATTCTAAAGAAAGATGCAATCTGATGAATTAAATAAATGAACCATTTAGAAGTCAAGATGATGTACATCATTTGCACTGTACCAGCAACCACTGTATATCTTAAATCCTGGACCTCAGCAGTGACATTGATTTGTTAACTTCTCTGTGTGAAACACCAGCTGGAACAAGTAGCGTCCCAAAAAGACAGACTGTCTCTCTTAAGTCACAAGTGGGTGGGAACTGACTAAAGTTTTGACATCTCTCTTAAGAATAATGGGAAGCAATTAATATGAAAGATGGCTTTTACCAGCAGCAGGGTAAAAGCGAAGAGAAAGGACACCCAAATCTTAATATTGTCTTTGCTACTAACTATTGATGGGACATTTTTCCCATGTACTAAATATAAAATGGCTTAAGTTAACCTACAGGAAATACTGAGAAGAATGTGTGTCAAACCCTGTTCCTTTAGCACTTAAGATACCCCTGCTGAAAAATGCGTTGGCTTGACATTTGGCTGTTGGAGCAATGGAAGGGACTTCACTCTATGCGTTCCATATAACACTCACTTACTTATCCATGCAAGGGAGTGGGTAAATACATGGGTGTTAGCCTAGTATGTAGCACAAAAACTCAAAATGTTTGAACCAGAACACTTCCCTCTCAAACATGGCTTCTTTGTCCATCATGTGGCATCCTTTACCTTGACAACATGGAGTTTGGGCAGAAGGTTGCAGTCAGCAAGGGTGAGGTCGTCACCATCCAGAAACTTGCGTTTGGACACCTTCTCCTCCTCGGTGCTGTTTGCATCGATCTCCTCTGGCAGTGGGGTTCTCAGATAGTCATCCAGCTTCTTCAGAGCCTTCACCAAGCCTCTTTCAAGGGCTGTGCCAGAAAGAGTAAGCGAAAAGAAAGAATTAGTTAGAAACATTCATTTGTCAGTGGTTATTAAACAAAAGCAATGTAACAAAATCTCAATACAAAGCTACTCAAAACAGGTGAGATATTCAGCCACTTTTAAGATTCTTCTTACTTCAGGCTCATTTAGGTGCAGGTTCTCATTTTGATATGTCTCAAATGGAGTGCCACAGTGGAGATAAGTCTTAGGACTTCAACTATGAAAGACCTTGTCCCACATTGCCGCTGGCTTCAAAGAACTGAAGACTTAAAATTCCACTTAGACATAATGCAAAGCAGAGAGCAAAATTTTTACTTGAAAACATCATGCTGGGGCACATATTTTGTGTTCTCGCGCTTTACCTGCAGGGTAGTAGAAAAATGATTCCAACAATGCACTTACAGAAAACTGGATGACTATACACAAATTTGCATGTTATTTGAACTGCAGAGCCTCCGGGGCAAGAAGGATCTTTTGCATCTCTGAAGGGTGACAAGCACAATGTGGACCTGGCCCCTGACAAGTGCCCCACAGTGCTAAAGCAATATAAATAAGAAACAGCAAGAATTTACAATGTGAAAAAATAACAACATGACTCATGGGCTTCAGGCCAGAATTTCAGCTGGTGAAAATTACCTGCAGTGATTTATACCTGCTGCAGATCTGGCTTGGAGTCAGCGTTTAAGGCCTAATCCTGTAAGATCTTTTATCTCTGACTAACTTACTGCCATTTAACTTAAGGGAGATTGCTCAGTGCATCACATCAGGTTACTCATGTGGCGTGGCACTACAAAGCCTCGGAAGATAAATGTATACATGGAGCACAGCATGAGCTTCAAGGGGCAGTGGTGATGGCCCTGTGCAGGGCAGCTCTGGCACGGGCAGCTCTGCTGGCTCTGCTTGCTGCTGGCACGGAGGGATGGGGGGTATGCACGGAAAGAGCAGGAGCTGAATTCCACAGAACATGACTTCTCTGCTGCCCTGACATCCATTAAGCCTTGTGCCAGTGGTGGAAGACAGATCAAGCCACCTGATGCCTTGCTCCCACTGAAGCCTCTTGGCCAAGCACCAGGGAACCGCGGCAGCTCTGTTGTGGCTGACTCTCAGACACAGTGGCAAATCCTGGCTTAATTCATTGACTGGAGGAGTGACTGCGATCCAACTGAAAACATCCCAGCAAACAGAGCGGGGAGGGAAAGAATTTTATTTCTGAAAGCAGAGCATCTAAAGCGACTGAAGTGCTGCCATCCATAAAACAAAAGCGTTGCCATCCCTTATTTAATCAATTTAAATTGAATTTTGACACTGACATTCTGCTGTCAGATCCTGGCAGTGGTTAATCATCTGCAGCTGTGCTCCACTAAATGGCTTCTGCTGAAGGGCGTGACTGCCTGGTGTGTAACGCTACCCCATGTGGCAACGCTCAGAAGAATTAGCAATCTCTTCTTGGTTTGACCCGTCGCACCTGTTGAATGGATAGCTCTCTTTCTCTTGGTCAGCCCCACACTATATTCTCTTACAATGCATTCATTTAGAGACAATGGAATCAAATTACTGTGATTTAATTCAATTTTGCTCATTTAGATTTTAGAAAATTGGCTTAATGCTATTTTCCAGCATCCCCTTTACTCAGTAAGACCTTCAGTTCTTTGAGGGGTCCATGCAATACTCCCAGTGCAAGTGCCACATGAGCTGCTCCATGCTAGCCCATGGGTCAGCTACACGTGTTTACAAAAGCAGGAGCAGCAGGTGACGTGCATTTATGTAAGTTTTTCTGGAACTTATTAGAGATGTGTTGTTTTCTTTTCTTACTGATACACCAAAGTGCGTCATGGTTGTCTCAAAAACAATGCCTGGAGTGGAGCCTATGTGTGACAGTGGGAAAAACATCTATCTGAATTCACACTTGGCACTTGCATGCAACTGCTTTAGGCCAGAAATAAGCATATGTGCAGGGTTCAACACATCTGAGACCTAATTCCAGGCTCTACTGGGACACATGGGATCCCAAGATCTCCCACTGAAGCCACTACAAGGTGGGACCACTTCAGATTTTGATCATCAGGACCTGAACCACTGCTTATGACCCTGATTAATTAATGCTCTTCTGGTGTTAGTAAAGCTCCCAGAGCAGCCAGGAAATAGAAGAGCAGTGAACAAGAGAAAACTGTCTTTCTTCCAACTGACCATTGATGGAATTCTGAAAAGTCAAGAGAATTAAAAATCTAAAATTAAAATTTCACATGAAGCTTAGGTGTACAAGGCTGCTTTTAATTTCTTTTAAGATTACTTTTAAAAATAAATAAGTGGGAGAAGAATTGTATTTTTAACAATGTTGTAGGGAGATAATTTTTATGGAAAATGGAAGGCTGAGCTTCAAATGACTTTTCAAGGTGATCAGACCAGACTTCCCAGATTAAATCCCACCAGTGGAATACAGAGTAATCCATATGACTAACTTGTTGGACTGTTTCACTTTCCATAAATAATTTTAGTGGATCATAATAGAAGGCTGAAACCTTAAGTTAAGGTAAGCACCTTAGAAATTAACTCTCTCATTTGCTCTCTTATCTGGTCAGTATTTAAGAAAATCCATTAATGGTGAAAAAATATGAGCAGAGACATTCTCAGAAAAACCTACAGCTCTAAAGTTTCTGGATCCCTTGCTGTGTGATCTGTTGTCTGGGCTCATATTACAGATGAAACCAAGCAGAAGAAATATTTCATAGAACCATAGAATGGCTTAGGTTGGAAGGGACATTAAAGATCATCCAGTTCCACCCCCTGCCGTGGGCTGGGTGCCCCCAGCTCAGGCTGCCCAGGGCCCATCCATGGCCTCAGGCACCTCCAGGGATGGGGCACCACAGCTCCGGGCAGCAATGAGGCCCACTGCCCTCTCAGTGAAAAAATTCTGCCTAACATCTGACCTAAATTTCCCCCTTTTTTAGTTTTTTAGTTTAAAGCCATTCCACACTGTCCTATCACTATCAGACCATGTAAAAAGTCACTCCCTCTCCTGCTTATGAGCTCCCTCAAGTGCTGGAAGGCCGCAGTGAGGTCTCCCCACACGCAGCCTTCCCTTCTCCAAGATGAACACCCCCAGCTCCCTCAGCCTTTCTCCATAGAGAGGTGCTCCAGCCCTCTGAGCATCCTCCTGGCCTCCTCTGGCCCCGCTCCCACAGCCCCACATCCCTCCTGTGCTGGGGGCCCAGGCCTGGATGCAGCACTGGCAGTCTGAAAGGAGCAGAGCACAAGGGGACAGTCCCCTCCTGCCACTGCCATCCCTCTGTTGATGCAGCCCAGGGCACTGTTGGTCTTCTGGGCTTCAAGGGCACGCTGCAGGCTCATGTGCAGCTTTTCGTCCATCAAGACCCCCAAGTCCTTCCTCTGCAGCACTGATCTCTATGAGCTCTTCTCAGTCTATACTTGTATGTGTGATTCTCAAACCAAGTTCAACACCCTGTACTTGGCCTTGTTAAGCCTCCTTAGATTCTCGTGCACCCACTTTTCAAGTGCCTCCAGGTCCCTCTGGATGGTATTCCTCCCTTCTATTGTGCCATCTGCATCACTCAGCTTGGTGTCACTAATAAACTTGCTGAAGGTACACTCAATCCCACTGTTTATGTCATTAATAAAGATGTTGAAGAGTACCAGACCCAAGACAGACTCCTTGGGAACACTGCTCGTCACTGGCCCCCACCTGGACATAGAGACATTGACAACAGCACTCTGGCTATGACCATTCAATCAATTCTATATCCACTGAATAGTCCAGTCTTCATATCCATCCCTCCAATTTAGAGATAAGGATGTGGTGCAGGACCACATCAAAAGCCTTGCAAAAGACCAGGTGGATGACAGCAGTTGTCCTCCCTTTGTCCACTGATGTCATCAATCTAGCATAGAAAGCTGTCAGACTGGTCAAGTACAATCTGCCCTTGGTGAAGCCGTGCTAGTGAAGCCATGGTGAAGCTGTGCTGGCTGTCACAGGTCACCTCCTTGGATCACCTCTGAACCTCCCACATCATGGTTATTTTGTGAAAATCTGGATGACTTGATATGTCATCTCTGCTGAGAACATAGGGAGCATTGGGCACTCACCAGGGCCTTGGGAATACCAGTCACAAGAACAGTCTGAATGAAGACATTTTAAAAGATGTGACCAACTAAAAGGTGTAATTTTCCATTTGGCAATAACTACCCACAATAAACTTTAAAAGTGGTTGCACAGCTAATGCCCTTTGTAACTTACCCTCATGGTAACATCATTAAATAACTGAACAAGTTTGTTGATAAAAGCTGGAGCTCAAGTGCATGTCAGTTGTTGCGATTAATCTTCCCTGAAGTGCATAAATTAAATGAATTGTTTTAAATTAAACACCCTGAGCTTCCTCTGTAGTCAGTGGTGTCTCCTCTATTACACTTGGTTTGCATGACCCTTAAGTGAGTTGCATGGAGAACTTTTCCTGAAGCATCTAATAGCCTCACATTGTGTTGGTAATGTCAGGGTGGAGTATTCAGTATTACAACACCAAGTGGAACTATGCCTGAGAATGTGGCTCTGTGCTGCTTTTGAAATTTCCACCTCCAATTGCTTCCCCACCCTGCAGACTTGCAGTTTGAACTTAGAGAACCCAAATGTGGCCCAGCCCTGTATGAGGAGTCCTGTCATCAGGTTATCAATGCAAAATCTGCAAATGTCTGAACTCACACAAACTGCCTTTCTGGCCAGAGAAATCACTGAGCACAAAGGCGCCAGAATTATACTGCCTGCATAGTGATGTATTGAATATAACTACAAATTCCAACAAGTTCTATCCATGTATATTCAAATGTGGTGGAATCACCTCTCTCAGCTTTCATTGCTGTGTTCTGGCTACTTACGCAAAGACAACTTACATCAATCACAGACCTGCTGTGTCATCCCACCAGCCGGGAACAAATGGTATCAGTAAAAAAATCTCACGAGTTCTTTGTGATATTCCTTCCATATTCAAAACTACACTTTTATACAACTTTCCTTAAGAATTCTGTGTTAGACGCCAAAAAAATAGCACTTTCCAACCTCAAAGCAACCACAGAACACTTAATGAATGTATTACCATCTGTCAGTTGCGTGGGGTGAGGTTCAGTTTAGCCAGCGATACCTAATTCATAACGACTCTCTGTTTTCAGCAAAAGGTTACTTGATGTTGAACAATGAGATTAACAAATCGTGACATGCACAGAAATACAAATAATGTAACAAAAGCTAATAATCAGCAAAATTGTGCTCTCGGTTACACTGACATAAAAGAGGAGTAACTCCACATTGTCAACAAGCTATTCCATATTTGCTCCAGTTCAACCAAGACCAGATTTTGGCTCTGTTATTCAACTCTTCAAGCAAAAACTTCCTTAAACTATTAGCCTGAGCCACTATTTCCCAGGGACAAAGAGAAATCATTCTGTCTTGAAACATTTACACCACAACAGAACAAAACATTGGAAAATGTAACGCACGGAGAGACCCTGCAAGTCAAGGGCCAGATTCTAAGATTCATTAGTAGGTACTTAGGGTGAAATTCTGGCCATACTGAAGTTAAGCTGTTGACTTGAGTGGGGTTAGGATTTCTCCAGAAGCTTTTAAAGCCAAAATCAGTTCATCTGACCTCCTACATAATACTGGCCATAAAACTCCCAGCATCGGAGGTCGTTTCCATCTGTTTCCTATGGGTCAAATAAGGCTGAAGCAAAGTGGAGAGTAACTAGAAAGTAGTAAAAGAAAAATGGTTTGGAAAAAGTAAGACTGATTCAGACTGTCCACACCCACCGCATTTACAGAGGTCAGACAAGGACTCTTCTTCCCCTTCCTTGAACTCAAATATTTACTTCCTTGTTTCATGCTGGGATGAAGAGAAACAGCAAAGCAGACAAAGCACATAAACACCAATCTCTGTGGCCTGAAGGAGCCACCGGAAGGCAGATCATTCCATCCTAAAATAGTACCCTAGGAAAAGCTGAACTACCACCAGAGGAGCCTCACTTTTTTTTTCAGAATACTCTTTTGAGAATAGGCAAACTGGCAACCTACATTTTAAACACCTAAAATGAGGTGAGATTTCTCCTGTTTTATGTGTCTGAGTGGAACTATCTGCAGGATGAGGGTTGTACTTGATATACGAAGAGACGCAAAGCATGGAGAGCACAATAAAAGCAGTAATTGATTCCTTAGTCGAATTGAATTTTAAAACTATTTAAGTTAAAAGAGAGAAAAAATGTTTACACTAAAAAAAAAAAAAGCAAAATAGCATAAACTTTCCAAACAAACATATGAAAAAAGAAGTGGTTTAGGTTATTTGGTTAAGTCGTACTTAAGATACTCAATCATTTTGATAATCTTCAAAATTTGCCCATCGTTCGTGACACCCACACCTTCCATGCTATCTTTTTCTCACATAAACATTTTATCACAAAACATTTTTCCAAGCCAAATTAAGACAGATACAGCCCTCTTCATGTCACTGAAAGCACATGGCAGGAATTTAAAGTCATCAAAGTACGACAACATGATGGCTTTGGAGCTACCACCTGAAACCACCGAGTCTGACCTCAGTATCACACACAGAATTAGTTGAACCACACGTTTCTGAATTGTCAAGCCCAGCAAGTTCAACAAACAGTGATCTCTGCACATAACTGAGCCACAGTTCCTACTGCTGCCCTGGACAACTAATGCCTGCTTTTCCTTTTTACTGCTTTCTTCCATTGCCCTCCAGTAAGATTTATCCCGTAACACACGCAAATGAACTTGGTGAAATATGCAATGAGGGAAGAAGGGGAACAGTGCATAAATATTCGCAGTCTCACACAAACAATCTGAGATTTATTTCTACTTTAAAAAAACAAACCACCTTTCCTGATCACTTCCAGATTCACAGAGTTTGATATTATATGAGACCCAATACTGTTTTCTGGTAGGAGAAGGAAACCAGCTAAGAAACTGCAATTTAAGGTAAGAAAATAATATCATTCTGGTAGTCTGACTAAAGACCAAGGATCCGTATTTTCACTCTATTTTTCTACAAGCTGCTCACTTTTTTTAGGCAGGCTCAACAGAGTATTGTAACTTTAATCTGAGTAGATTAATCCTTCTCGTGTGGCAGAGCTGCAACTGCAGTACGTGTTACTGCCCCTGTATTACATACTGACCTGTTTGTGATTTTGATACAACCCTCGAGACCAGAGTGCTGCCTTGAATGCCTCTGTTCAGCTGTTTAAAAGACAGGTGTCTTGTCCCAGCTGGTTGTATGGGCTCCTTCTGCTCAGAGACACCAAGCATCTCGGGAGGGCAGCTCCTTCCCATTGCTGCAGACCCCCAATGGAAGCTGGGTGGCTCCCTGCACACGTGCCCTTCTCACAGCATGAATAACAGGCAAAGCCTGAAGGACAAGCTCAGGCTAGACACTTAACATTCAGGAAGGTGAAGTCAGGAGAGAGGAACCCTCCCCTCTAAATACAACTTCACAGTTCACCTAAGTGATGTAGGATAACATTCCCCTTTTTTCAATAGTTACTTAGATACTTAGGCTTCACATCCCAAAGGGCAAGTACATCGCCAGTTTGAGCATTGCAACATCCAAGTTCCAGGCATATTTCTGCCTTGTAAAATCCCTGGCTCTAAGAAGAATGTGTATTGAGAGGCAAATGAGCGGTTTGTCCGTACAAAAGGGAGGGAGACGTGGCTCCCATGCATCCAACCATTAAAATACCCAACTCCAGGCCAAAGGGAGTTTCTGGAGTGAGTCACCTCTGCTATTAAAGATGTTTCACTCTAGATAAATTACTCAGTACTCACTTGAACAGAGACCTGATCATGCTCCCACAATAAAGGTAAATGCCCACGCAACCACACTGAAAAGCTGCAATCTGTCTGCTTTCACTGACTTGATGAATCAATGAATCTCTAGTTGTGTACACAGAGGATAACCAAACATAAATATGTATTTTCAAGAAACATTGGTATATATGTTCTGTGTATTTCCACAGAGAGAAAAGGAGTTGCTAAACCCCAAAAGCACTGCAGCCAGTTCTCAGAGTAACATACAGTAGTTAGATAACCAAAGCAGTCTTAGCAAATCAGGCACACTGAGAATCTGCTGAGTTACTTACAAGTAGGACTCATCCTGTCTAACTTCGGTTATCTAAATGTTAGGTTTCTTGTCTAACCTGGTTGTCCAAGGCTCTTTTATAGACAGTGATGAAAGACAGGCAAATCTAAGGGAAGTTCTTCCAGTTTTAGTTTGTATTTTAAGGTAAATTAAACTTTCCTTTGGAGGCAGACATGTACCCTTTCACTGACCACAGAACAGGGCAGGAAGATTGAACGACTTATGTGCAACTCTTAGACAAACAGACTTAGGTGATGTGACCCCTCCCTCACCAAATCCCATCCCTTCCCTTCCCTTCCTCTCCACAATATCTACAAAACCTCAGTGATGTGGATTGATCAATCAGAGCTTGATCCGAAACTCTGGGATATTTTGATAGACCTGTCAAATTTCATCCCAGAAAGACTGAGCCAAAACCTCAATTCCTCAGTTGGAACCAGCTGATCTGAAGGTCCCCTCCGGTCCAAGCCATTCTGAGATTCCCCAGGCAACTTTTCCTCACCCAGAGCACGATGATCCGCAGGGCTGGGGTTACCTGGGCTTAGGAGACCCATGTCCAAGTCTTTTCTTCCCAAGCTATTCTACTTGACCTTCCATAAATGATTTAAATTCTCTCTCTGTCAACTTCCTACAGACAAAATAGGGATGACAGATACTTTACATTGGTAAAAGCAGTAATGTTCCAGCCATGGGCATTTATTTCAGGTCACAGGGAAATTAATTATAACAAAAAGAGGTATCATCCTATTCTTGTGATATCATCTATCCAACTCCCAAACCAAACCTCATCAAACAGGTGTGTCAATAATGTCTTTAAAAAGAAAATTAAACACATAATTCTCTAGCATCTAGAAAGTTTTTTTTGATTCGGTTCTAGTTTCAGGCTAAATATCAAGTTTCTTCCTTCCCTTTTCTTAGTCTGTTTACCAGTGGAGGCAAGAAATAAATGCAATACTTATAACTGCATCACAAAGAGTGAAACTGGAACACTCTCAAATGCTGTTTTGTAAGAAGAAAACCCAGGTGTTAGAATGACACCAAAAGCAAGGCTCATTTCCAACTCTCCTAGGAGTCACAGTGACCTGAGGGCAGGAAGCAGCCGAATGTAAAACTAGTGGCCTACCAGCGTCCCAGCACCTCGCTTGCATTTCACAAATCATCAGATCTCTGCAGCAGCACGTAGGTGACAGACATCTTTTCTATGTCCCTAGGGGCCTCATCCTGACCTTTACAGTGTTAGTCTTGTGCAGGTGTCCCTGACCCAACTGCGGACAAGCAGCAGCTGATTTGCATCACAACCCTGAAAAAAAAAAAGTGTAATAATAATAAAAATTGAAGCCCTGCATAATATCAAGCCATACCATTAGAGTGTGAGATTAACATTCCAGTATCTCCATTGCTAAGATGCTGTGCGTTTACTCCGAGTGTACGGTTTTATTAGCAAAGAGCAAACATGATGATATGGAGACTGACAAAGCAAGACAAACTGCATGCTTCTGCTTTAAAATAAGAGGAAAGTTAGCTTGCGAAGAGCACTGCTGGGCTCAGAGACAGTGCGGTGGGGACCCCTGGTGTTCTGTGCCTGAGCAAAGAGAACCAGTCCCATCCTTAACACCAATTCACTTCAATGCTAGACATACTGCAGAATAAAGTCTGCTTTGGTTGACAACAGAATCATCCCAGTTGCACTCCATTGACTTCAGCTAAATTCTTTCACTTAAACAACAGTGAAGACATGAGAAGGAAAGTCAGTAACGTTTAACCAGAACCTGCAGATGACAATTTACAGCTTATTGGGTCCCCAGGTCCCACAGGTCAGTTAACAAATCTCAGCCTCAACTTCTTTTATTTTAGTGGTTTGAGTATTTTTTGCCCTTAGTGTTCAAAAAAATCCTTACTGAGTTATAAGATTTAAATTTTTTTAAAAAAAGAAACAATGAGATTTACAAGTGACTCAAGTCTTAATTGTTATCCATTGTTACTCTGCTTTTGAGATATTTCTTTTTAAGCCCCATAAAATGACTTAGGGATCATCGTAATTACGCCTTGACTTCAGCATTCTGAAAGGAGCACTAGCAAAAATGGTTATAATTATGTTTGGATGCATAAAAAAATCCCAAGCAGTAGTAGGGAGGTCGTATTCCTCTGTTGCAACAGCCCTGTTGTGAGAATACATTAAGAACATTCTTCCCGGTTCTGGATTCCCCCATTAAAAAAGGCTTTGGAAATTCCCAAGAGAGAAGTCAAAGAAGAACAATAATGTAGTCCTCAAGGACTGGGAAACAAGCCTCAGAATATCGGGCTTGAAAAGTTTATTTGTTCAGTTTATCGGAGAGAAGGCCAAGAGGCTCCGGTGTGCAGCTCTCACCCATGGACAAAACATCTGCAAGGTGTGAGGAGCTCTTCAGCCTTGATGACAGAGGCATGGATTAGTCCAATGGCTGGAAGCTGGACAAATTGCAGTTTCCACATTGCCAAAGCAATGACATGTTCAAGGAACAAACAAGGAGAGAGGGGAGGCATGCTTACTTCTTGGAGTATTTATAAAGGGACCAGGAAAAGGCAAATTTTAATCCAGTTCTGGCAGAAATGGCAGAAACTGGGCTTGGGGGGAGGGGGGGGATACAGCTGCATGGATAGGTCACAGCCTATGTGCTTTTCACTCCCTGGTATCATCCTTGATGTTTTGGAAAAGGAGTGAGGTGGGTTGCCAGTACTACCCTCAACGTCACAGAAAATTTGCTAAGACACTAACCGTAATTAAATCACATATCTCAAGACCTGACATGTTTGCAAAGATCACAATATCTTTTCCCCTAACATACAACTAATCAGATGTGTTATGGGGCTTATCCATAGCTGTCTGGTCTTTCTCTGCTAGAACAGTTGGATTAGGCAGATCAATGGCTTGAAGTAGTGCAGAAAGCACTGCTGACTAGATGCCCTCCTTGCAGTTTCAGGGCCATCTTGACTCCAGGTTAAGGTCCAGAATATATATTTCTTTCAGTTTTGATTGTCTGAGTCACCAGGGATTCCCCTTCTGCAGTGTGGAATATGGACGGGCTATTGCCATCACCTTCAATACATTCCCTCCTTAGAGGGGCACTGGGCAGTAAAGACATTTCAGTTTCTCCTGTTCTCAGCTTGAATGCAAAACAACTAGTCCTACTCTACAGGACTAAAACAGTAGCATATTTGCTGAATGAATAAGACTGAGTGGGCTGTGCCTTGCACCCAAAGCTTCTTGCAGCCTCAAGCTCTGTGAAATTCTGATATTTTTTTCTGCAATCAGCAAAATCGAGATATTTAGAAAATAATTGTGTATCTAATTCTCATGCAGTCACCTTTTTCCCAGCACTGTTTTCAAGCTGCATGTCAATTATTTAAGATCTTCTCTGATGAAGAAAATTAGCAGCACTGATTTTCAGTTATGTCTCATTCTTCTCTTCCCACTTATTTTATGAAGAACATTTGCATGCATAAAACAAAAAAATATGTTTTGGAAAAACAGATTCTGGACCAGTGCTTTGCCCTTTGAAGTCCCCATGTTTTGAAAACCGACTTCAGTGCAATAAAGAGCCGGTGCCTCAGCTCTGACATGTGATAGCTTGCTCTACCAATGGTAAATAGAAGACTGGGGACAATCTTGTTGGGACAGTAGGACCACTTGGGTGCTTAAATCACAGAATCTTTTCAGTTGCCTGGGACATTCAAAGGCCATCTAGTCCAACTCCCTTGCAGTTTGCTCATGTAAGATTTGGATGTTCTACTGAGTTAGGCCACAACTTCATCAGTCTTGACACTCACTTAAGATGCACCAAGTGTGTTGCAACCAATGGGGTTACCCACCCACACGAAACAGCAGAGCAACACAGTTAAAACCAAATCCTAAGTAATAATGTAATTTAGGCCTCCCATCCCAGCAGCAAGGCACTTAATTCCTCCCAGGACTGCTGCTGCCAGCTTGCTCTAATCCACTTCCAGCTGTGCTGCTGCTCCTGCGAGGAGCAGGGATGGGAAGCAGAACAAAGCGTCCCAGGGAAGCCAGAAGCACTTGGAGGAATCTTCAAACACACAGGGGAAATCATTCTTTCTTCAAGGAAAGCATCTGCCAACTACTGTTCCCCTTACAAGGACTTCAGTCTAGGCCTGGCCTGTGCACGTAGGCCCCGGTTCAGCAAAGGCCTCAGGCCTTGCCCTTGTTTGAGCGCATCGTTACACTCACTGACTTGAGAACACGGTGTTAACTGGTTTGTAGGGCTTTGCATATTCTCTGTCTCATACATCTATAAATATACATATTTCTTTCTTTTTTTTCTCCCTCCATACGGCATGTTATGGTTTCAAAGTGACACCAGCTTGCAGACTGTCAGAAAATTACGTCTGTGAGTGCGTTACTGGTGAACATGCACTGTCCCTGGAGTGGCTGCACCTCAGTGTGCCGTGCAGGAGCACCACGTCCTGCCTTGGAGCTCTTGCAGTCTGACCGCATCCAGACTTACCGAGAGTCTTTCGTGTTCTACTTATTTCAAATATTACTTTTCACATTTCCATCAGGAAATCTTCATGTCTTAATAAGCAAAATTAAATTGAAAGGCCTGAGAAGGAAAAAAAACAACCTAAATGATGGGAAAGTTCAGAAACTTTTCCTAGTAAGGTACATACTTCCGAGGTTAAGACAATGGTCTGTTATCATTTTAGAAAACAGAAAACCTCTTCCTTCCAATGGCATACGATTTCAGCTCCTGGTTGTGGCAGGTCAGAAGATATCAACCCTGAAACCTGTCCCTGGCACCAGGCAGAAGATTGATGGCTCTGGGCCTCCAGCCAGAATCATTCTGAGGGAGGTTTTCAAAAAGTTATTTCTCAAGCAAACTTCTTCTGCAAAAAAATGCTGTATCTGAGCATTTTAGAGCTGGTCTTTAATTATGGGGCAAAACAGTGATAAAGCAATTGAGGGTGGATGATGAGTGCAGCTCACTGCTCTACTTAACAAGTTAGCACACAGCTATCACCATTTTTTGAGTGATCCTTATATGTGTGTTTTTATAAAGAGACAGAGTGCAGAACAGTTTTATTAACATATCATGAGTGAGTTATATGGGTCATCCCAAATGAGTGGCAATAAAATTTTTATATCACACTCGCCAACATGTATTTGGTATTTTATGTGCCACAAATGTTGCAGAAAAGCTATCTTACATATGTTCTAAGACTAGGTATTTTTTATATTAGGCCTGGTTTTGTAAAGCTGCCAGGCACTTCAGTTACCATGAGCCCGACTGTACTCAGCTCTGAGGGAGCCATAAAAACTTGTTTAAAATGTTCTAAAATAGCTTTTTTTTGTGTGTTTCAAAATGCCACTGTTGAAGATCTGTCATCCCAAGACACTCCACAGCTAGAAAGCCCGTCACAAAGCAACTCCTTTTCTCCACAATGATTTTTAAAGCTATTTCTAGTCCTTCCTGGTTGCATGACAGAGAAAACTTAATATTATTGCAGTGTAGGACAAATTATGGCTCATGCTGGGTTTGGACAGGTGTGGGGTTTTGTGGTAGAAAAAGGAAATTCTGCAACTAAAGAGGAAGAAGGAAAAAAACTGAATGGCAATTTGAGACGCAGACACGACACACATTTATATCTATATATTTCTATGGCACCTTGGAAAACTATGCAAAAATTGCAAAGCATTAACATTGCTCCTGAATTAGAGTCTGATCCCACATTCCTGTCAAAGGAAACTCCTCATCCATTCAGGTGCATTCACACCACTTTTTAACCTTGCTCCACTAAAGCCAACAGGAGCTGTGCCAAGAGCTTTGTTGGGCAGACGGCGAAGCTTTTAGGCTCAGAAAAGGATGGGAGGACTTAAGGCTCAGGACAAGCTGTGTCATGGGTCCAGTCTGCCCTCCCCCACCAAGCAAGAGGAGGCTTTGGGGAAAGCTGTTTTCTCCCCTCTGAATGCGGATGGAGAGCAGAGCAGCCTGTGCTCGCTGGGATGACACAGGCTGACCCACAGTACCAAGGACCCATGAAACCACACCAAGGACCTGTGCACATCAGCTCCGATTCCACAGTGGACCTGCACCACAGATCAATTACCGCAGTAAATATCCTATGTAGATTTTTGGAACCCGCTGTTTCCTGCTGATTTAAGGATGGCTTCTAGGTGCACTTTGATGGGTGCACCTACCCAGACTGTGGGCCTGGCTCTCTCCTCAGCAGGAGGAACCCCGCAGAGTCAGAGCAGCTTAGCAGTGGTGAAGGCCGGCTTTAATCCCAGCCCTGCACGTGGGTGCATACCTCCTGCACACACACAGACACAGCGCACAGAGAGGCATTTCCCACCTCACGCACTGAACCACAGCGTGATGTAGCTACTGAAAGAGGTGAACGGCATTTAATCCCGTGTAAGTTAATGATTTAAACGTTCTTGTATTTTTGGCCTCTTGATGTAAATCCAAACCAGACAAGCGGAGGCCTCTGGTCAGACGCTGGAAATTCCTGCGCGTGGGATCGTGCTGGTGGTCCCCCGGCCTTGCGCCTTCTGAAGAGCCCTACAGAGAAACCTCCTTCCGTGCCACTAATGAATGCGCCCACCCACGCTGGGCTGGTGCCTCCTAAGAAATCCATTCAAGAACAACTTTTTAAACTCATAAATGAAATCAAAGGGCTCATTCTACGAGCCAAAGAACTTATGATTTTAGGCAGAATGGTGAATGGGTGGCTACGGGCTGTCCCCTTGGTTTGCAGTGTACGGCCTCACAAGAAAAAAATCACAAGCAGGATACTGAATTTGTACACAGCATTCCAATTAATTAAAATGCATCCTTCTCCAATGAATAGATAAACTGTTACTACTCTGGTTTCGGTATAGAGCTAGAATGATTTGCTCAGCATCAACAAAAGGGAACCAAAGTAAACTCTCAGGGCCGTAGTTTCCATCCTTGTGCTCGGTCAAGCTGTTCTAGATATTAAGCACAAAGCAACCCAAAACTCTCAGCTGCCACGCAACCCTGAGCAACCTAAACCTGCGGAAGAGCATCCAGGAGATAATTTCACAGAGGACTGCCACCGCTTTGTTCCAAGGGCTCTTTGCATCAGCCATGAGGTGGATGAGCACTTCTCGCTGTTCCAAGAGGCAAAGTCTGGTGGCGGGGTAGGAGGGCTGAGTAACCCGGGTGTGATATCTAAGCCAGATGTGGATCTATGCCTGCGATGAGACGATCGCTCCTTCAGAGAGGCCTGTCATAAAATTATCGAGTGACATGGGGGGTGGAAGGAATCAAGCCTGTTGTAATTGAACTGACTTGAAATAATAAATGCACACACTTTCTTTAAACACAGCTTGCCACATCCTGAGGATCTGGAACCAATTCATTCCCTTTCAAGAAGCTTAAAAGTGGTGGGACTTTGATATGGCATGAGCATGTTTGCTTCTGGGCTTACAGCCCTAGCCAGCCTGTTCCAAACCTTTCAACATTTTTATATTATAAGGCAGAAATGTGAGCAAAACAAAGATGGAAAAAAAGCATCAGAAATTCAGGGAACTATTAAATCAGGGCAGCCTGGTCGCCAAATACCTTCAGTAAGTAAACAAATCGTGATCAATACCATATTGCCATGCAGACTTAACCAAGAAGGTTATCACCTGCTTCTGTGCCAGGTATGAAACATAATGGCATGTGGCTAATGAAGTACTCCATGAATCCAGCAAAAAAAATGTGCTGTTATTCTCTGTAATGCTAAAGCAATTTTAGTTCATCCAGAAAAAACACAAATTTTTCCATGAAAATGTCAAAATCAATAGGTTACTCTGAACGTTTCTCTTTTGACAATACTGCATTTTTAAGAGGAAAGCACCTTGTCAGAAGGAAAGATATTTTGTCCAGGGGATGTCTGAGCTTTGACCATAAAGCTTCTCACTTTATGTATTCACATATTTGCCAGCAGAGGGTATCACAATCTTAGAAACAAACAGATGTATGTATCATTGTGTTCGCTCACTTACACGCAAGAATTCAAACAACTAAACGAAGACATTACAAATCTCATTTTTTTCCATAACATGTTCACTTTCAGGGAAAAATGAATCATTCAGGTTCCTCAAGGCTACAAACTCTACAGTCAGAGCCTTCTCACCACCCCTCGGCCACAACACGGCCAAGGGACGGCAGCACTTGGTGTCTGATGCTGTTGCATGACTGCAGCTGTAAACCCTTCTTGAGAAACACCATTTGGGGCCTATCTTGGGTGTGCACTGGGCTCTCATTGACTCTCACATCCAGTGTCCTTCTATTGCATGAATCTCATGAATAATCCCAACCACTTCACAACACTTATCCACAAAGATTTAATAGCTACAGACCGTAGTGAGAGCTCATGTTACACAGACCTAATGACCTCTCCTAACCCAGTATGCCACAAGGAATGATCATATATAATTACAGTTAACCCCCGTTCTCACAGATAGAGATCAGTGGATCCTACAGATTCCCAGCCTGATATCCCACACATTGGTGAATTCACCTTCCTGACTTTCAAGTTCAGATAGTATCATTTAAACAACCTGATGCTTGGTGATTTAGGCAACTTGGTATCCAGCACTCTTCTATTCCCACACAAAAGCAACTACAATTACTTTTGATGCAGTGATACAGGTTCTCCATTCTGTTTCGGTTCTGTCAACAAGTGTTTTTCTATTTTTGTATTTCGATCCTTTGCAACTGATGTCCCTGTCACAGCTGTGGATTTCCAGCTTAACCCAAGAACCTGAGTCACCTGCAGCTAGGGCTCAACATAGAGGACGGCTATGAGGCATGTACCACTACCTCGAGCTGAGAATGGTGTGTATAGGAAATGCATGACAGCCACGTGTGGCAATCTCTGCTCTTTTTAGACCTTAACTACTCACATGGAGCTAGGGAAAGGGGCATTCTCCAAAGAAGGATCAGAGGAACTGGAAAGGATAGTTCAGTGAAAATGTCCCCAGGAAAAGGGAAACACTATTCTCGCCCAGCTCTTGAAAACTGAATGTCAATGGCCCTGCTACAGCTGATGTCTGATTCCTGCATGGCATAAGTCTCCTCTCACAGCCCCAAGCACCCAGGGGCCCTCAGGCACTTCAGTGGTGCTACAAAGAACAGGTCGGTACTCTGCTCACCTCTGCTCTGTCCTCCTTGTGCTCCAGCACTTCAGCTGTACGAAACTCAGCTAAAAGCATTTCTCCACTTCAAAGAGGAAAGCTGAGCACCAGCATGCTCAGAGATGGTGACATGTCCGGGTGTCACAGCCATTAATTACCAGGAGCTGCCAGCCCACATGGGAGCAGAGATGTGCACATCACAGAGCCACTGAGAACCACAATGCCAGGATTCTACACATGGGCAAACACCCATGACAATTTTCGAGTGCAAAGAACAAAGCAGATGAATTGCAGACTTACAGTTGCACCACAGACCATAAAGATTCCTTTTGGAAGGCCAAGATATTTTATTTTCACTGTAGCATCAATTTAGGCTAACTCTTAATTTGTCTTCTTTTTACAAGCCTTCCTACAGAGGTTAGCTGAGTATCACATCGGCATTAGACGCACAAAAAAACCTTTTAGCATCTCTAAGAAGTGAAGTGTTATAATTATTTTCTTTGTTAACAACAAAAAAAAATATTAAGGAGCAGATTGTTATCTGGCATAAATTATCCCTTCCCCATCTTCATCTCATGAGCTAGCCCCAGGCAATGTAAAACCTACTCTTCTCTGAATGATATGATGGCGTCATGGTATTTAGCATGCCTTAGGTCTTTGTGAAATTAGTAATATGAGGTAAGATGAACATCAGTGAGTGACTGCAAGTATCCCACTAGATTATCTCCAGGGATATGGCAGCGTAAATCCACTCTCTTTCATGGAGCAACCGAAACTTAGACTGGCTGAACTTGTGCCTCTCTGAGGGGATGTGGAGAAGAATGTGGAGAAGAAATGCGGAGAATGTGCCAATATAGAGAAGAAAAGCAATTTCATTAAGAAGCGAGTGTAGGATGTGTGTAAATATGCATGGCATCCAGCCTCTGTGGTTGTTTCTTTTGACGCAGATGCGTGAGGAAAAGTTAGGAGCGTGCAGAGTGCAATTACATTTTTCAAAGCCACTTCTTTCATTCAGTTACTTTCTGTTTATATGAGCAAATTAGCTACACTACCATAACATCACCATAAGTGGGATGAGAATCTGGTGTCAATGGCTACATCTAAGAAATTATGCAGGCCAAGAGGCATAGCTTGCTCTCTCCTTTCATTCACTAGCTGCTAAGCTTTTAGTAATGTCTCTAGCACCACTGTGGGCCCAGCTAACTAGCACTCTCAACGGTGCCTGGACAGCATAGAGGAGGTAGCACAAGCCACTGGCCTCATCCAGAATGAACTACAGGATTTCTGGTGCAGCTTGGCTGCTATGGGCAGGAGTTATGCCATGGCTCTCTGCCCTATTTTATTTAATAGTATAGATCTAGTTAATCCAACTGTGGACGTGTGAATTGAGTCCACTGAATTTACCACCTGAAACTGATCATCAGTGGTACTCGAAGTCATATGAAGGCAGCTTACAATAAAACAAGGGGAAAATAGCAAAAATTATTCATCTTTTAAACAGCAAAACTCCCTGGTGCATTTGGTAACGATCCTACTCACCAGCATTGTCCTGCTGCTTGGTATTTTTGATGTAAGCAGAAAATTTGGAGAAGATATCAATTCCAGCAGTGTTTGATTCCCGGTGCTTAGCAGCCAGCTTGGGATACCTGAAAGGAGATTGGAGAGAAATATCTTGTTCGTGATGCAGCATCATGATGATACTTACAAGTAGAAAGAAAAGAAAAAAAAAAAGAAAGCCGTGTACAAGGAGCTGCAATTAACACTATCATTTATCTCAAAACAACAGTTTGGCAAGACCCTCTTCATAGTATCTGTGCCTGTCACGGCAGAGATCTGGACAGTTACACAGGGATGGATTCATGACAAAGGTAGTTACAATAATGCTTTATGAGACCACAATCCAACACATAGCAGCCTTAAATCAGAAGGAAGCATAAATTTCGAAAAAAGCGCAGGGGAGGTTGGCAACCAGCTCTCTCTATTATGAATAGCAGTCGTGTTTAAACCCCTGTGCAGAAAAGGCATGCCAGGATGTTACAGCAAGGCGTGTTAACATCACCCAGGTGAAGGAACATAACGTTTTCAGTCTCTGGACTGTCATTATTTTATGGACATCCAGCACAAAGGAATATACTGATCCGAAAGATCAACGCAAACTAATGACTCCTACTGGTTTTGGTTGTCTTGGACCAGCGTATAGAAAATTAAATACCTGGTTGCTTGCCTCAGGACTGGCCCATAGAAGCTGGTTCAGTCAGAGGTAAAACTGCAAGGAACTGAGCCAATTTTCATTGATTCATAGATTTTAAGGTCCAAAACACAAGCCAGCAATCTTTTTCTGCACTATCCCTGTAGGAAGTCCAAATGTTTGACAAACTGAGGCATATCTGGTGAATCCAGTCTGACACTTTCCTCAGCAGTTTGTTCCAGTGGTTATTCATTCATACCAAAATATCTGTGCCCTATTTCTAATCTGAATTAGTACGGTTATAACTTCCAGCCATGGATTCTTGTCATTTCTTGATGAGACTAATGAGTACTTCTCTGCATTCAGAGCTCCTAGTATTCTGCAATCAGTTCCTCTTCCAACCTTTTTGTTGGAAGAGCTCAGAACCCTTCAGTTCTTCACAGTAAAATGCTTTTCCTGGCACAGATATTTTGTGTGGCAACGTTCTGCATCCAGTCCAAGTTATTTTCAGCTCTATAAAATGTGGACACCAGACCCCTATGATATTTTTTTTAGCATTGGTCTCCTTAATTCTGCATACAACGGCATCCTGAGATGTGTTCAGAGAAAACATTCTGCAGTTATTAGTCACACAAGTAACTTTCACACATGGAAGTCGTCTCACAGAAGCCAACAAGTTTCATAAATAAATATTACTCCTGTAAGTAAAGATTGTAGGAGCGAGAGCTTTTTAGGAACTCCTCTTTGGACATCTTTCATTCCTAGGAAATGGAATATTGACTGAAAAACACTCAAGTTCTTACTTTGGAGGTGCAAGAGTCTCTTCCAAGAATTCCTCAATCTTGTTAACATCTGTCTTGACTTCTCCATTAAAAGTTAAGAACGGTGGGTGAGTTCCGGGAGCCAGGTTGTGTAGATCAGCTGGCTTTCTGCAGAGAGAAGAAAGGTCATGAAACTGTTGATCTTTATGGTCAGGTAGTTGCACAGATATTCACAGTTCATGCAAAATCAGTTGCTTGCCCTTCTTTTTTCTTCAGCAGTTTGTGGTGAGGATACTTTTAAAATACCCAGAACTCTCTGTTTGATATAAAAACATTCCACAAGTGAAAAAAGGAATAACAAACCTGAATCCCAACTATTTTGTTGTGCACCACAGACTCTCTAGGCCAGTTACCAATCTGATTGAACTTATTGGGGCCTTTCTATAGGGAAAACACTGGATCATGTATCTATTTTCAAACAAAACTGAGCAATTTTTACCTTTTCAGGTCAACAGTGGTGACGTTGAACACAACTCCTTTGAGCCAGAGGATCATGAAGAGACGCTGGGAGAATGGGCAGTTCCCAATGCTTTCTCCATCTATACCCGCCTGAGGGAAAGAGAGAATGGAAAAACAGAGTCCAAACATGTTCGCTGCTCATCTCTCTCAAGATGGAAAATTGGATATTGGAAGAGAAATAACTAGCTTAAAAATAACATACAGTGCCTGTTATTTTATGTAGTTCAGCTCAATGGCAGAGTAACTCCAGGACTCCACCTTCATCTGGAGCTTGAGAAAGCAACCTGGTGCTTCTCCTGGGGGCAGCTCTGGCCCTAGAAGTTGTGACCCTTGCTTATGCCGAGCAACGCTCAGAAGACTGCATTTTTCTTTTCACTGTATGTTGAATGCACGTTCTGGATGCAGACAGAAATCTGTGTCTGAATCCTTCCAGAGCTCAAGGCAGACTTCAGCCACCGCATTCAGTCTGTTCCTATCTCTCGCACCTAATGAGTTGCCTACAAACCACTACAAAACAATAAAAAACTGCTGGTGTTAGCACTGAGGAAATAGCCTGTTTTTTGCCTCTAAAAATTTATGGTTCTTAGCCATGCAAATTCTGACTTAGAGCCATAGAGGGCTACAAATAACACTAGCAGAACTGCGCCAAAGCCGTGTCCAAGGACAACATCCCTCTACAGTAATTACGTTTGTGGCCAAAGCTTTCAGGACGATAATGGTTTTGATAGATTTCCGTTTTAATTTGTGGTACCATTGTGTTTGAAAGATTCTTATAATCCTAGTGAAGCAACCAACCTTCCTTTCTTGACCCATGTGGGTTGCATAACTGTACTTTATGTGCGCAGTGTGTGTCTGAAAATGGCTGATGAAACAGGCAGGAAAACACACGGCCTTTTCCTCTGGAGAAAATATCACATTACTCTGTTTGCTTTCACAAATTTTATCTTTTTAATATTCAAGCTGTGAGGCAGCATTTCTCTGTTTTAAAGAAGGAATCACTTCTAATTACTACAGTTTAGTGAAACACAGCACAACAAGAAACACTTTGAGAGGTGTCCAGTTGCTACAACTTGCTTATGAGAAGTTTAGCTGAAAGATTTTCTGGTAAGCATCATCAGTCTTTCTCACATCTTCAACACAGCTACTGATAATTCTGTGTTTAAAAACAAATTCCAGATTTCCCATCTACCAAAATATGGAGACGGTGCGGATTCAAGTCTTGGAGATAGATCACTGTAAAGTTTTGGGCTAGGTAAAGAGCTTTTCTCTTGGTTCAGACCCAGTTCCTAGCAGTCCAACTCTGGAGATACACGGATCAGGAGATACAGCTCAGCTGCACTTCTACCTGAAATAATGGACTGGCCATATGCCTGGCACATGGCATATGCAGGAACCTGCAAACTCTATGGGTGAAGGTACAGTACAAAGCTGAGCAAAGGAAGATGCATTTTCTTGTCTGCCTGGGGTGTGAGTAAACTTGTTTTGCACAACTTAGTCAAATAGCTGGCTCTGTTCTCCAAACTTCATGGCAAAACAAAGACAATGCTACCATGGGAATACCAGGCACCACAGTGTTGCATGCAATAATTACTGCGAAATTACATTTATTCATTTGGCTTTGGCTTAATAAAACCTTGCCAAGAAGTTGTAACTTCTTACGCTCCTGAAAAGAGGCAAATGCTACAGGGGAAAACGCTGATATGACACCAAATTTCCCCTTGGCTTTTTCACCACCTCATTCTACCCATATCCTCCACAATGGAGTCGGCCAACAGAACCTATAAACAATATATTATGAACCTTAAATTTGAAGAAAAACAGATTGACCACTGAATGAGATAAAAACAGGGCAGGCAGGAGGGCTGACTCTCATCTTAACGTTCTCTGGATTTACTTTGGCTTGTAACTCCATTGAGTCTGATTCACTCCTCACCTGACTCCCTTTGAAGGCAATCAAGAACTCTGGTTTGCCAAGTCCTGCAAATAACTGGTGAGCAAAGGGGTTTTGCACCACGGAACACTCAGAGGTCTCCCATCCTGCACGGAGGCATGGCACTGCCTGCCCTCAGTGCCCTTTTCTTGCTCTGCAAGTCACAGATTTCACCTTTTCAGGAAAGAGACTCTGGAATAGTGTTGCCCTGCTCCCTCCTATTACATAGTCTCACAGAAAGGTTAAAGATTACACAGATCTGTGCCTTTTTGCACTCTCCCAATCCTGAAAGGCCATGCTGAAAAACACTCTCAAGACCAGAAGAGGAGCAGAGGGGACACAGAGTGGTTGGATGGTGATGATGGGTCGTGTGAGGCTGAGGGATGGAGGACACTGGGGACTGGAGAAAGACATGGAGTCTGGAAGAAACACGATTCATTCGGAGATCAAAAACAAAACTAATTGTATCAGTCAAACAAGGCTTCCAACAGCACCAAACAGTCAGAATATACCCCGAGCACTTCCAAAAGAGTAGAAAACAATAATTGCTAGTGACACATTGGGAATACACAGAGGAAATTCCAGAAAGGAAAGATAAACTAAAGACACAGTACGGTATGATCTCTTTTCAAAGCTCCTGGATCTGGAAGCCAGGCTCACGATTTGGGTGGAGACTGACTCATGGGTTTCGATCTCATGTGACGGGCACAGCTGAAAATGCTGCCACAAATCACAAGGCAAACTGGTGACAGAGGAGGGAACAGAGTCAAAATCTCCCCAGCAACACAATTTATCCATTAAATTCAGCTCTAGTCTGCAGAAATCGGAGGCAAGGCTCTGTCGGTTCTGTGAATCCTTTCTCATTGCTTCCAACAGCAGTCAGCAACTCACTGCTCGGTGCTCAGAAAGAGCAAAAACTTACTGGGTAATAACTTGAAAGGCATATCAGCGTGCCTCCAGATTACCTGTGAAGTCTGCTCCCTACCAAGAGGAGAGGAGGAGGAACACAGAACTGCTCAGGCTGAGTCACTTTTAGCCTCACAGAAAATCAGCTTGCGGAAAGCACCCTGCTAGTGCCCAAACACAGGGCCATTATGCCTGCCCCAGCGCAGGGGCTCAGAAAGGTAGGAATTAAATGATGCCTTAATCAAGATCAAGAACTCCAGCAGTGGACAGAAAGAAAAGAACAAATAATTGACAAGCTGGAGAAACACCATTTACCCCTGCTGCTAGTCTCAAATGAGCACAAAATCTTTCTCGTGTGGCTTCCCTGGGACACAGCAAGTGTGCTCAGCCATATACCAAAAGGAGCGAGCTGGTGATGCCAGCCATGCTGCATATTGCTGGTTTAATTATTGCAGCTGTGATAGACCTGAGGCTTTGCGGGCACTAGCATCACAGAAGTTGTTTTCTAAATGTGTGCTGTAACTCCCAGCGCTGTGAGCGGGTTTCAGAGCTCCTTCCTCCCTGCAGATGAGCACTCCCTCCTTTACCCTATGGAGAAGGGCCTCAGCCTGGAGTGACCCTGAGAGAGTAAAACACATTCAAGGATTTGCTGATTGAGACTCCCTGGCCAGTGTTCATCCCACTGACATTTAACAGGAGACGCCCAAGGGGAGGTCCCCCAGGCAGGCAAGGCAGTGGAGCACATCCAGAACAAGAACCTGCCTGCTTTTCTCTTTGACTGAACCCAGTGAGTGGATGAACTGAGGTGAGACACGTGCAGACCCCAGGAGCAGAAAAGCCTGGAGCTTGTGGAGGCAGAATTGTTGGAGGATTGCTTTGTTGCATCCTGGAAACATCACTTTTAGTTCCCATTGCTTCACTTAAACCTTAATCGATCAGTTCAGCTGCTGAATGGGATGCTTTCCCATTGACTCCAGATGTTTAGGTAGCACCACCAAGCGATGCAAGGCCCTGCTCTGGGACTCAGCACAGCCACATTGTGAGACCCTGTCACCAGAGCAGGTGCTCACTTGAATCTGAGCGATGACAAGGATGAACAAGGTGTTCTCCTTTGTTATTTATAAAGCACTCCTCCTTAAATACTTCTGCTATTTTTAGGGAATCAATTCAATCTTAAAGACATTCGTGTGCACAAGTGAGGGAACACTGATACATTACCAAGGAATAAAATTAAGGAGGCTATAGGGGGAAGAAAAAAAGTCTCAGTCATTCCATGAGCTCGTGCCAAATCCTTCTGTAAGGCAGCATTAATATCCAGAGCCTCCAACCCCGCACAGCATGGCCGGACAACGCGAACAGGGAGCTCTTCTCAAGTTCAAGCTACTGCTTGCCTTAAATGACATAACTGGAATAAACTTCCTCACTTCTTCCAAAAATACTCCGAGAGGTACATGCAGAGAGACTGCAATGTGCACAGACAACTGTATGTTATTATAACTAACCTTAAGGGGAGGAAGAAGCAAAGTTGCATTTCCAGTTGTTCCTAAAATATAGCAGCTCCATAGGAATATGCTGTCATTAGAAATGACTAAGCATCTAGCTTAAAAATGGCAGTGTTGGAAAGGGTTGCATACTGGAAAGTACTGTGTCTTCTCCAGTAACAGAACGTATGTGGTTTTATCTATTTTCATTTTGTTGTCACTTTTCATTGCATTGAGACCATTCTGCACAATGGTCGGATGTTCTCTTGGACTCACGGCAAAGCACGCAGATATTTTTGATGACACTAAAATACGTTTCTCTTTCAAACGGATTTTAACAGGTCAGCAAAAGCAGGCTGGCTAATTCCCCCAAATGTTTCCGACTGAGAATTAAGGAGAGATTTGATTTCATCATCCTTACAATCAAAATCTAGATTCACGTTCCACATGGCTGCACTCGCTCTGTGTTAGAGCTGGGAAGGCGCCTGCCTTTTGACACTTACTCTCCTTACACTCAGAACCCAAAGGGGAAGTGAAAATCTTATTCAAAATGCAGAGCAAGCCAGGAAATATCCTATTTATTGTGCCATTAAAAAAAAAATCTGTCTTTGTAATTACACCACAATATACATATACCGCAATACGCACAATAGCACAAATCTCCATTGCAAGGAAAAATCATTGGGTGCAATGTGAGATCAGACAAGCCAAGGTATTGCCTTAGCGAGGATCTTTTTTTCCCCTACTTTCTAGTCTCCTTTCTTTCACAAGTTCTCATCCAACTGCAAAAGCCAGTAAGCTCTTTGGAGTACCACCAACGGAGAGGCAAGCGAAGAAGTATATGCTCATAGAGCAGCACTGCTATGTTCCAGGCAAGGAGTAAATCTTACAGCACGAGTCCTGTGCATCACAGGATGCTCTTGTTGACTGTGGCTCTGGTTCAGGAAAGCATTTAAGCATGTGCTGAAATACATCCCAATTCAGAGGAAGTACACGCTTGACTTTAAGCATGTTCTTAAGTCTTGATGATTTCAATGGGACTTAAGCACATACTTAAGTATTTTCCTGAATGGAAGCCTATAATAACAATAATAAATTTGCTGTGCAGCATTTTAATTTCATTGGACTTTTTCCGAAATTTCATTTTGCTAGGAGAAACTCCCAGCAGCAGCCTTCCAAGTGAGGGCAAGTGACAGAAGAAACGCATTCCTAAGCACACACACATGGAAATGGACCATGTGCATATATGTCAAACAAAAATAGAGCATTTGCTAGAAAGGCTGTCAGGGCAGTAACAAGACAAAAAGGAAGCGGTGAATATCTTCAGCCAGCTCCCCAAAAGCCAGCCAAAACGTTGTCCAAGTCTGGCATCCATACAGACGTACATTATAGATGCACATACGCTTAACTGGGTTTGCACTGCTGGCCAGTTCGCAGGGAGCTGGTGTGTTCCGCGCCGCCCAAACTGACTGAGCAGCACACTGGGAGAGCTGAGGACCTCCAAGGAGCTGCCACTGCACTTAGAATCACGGAATCATGGAACAGCTTGAATTGGAAGGGAACTTAACGATCATCAGCCTCCAATCCCCTGCCGCGGGCTGGTTGCCCCTCACGAGATCAGGATGCTCAGGGCTGCATCCAACCACTTTCCAGCTCTCTGCTGTTTTAGGAGAGCTGTGTTTGTACTCCTAAGACATTCAGGATTTTCAGGTGAGAATTGCAGGCTGGAGACCCTAGGGGTATTGATAGAGAAGACATGACAAATATTTTCTGCAGGTTTGGTAAATCACTGCTTTCCAACTTTTTATACTCATAGTAATGCCAGCATTTCATACGGGCCAGGTTCTTCCTGAGGATCTTTCCATCACGGTTTAGGATGTTTGGAACTAAGGCTTGGTTGGCTCCACCTGGTCCCCTCACCTGCTGCCGAGCATTTCCATCTGCACAGCCATCAGCCTGCACAAAGCCCTGCCTTTCCCCAGGGCTCTGCACGTGTTCTGCATGGAACAGGCATTGCTCTGCAATAATCTGTGCAAACATAGAACCATAGATGGGTGCCAGCGAACTCCAGCTCTCTGCGTGCACGGTATATTATGATAACCACAGACTGCTCACGGGTGGATAGTCTCAGCATGCAAAAATGGTTCGTGCTGTTCCATCACCGCTCCTGCTTTCTTTTGAAGCACTACTGACCCACAGTTTGGCACACAGCAGCAGAATAGCAAAGCACAGACAGGTCCAGCGCCCTGGGCCAATAAAGGATTTTGTTCTCGGTGATATTTTTAGACCCCTTACCTATCACCGCATGCATTCAACTTAATGAGAAATTGACGGTAATTAATCAAAGGAAGGAGGAACTATAATGAAACTTCCTATACCAAAATGTATATTGCAATTTATGAATTAGGGATGGATCTACCATACTTTTTTTTCTAGACCATTTTCCAGCACACTGCTCTGAGCTAACCCTAACCCTAGAGCTAACATCTGACGTGCACACGGTGGTATCTCAGGGGAAAGCCCCCAAACAGGGACAGCCATGACATAATGCAGGCTCAGAGACAAAGTGCACAGGGCAACATATTTTGCTTACAAACATCCTTTCAGGACCAGCTAAGGGGTGTGTGGGGTCTGGCAGCGGGCACTGGTTCTAGATGCTGTGGGACAATCCGAAGGCAGACAGCTCCTCATGTGTATCACTTCTGCGCACACACGGAAAGTAGGGCCAAGAGCCACCAGAAGGCATAGAGGTTTTTCAGAGTATTACTAACAGTTTTCTAGATCTGCTTTGGGAATTTTCCCCTCCGTGAGCTTCTTGAGCAATTAGGCAAAAAAAATGAACATGAGAACATTGAAAACCACATCTGTTGGAACGCTATTCTTTGGAGGAGGACACTCGGAATTTTACAAATACCTGGCAGAGCTGTACAACAGCTTTGGCCATAACAGCGTGCCTCAGTGTCCTGGTGCCAGTACCCCCGTGCCCCCCGCTGCAGGGCGGGCAGGGTGCTGGTCCATGCAAACCCAAAGGCCGAGCGCTCCTGGCTTCCCGTCAGCCCACCAGCTGAAAGCTCCTTTCAGAATCACCGAGGCTATTTCGTTCTCCCTCCCCTCAGAAAACCCACAGCTTCTGTTCAATAAAGCTGTGGATATTTAAAAATGCGTTTTTCAGTCTTTGGGCAGTTTAGAGCAAAATCTTGACATCCTTCAAAAACCCAAGCTGCCATTCTCGCCACAGCTCTGGCCAGCAGATCATGCGCAGTCTCTCTGTGCACATGGACAAAGTGAACTGGATATACATACATGCCCAGACCAAAAAAAAATAAAAATAAAAATCATCTTTTAACACTTCTTCTTGAGTTTTTCCAACCCAGCGAAGCAATTGTGCTCCCACCACTCACTGGGGTCGCAGCAAAGGATCCCGTATACCCACATTAGCCACTGCACGTAACTACAGAGAACAGCTTCTGCAATCTTTGCCTTTTTGGGGCGGCTTCAACTGTTCATTGAAAATGAGATACCAGAGAAGGTGGGGAAGGGGGAAGAACTCAAAGGATGACAAATGTATAAGCTGAACATATAGAAAGATACTAGGACAAGTGAACAAAGTGTAAGCTCACGAGCAAAGGTGGTGACACAGAGCAGATAAGAAAAGACAATATGGACTGATCCAGGATAAACACATCAAAATAGGCCAGTGCTGCTCTCGGACAGGGTGCCCAGCACAGCAGGCAGGAAGGAAGCAGTAGGGATTCAGATGTTTCCAGCAGAGCTCCAGGTCAGACTTGCATATGCCAAAAAGGGACTCAGGATCTGTACAAAGTCTCCGCAGAGCATGTCTTCAGAGTAGCAATAATCAAGTTTTCTGTTACTCTGGAAACACACAACAGCTAGGACTACCATAAAGTTCTGCGACAAGATGAGTCATAGTTAATGGCTCCATCAGCAAAATGAAGGAAGGAACTGAGAGAACTCTACAACACTTTGACAGCAACAAGCACAGAGGGCTGGTGGCATTTCCCAGGAGAGGAGCAGACTGCAAACCCACACTGATTACAAAGCGTCTGAAGTCACTTAAATGGGATTTAGTAAAGCAAAGCACAAGGGAATACAAGAGGAACAACGGGCAGTGTACACATGCAGGGTGGGGAACTGCAAAGGAGGCTTTATGGAAGTCCCAAATAGTACAGACCACCAGTGTGTGAGCCCTCAGACAACGGCAGCAAGGTGATGCGATGGGCGCGTGGTCCCTACGAGGCACTTCAGGCAATACCACAGCCCTCCAGCACATGGAAGACTGTTTACAAAGAGGATGATGGGCCATTGTTGTTCGTTTCCACAGAGAATAGGGTTATTATTTTGCTTAATTTGCAACAATGAAGCGTTAGGGGAAAAAAAGAAATCCGGCGTAATTATACGAATAACGAAACACAAAGCGGGCTTTCTGAGGAGGTTGTGCAATCTGCATTAGTGGAGGCTTTGAAGGAATCAAAAGGCAGAAGAAGTTCAGAAAGCCGGGCTGGGCTCACCCCATCCCGCAGCAGAGCGGGGTGGCCCAGGGGGGGCCCCCACGTCCCCGGCAGCAGCACAAAGCAGGGCTCAGACAGCAAAGCAGACCCGGTGGGACCCGGTGGGACGGGGCTCTGCTCCCCTTAAGCTGCGCAGGATGCGGCCGTGCCCCATTGCAGGCAGTGCGAACTCTGCCAGTGACTTTCAGAGGACCGACCTTCCACTCGCGGGTTTTACAGCCAGAAGGTACAATTACAATAATCGTCCCCGACCCTTCGCATCACACAAACCACAGATTTCCCTCCGCTTGTGGCCAGCGTCTGGTGGTTTGTCAGGAGCGATGGGCATAGAGCGGTAGCGAGGTCCCCTCTCGTGGTGCGTGCCGGCGCTGCAGGGAGACGTGCTCGGCCCAACCGCGGCCGTCACATCGCTCCTCTCTTTCCAATCTTGGAAGCCTGTGTCTATAGGGTTACGTCCTGATTTTGGCCCTTCACCGATGGACGAACGAACTATACCAGGCTTAATCTAATTCTGCTCCCATCATAGCTAGTATTCATGCAAACTGATCCCACTAAAAACGGGTAATCCATCCCCCAGGAGAGCAGGACTGTATTTTTGATTCACCAGTTTCTTTCTAATAAGTGGTCAAAACCGCAGGTGGTTTTATGGGCTCTGGAGAAAGCAACTGGGAGTGAAACCTTTGGGGCCACCAACCGTGATTGTTTCAAATACTGATGCTTCTACATTCTGAGAGCTGAGCAGACACGTAAAAAACATATTCCCTCAGGGAAACTGTAGAAAATAAAATGAGAACTACATCACTGTCGAATGGTGGCACGGGCAATGCAAGCTACGGTACAATTACCAATGCTTCTGGTAGAGGTCAGGTGCTAATAGAGGAGTCATTTCTTTGAAGAAAGCTCTGTGCAGAGACCTCTACTTCTCAGGACTGAACCCTGCAAGCCACTGCTCTTGTAAGAATTCAATCTGTGCATATCTGGAATTTGAATGTCTGTTAAAAATCTCCAAGCCCAGGACGGTAATCTGGCCATAGAGGATATTCTGCAAATGCTGGTGAATTGCAGCCAAATTTCCATGCCTCGAAGCAGCGTATCAGACTAACAAATAATAACAGCAGCCAGGTGCTGAAAGTTAATGCTGAATCTGAAATCAGATCTGGGGCTGAATTATTTATTGAAATTCCAGGACTTTATGTGCACTGTTAGAAGAGAGAGAGGCACTTGCAGCCCTGCAAATATGCGGCTGAATGGAGGGCTGCCTCTGAGGAGGGAACTTACCACCAACCTGCCCTTGATGGTCTCATTTTCTATCTTATTTAAGCACCACATAACATTGTTCACTGGTGGCTTCTATTGATCTGAGTGGGATGGAAGCTCTGCAGAGCTCTTGTGCAGTGTGCAGGCCTTGGTCCTTTCTTCTTTGGCATCTCCAAAGCTGTGGTGCTGCAGTCTGAGGCAGCCTCACCCCAGATGCGAGCCACGCTCACCACTTTCCCAGAAAGCAGCTCAAGTTGCACAGCAAAGGAGGAGAGCATCGCAAAGGAGCAGAGCATCGCAGGTACCAGCCAGAGTTTGGTTTCGTGTTTGCATCTCGGCATGAATTCCCAATGCAAGCCCCAGTAACTTCAGTAAAATATTTACTGGCACAATTATGACATCCATAGAATCATTCAGGTTGGATAAAACCTCTGAGATCCCCAAGTCCAACCCCAACCCCCTGCCCACGTCCCCCAGTGCCACATCTCTGAGGTCCTGGGACCCCTCTGGGGACGGGGCCCCCCCCACTCCCTGGGCAGCTGTGCCACTGCCCCACTGCTCTTTGGAGAAGAAATTGCTCCTGAGATCCAATGGAACCTGGACCAAACCTTACTGTTGTGAGGGTACAAACACAATAAATAGAAACAGGTTTTCCGGTTCCTGGCCATTCGCATAGAAATCATAACAGGGATTCCTGTGCAGGGGACAGCTCTTCACCTTGAATATTTTCTTGCATGCCAAAACCACGGTATTTGTTCACCTGATCTTTTACACGACACACGGTCAAGTTTAGTCACTAAGAGGGTGTTACTCCACGGGCTGCTTCTCTGAGAGCCATCTGCAAAGGAGGGGAACGCAACGTGGCCTGAATATTTCATTAAACAAGGCACAGAGAGCAAGTTCTGCATTTGTAAATGTAAATAGTTGCAAGGAAAACAAGAGCCTAAGGAGGACGCACACCTCAACAGCCAGAAAATGTTCCTTGTTACTCATCTAAAAGCAAAGCAATTTGTGTTTTCAAGATCAAACGCTCGAGAAAATAACAGTGACGCTTTCCAAAAGCTACTGGGGAAGTTTGAATAAGTGCGTGTGCTGGGAGAAGAGTTATTTGCAAGTATCATATGGAATTGTGAAGCTAACGCCTGATGGATGCTGCAGATAGGGAAACACTGCTGGAGCAGCAAGCAGGGTTAGGATTGCACCATCATGCAGGACAATTTCTTCTCAAAACACACTTGGACTTGATGCTCAAACTGAATTTCCTCTAATTTCTTTTCATCCTATAGCCGGTATTAAAAAAAAAAAAAAAAAAAAAAAAAAACCTTAGCTAATTCAATTTAATTTAATGCTATTTATTAAAACCTCATCTAATTCTTTCCTTTCTTCCCTTTGTACAAAATCTCCCCTAACGATGCCACTGCAGTTTCCCTGGCACCTCTTCACTTCTCCCTGTCCCCCAGCTCCTGGGACCCCTGGCCATGCTGGCTGCTCCCAGAAGCAACCAGGAACCTCCTCTCGTCTCTCCTGCTCTGTCTCTTCCCTAATTAAAAAAATCACTTTCTTGGTGATTTTCTTTCTTTTTTTTTGTTTTTTTTGTAAGAGCATCTCTCAGCAGCTTTCCTCTCTGGTGTCTCCTTCGATCCCATCTCGGTGCACGTCTGCCCTGCAGGAAGATGTTCCCTAACACTTGTTTCTACCCAAGCAACTGATGGCCTCAAGTTGTGCCAGGGGAGATTCAGGCTGGACATTAGGAAACACTACTTTTCTGAAAGAGTGGTCAGGCACTGGAATGGGCTGCCCAGGGAGGTGGGGGAGTCACCGTCCCTCGAGGTGTTCAAGAAACATTTAGATGTAGCGTTGAGAGCCATGGTTTAGTGGGGTTATTGGTGGTAGGTGGATGGTTGGACTGGATGATCTTGTAGATCTTTTCCAACCTAGCTAATTCTATGATTCTATGATGGAGCAGGATACTTAAAGCAATGCCAGTGCATCGTACCTCTGTGCTCACATTTTGGGCACAGATTTCATTCCAGATGGAACAGACAAGAGGTTTCATGATACCAGTGTACAACATTTCTAGTCCTTTGCACTACTTCCATATATTTTATACTTAGAGACATATAGCTATGTTTTAAAATGATCATTTTTATTAACAGATTTTTATTTATTTTATATTTACAGCACAACCTGTTACAAGGCACTGCTTTCCCAGCACGGACACTCAGTTACAATTTCCACTTGCCACCCTCTGCTGGTATACTACCAGCCATGTTATCAGGCCCAACCATCTTTAGGGAGGTGCTGAATCTCACCCTGCTCCATTTCAGAAGTTTCTGCAGCAGCTTTTTGTTTTATCCTGAGCTCTCTGATCCAGGGGAAGAGAGCACAGCAGTTTCCATTTCACTGTGATTTGCAGAATGCCATTTGAGCAACATACACTAAGCATCCAACATGAAAAGTTCATTGGAACATCCAAGTTAATGAGGTAATTGAGAAACCAACATATGCCAGCAGAATTGCTTCCAAATCTCTCTGAAAAGGATGTTTTTATGAATGTGAAAAATTACAAACCTAGATAAATTCTACAAATTTCCACTGCCATTGAATAACCAAACATGAGCACAAAAGCCTCTTTCTGACAGCGGGGCACAACACGATTGCTATTAATTGTACCTACTCTCAAACGTCCTGAGTATGGTTCATTCTTTTAAATGTTCCTATAAATCCTTGGTGCAAAGCGTGAAAGACGCCCAGAGGCTTAATAGGAAAAAAACAACTCTTGTCCATGCAAGCTGCAGGAAGATGCTGACACGAGCGTATCATAGGGCTGGGGATGTTGGCCAAGGTCAGGGACAAGAGGCAGTTCCTTCCACTGCAAAAGAAAATCACCATTCCAAGGTTACATCCCCTGCACTGTGTCCTTCCCAGGATCACAGAAGCTGGACTTGGGCAGCTGCATGCAATCAGCACTTTTTTATTACTATTATTATTCTTGCAGCATCATCTCTTCTGAGATAGATATGACAACCTTCAGGCACAGGCCCTGCCTGCCTGGGAAGATGGGAGGTCTTCCAGAGATGCATGGTGCAGGGATGCTGGTTTCATCAGTCCCAGGTGGACAAGTAGGCAATCCCAACTCCAGAACAAGTCCTCCTGCAGCCATGCTCAACTGTCTTTTTTATGGAGTGAATACTCCACAGAAATAGAAACACAACTTCTGAAGTGTCTAGAGAAAAGCGCAGCTAGAGATGAACTAGACCCAAAAGCTCACATCCATGTGTACTCAGAAAAGGGTCTGGGCTCCACTGTATCATGGAATCACAGAATATCCCGCACTGGGATATTGACCCATAAGGATCATTGAGTCCAACCTTGAAATGGGGTGAGTGGTTTTTAACCTCATGCAAAACCCAGATCTGGAACTGGATCTACAGCTAAACTGGGGGCAGAAATTAACTGACATTAAAAGCAAAACCAAACCAAAAATCTGAAGTTCGGGTTCCTCAGCTCAAGAAAGGGCAGCTCAGTAAATTAAGGCAAAATACCATTTGTCTGAAATTGCATGTGTGAGTCAATGGACAGAGAAAAAAATGAAAAGCATTTTAAGTGCTGGAGGAAGTCTGAAAAAAGGCTTTGCACTGAGAGCTGGAGATCTGGGTCCTGTCTTCTTGTCCTGAAAAACTGAAGGAAGTGGGCACAGAACAACAGCTGAAACTGCCATTCTGAGAGACCCTACAACCTGCAAGAACATTCCATGATTCAATCCCTCCTCATCCAGGAACAGCTTTAAAAAAAACACTACCAATAAAACAAACAGACCAAACAACAGCAACATCGGCTCATCACAAATCACAGGGCACTGAAAGAAAGTAATTTCCTCCCATGATATGCATTTGTATCTGTTTGAAGTAAGCTGCTCATTCAGCAGCTAGAAGCAAAAGGAAAGCAGGAACACAACGTGCCTGTTGACCCACACAAATCGAATCACAATCTAGAAAAACAACAGCAACAATAGCAGCGAGCCAGCAGGGGACCGCTTGTTTCGGACAATACACAGGTACAGACATGCACCAGCACCCAAAATAACAACAGCTATACGTGGTGGGTCGTAATGTTCAGGGTGATTATTTGGGTGCTGAGATGCTATGAAGAGGAGAAACTTGATGCTTAATACAGGGAGAGACACCTGCCCGACCTGAGAACTGATTCAGAGTTTTGTGATGATCAACAAATCACAAAGCCCACGTAGCTTTTGCAGTCTTTATGTAAAGAGAAAAGGAGGAGCGTGGTTTTAGGTCTCCCTACGCCTCAGCCACAGGGTCTGATCCATCCTGGCACAGGAGCCCGGAGCCCCAGCACGCTGGCGTCTGTCACTCCATCTTTGAAGGCCTTCCCAATGGCTGCCACCTGCGCACCAACAGAAACAAGCAAACACTTAACCAGCCCTGAACTGATCCCACACCGTTCTTGCACCCTTGACACCAAGAGATGCTTTAAGACATGCAAGTGGCCCCTGAACGTTGTTTCTATCAGCGTAGCTTTGATCAAACCTGTGCCAAATTTCGGTGACACAGAAAACCAAAACTCTCTTCTGTGCTTGAATCAAGCCCTGCTCTGGTGTGCCAATATATCCGACTTGGATTGCAGACTTTATGGCACATTTATTCCTGTATCAACTCTATCTACACATTTCTTCAAAGTATGTCCAGTCTTGATCTGAATCAGAAGAAGGAAGTGTTCTTTTGGTGGCTCATTCCAGTGGTTAGTGACTTTTACAGTTATTATTAAACTCATTTCTAATTCCATTAGAAATTCCATTAGAAATGAAATGAAATTCCATTATATCTGACCTTAATAGCACTTGTTGCACTCGTTAGCTCTATATTTAAAAGTCCAGTACAGATACACTTAATATTGTAGCCAAGTGACTTCTGGTATTTAACATGAACAAGAAAGACCATCTTAAAAAAGGCAACCTTAACTACTTCGTAAATCTTAACATTATTCTTCTCTCACGCACTAGCTCTCTGTGCTAAAATGTATATTTTCTGAATTTTAGACTGTTGCTGAGCTTCAGCGTCACATGCCTTCAGTTTGGATCATCTGTCACCCCAGATTAGCTCTTGATACATGGAACCCAACCGCTTGCATGGAGCAGCACACGCTCCTTGGAGATGAGTTGCCCTTCGCAAATTACAGAGCATCAAACTCAGATGCCTTTACAAGCAGCAGAGGTTAGAAAACGCTAAGAAGGGAAACTAAAGCAATATTTAAATCAGGCAGACTTCCTTCTGCTTGCAAGCTGCATCGCCAGCATCATGATGAGGCATGACTTCCAAAATACTGGTGAATGGAGAATTGAGCCATGATTTTTTTCTTAGTCCAACCGCAACCTAACCATACTGCCCTAACTGTAACAACCCACCACTAAATCATGTCCCTGAGCACCACATTCAGATGGTTTTTAAACACATTCAGGTCTTCTGCACAAGTAAATGCCACGGTCTTCTGTCATCTGCCCTGTATACAAAACCAGGGACTATCAAGATTGAGGATTTAGAAGAGAAATGATCGCTACCTAGGCAACTTCATCCTTAACGTAACGTTATTTTTACCAAAGTAGCTACAGCAGGGATAGGTTCAATTCCTACTGTCCTGTAGGTGCACTAATAAGCCATCACAACACAACTCTCCTGGAATGTTTCAATTAGCGCTTTATCTGAGCTTTACGCATGGTGGCCAGTAATATATAAAAAGGAGCTATTTCAACCTCATCTGGCAATCGAATACATGGAAGAAAGTTGGAGAAGAACCAGAACTCCAGATCTACATCAGTTCTCTGATTGAAACAGGAGTCCCAGGGGACTGACATGAAATCACAAGAACTGAGACACTGATTCATCTAAGCTGATGAGTCTGAATGCCCCTGAGAACAAGCAGACAAAACAGAGAGGTTGGAAAAGAAGTCACTACAGAAGATGCAAAACCCTCAGAAGGAAAAAGGGAAGGCTGGAAGAAGCAGATGGGAAAGGAGGGTTGGCTCAGCTACTGCCTGTTCCCGAAAGCAGACAAATGTCGAGTTCTGTTTGGTCAGATTTCTTTTATATCCGGGAAATCAAGATTTTTCAATACTTCATTAGGAGACAGCTGTAGAGCAGAGACCTGATGCCATCATATGTTTTGACTCTAAATGACGGACTGGACGCCCATCTGGGGATAAGGGTGAAGAACACTCCCTGCTCCCCCAGTGCCTCCACATCTAGTTGAGGACAACAACCAGCACAATACCGAGGAGGGAGTGAGACCAGCACGGCCTGGCAAGCTTACCAAGGTGGCTAAGGAGGTAGAAGAGTAAAAGAGTACACAAAAGAGTCTGGCTGGTAGCCTAGTGATAGGACCGAGGTTATGTAGCAGAGTGTGCTTGGCAGGATCCCATCAGATGTTGACTAGAGTTGGATCAAAATAAAAATAAAAATCAGAGTTGCAGCCTGGTGGGAACTGCTGCTGTTGCTCTGTATTGAGATAAAGAGCTGAAACGCTGATTTGTTTGTAGCATGGAAAGTGAAAAACATCAACATTTGGGGCCGTTTTAACATGGCAAAACTTTGCAGTAGCACCATGAAGAACTCCGTCTTTGCTTTGGGTTCTCTGTGTCTCTGTTTCTCTTCTGAGCACATCTTCCCTTATGACACTGTAGCCACACAATTTCCGCAGTGCACCAGGGCAGTTAAACAGAAAAGGAATCTTATATCACAGAAGAGCTGCATCAGCCAGGTAACACTGCCATTAAACAGCAATACACACAGAGGAGTAAAATCATAAATTCTTAGAAAGATTTCAGTTATCAAACGGGAGATGGACTGCATACTCACTAAGTTTGCAGGTGATCTCAAGTTGGGCAGGACTGTTGACCTACTTGAGGGCAGGAAGGCTCTGCAGAGGGATCTGGGTAGGCCGGATCAATGATGCTGAGGCTGGTTGCATGACTTTCAACAAGGCTAAGTGCCAGCTGCTGCACCTGGGTCACAACAACTCAACGCAGTGCCAAAGTCTGGGGGCAGAGTGGCTGGAAAGTTGCCCAGAAGAAAAGGGCCTGGGGGTGTGGGGCAACAGCTGCTGAGCATCAGCCAGCAGAATGCCCAGGAGGCCAAGAAGCCCAATGGCCTCCTGGCTTGTACCAGAAATAGTGTGGCCAGCACGAAGGGAGAAGGCACAGAAATACTATTTACAAGGGTAGACTGTGACATGACAAGGGAGAATGGTTTTTGACTAAAAGATAGAAGATTTAGGTCAGATGTTAGGAGGAAATGCTTCACTATGCGAGGTGCCAGCACTGCTGCCCGGAGCTGTGGATGCCCCATCCCTGGAGGTGCCCGAGGCAGGGCTTGGAGCTGGATGGGTTTTGAGGTCCCTTCCAACACAAGCCATCCTATGATTCTAAAATCACACCAGGAATATGCGATGCTGATTAAATTCATCAGATCCAAAAAAAAAAAAAAAAGATTTTTTTCACTCATAGCTCCAGATGTATATAAATACCACACTTATAACACCTAGATGAGTCTTACTGCAACACAGAAGTACAAATAAATGGGTGGAGCATGAGGCAAGGAAGGAACTGGAATGAGGGTCTATTCTGGATATTATCAGTGATAAACTCTGTTGTGCCAAACAAAGCACTTGCAGCTATTTTCAAAGAACCCAGTCCAGCACCTGCTCTGATTTCCTACTTCAAGGAACAATGATGGATTTTAATGCACAAACTCAAGACCCTTCTTACACCAGCTGATCCTTCCTACAGCCTTGAAGAAGCCTTTCATAGAAGCACAGAATCATAGAATGGCTTGGGTTGGAAGGGACCCCAAGGATCACCAAGCTCCAACCCCCTGCCACAGGTAGGGCCACCAACCTCCACATCTAATACTAGACCAGGCTGCCCAGGGCCCCATTCCTTTGCTGGAAGTTAAAAAATAAAAAATAAAAAAAATAAAAAGCATCACTGAAACCTTTTATTCATGTATAAAACATGTAAGTTCAATGCCAATTAGCACAATATAACTCCATTAAATGAAGAGTAATTTGAAAAATCTTCCAGCAGAGCCTCTGGCTGCAGAACGGAAATCCTAGTGCTCATGACATCGGTCATAGCTGGGATTAGCTTACTGCTACCTTCCAGGTAATGAAGAATGAGGTGTCACACAAGCACCACGCGATGCTGTTGCCTAAATGATCGTACCTCTAAACGACCTTTACGCAGCCTCCCTCCAAAGCCTGTTTGACACAGCCAGGTGAACCGCTGCTAACATTTAACTCTGGAGCACAGCCGCACTTCCTACCGGCTCTCTTGGAAAGGATCCCTGTGTATTTTTGGGACGCTGTGTCAGCCAATCCCTGTGACATTTGCCATTCGTTCAGAGCCGTGTGCTGCCCATAGAAGTTTCCTGGGCACGCTTACTGGAGCGTCACTGGCGTCACGGAGCCGTGACACACGGACCTGGGAGAGCAATGGGATGCCAGGGGCAGGCGGCGAGCTGTCTGCTGCTAAGCACAGAGGGCCCAGAGCACAGCCACAGCTACTTCTAAACGCAAGCTATCACAATTTGGAACATCACCACCTGCCCACGGAGGAATTAAAATCCTCTGTTACCTGACTTGACAACGCGGACCAAAAAAAAGCGGACGGAAGGGAGGAGCCAGTAGGCAGAGTTCACCCGAAATCTCAGAAATCCTTCGGGTGAGATTTCTCAAAAGGCACGAGCTGCTCGAGGTGGCAGGGAGAGCGACCGTGTTCCTGCCAAGTCCTTTCACACACTGACCTCCTACACTGCTCGCTGGCTGCCCCTGCCTTCCCACCAATGAGACTCTTGTCTTTGCACAAGACAAGATCTGCGGGCGCTCAGAGAGAAAGCAGACAGGCAGACACACAGGCTCTGGGTTGTGTAACTCAGGCAAGAGCTTCTTTAGGGTATTGTTTTCCTTCCACGCAAGGAATAACACCCCACTTGTCCTGTTAAAGCATTCTCTAAGCAGCTACTTCTTCATTAATTGAATAATGATTTTTCAGTAATATCAGATTAAAGCAAAATTAGGCCTTGCCGAGGTGGATGTTTTCTTCCTTAACTCTGTTCTTTTTCTTGTTTTATGGAAAATGCTGAATGAAAAGGCCAGAGAAGGAAGCCTCGCTCCACTTAACTCTGTCAACAGTGGGTTGCTATTGACTTGCGTGTTTAAAAAGCGCGATTCAAAATTAGGCAGCCTGAATATCCTGTGCCCATTTGGTACACGTATAAACACCGTTGGCTTCAATAGGGTTTATCCTGACTCAAAAAGAACAGAGCAAAATAGGAACTGAGCCAGAACTACATTGAAATCTTTGCAATCTCCCACATAGAGCTCATGAAGGAAGCACCAACAACGTTTGGAAAATCACTTTCTCCCACTGCATACGCTGATGTCTGGACAAGTAGTGAACCTGGTCTGGTCACCTTGATAAGGACACACAAAGCCAGCACACGAGGAGGTGGGAGATGGCCATGAACTTTGGAAGGGACGTGAACTGTGGTGCTCAGCAGCTCAGAAGGGATGAGAAGTGCGTGATCCTTATCAGCATAGATGTGCTCAAATCAGCCTCCAGGGCAACAGATGAGAATTAGAGAGGAGTGCAAGCATCGGGCGTATCTGTTCCGTAGGGTGCCTGCTTCCCTCTTGAAAGAAGGAAGGCTTGGCAAGTCACTTGGCCAAAGTAACCAAAAATGCACTATTGTTCATCGTGGGGCGCCAGGCGGGCTGAACCAGCGTTTCACTATCACCATTACTCCTTGTTTGCTTTTTCTCTATTACTTCCTCTTTACCTAAAGAGTTTTGCTAAACGTAGAAACAGTTTTGTATGGAAGCCAGGAGGTGAGTTCACCACAGCCAATAAAATACGCCGAGTTTTTAAGAAATAGAAATGAACTTTGTGCCTTCCAGACCTGGTTGTGGTTTCCAGAATGTTTCTCAAGGGCAGCCTATGGCCCACGTCAATCACAGACCCTGCACTGTCCCCATGGGTTAAAAGGGTCCTGACAACTTCTCTCTCCCTCCCAGTTAGGGAGGCCAGTATGGGCTTTATAAGCCCCAAAATTTGAAAATAAAATCAGTTTTCGTATCACAATGATTCTCCAACCTCAAAAAACACAAAACCCTCAATAGTGGGGAATGGTTGTTTGTACTGGGAGTAATCTTTTTATCTGTCTTCCTTTAAGGCTCCATTACAACCATTCACCAAAATCCTAACCTGGGTTCGTTTGAAATCAACCTGTGGCAGAGACAATTAAAAAATAATCATATAATCACAGAACACCCCAAGCTGGAAAAGATCCCAAAGGATCCCAAGTCCAACCCCAGCCCCACACAGCACCGCCAGCCCCCACCCCATGTCAGCGCCGTGTCCCAGCGCTCCCTGAGCTCCGGCAGCTCGGGGCCGTGCCCACCGCCCTGGGGAGCTGTGCCATGCCCACCACCCTCTGGGGCACAGCCTTGCCCTCAGTCCCTGCCCTCCCCTGCTGCAGCTCCGTGCCGTCCCCTCGGGCCCTGAGCCGCTCTCATGGGCATCCAACCCTTTGGATTGCCTGGGCTGCATTCGGTGAAGAGGAATTGTCTTAGGCCTCATAGAAATTATACAACAGAGTTAAGGTGTATAAGTAATAAAAAGAGGGCAAAACCCCCGTAAAACCAGTGGGTTGGACACATATGCTCTAGACCTCTACATTCATGGCTGACCAGCACACTTGAGGACAGTAAAGCTGGTGCTGAACCTTGTCATTTCTTCCAAGCACTCTCCTCACAGACATCCCACAACCCCCAAAATGAAATCCCTGCAGATGACAGAGGACCCACAGGCTCCCTTCACATCTGTTTGCTGCTCCAGCAGACCACGGCCGCAGCAGGACCAACCTCTTATCTTTACGACAATCTTCCAGCAAGAAATGGCTTCAGGGCTCTGGAAGAGCCCTGGGTGTGCTTTATGGCAGGATGGCCTCGCTTGGCAGAGCCAAAGGTTGACTCCAGGTTCAAGGTCTTGGGAAGCCTCCTTGCTCTGCACCTTCCTATTTTTTGCAGATGGGTTTGGGGTGTCCCTGCGGCTCTGCAAAGCGAAGCCCTGCAGCTTTGGAGCAAAAGCTGTTGCAAAGCAGCACGGATGAGCCTATCTGGAATACTGACTGCCATCCCACAGCAACGACCCAGCGCTGTGACGGCACTCCCACCTTGTGATGATCAGAAATACGGGTTATTATCTGTCGTGCTGCAGAGCATTTCTAAAGCAGGAAGATTTATTCAGTGGAGCGTACTTTGGACCATTTGTGCGGCTTGTTTGCTTTCTAGACTGCACTCATCCCGAGCAGTGCAAACAGACCGCTGTACTTTTGAGACCTGGTTGTATCCTTTGTTTTCCATGTATACAACTTATCTGCCATCAAATTAACTTTCCAGATACTTATCAGTACTCTAACACTTGAAACGCAAGGAACATACATCCCAAAAACACGGCAAATAAAAAGAAACCAAGAAACGTTTAGATGTTGTGTTGAGAGCCATGGTTTAGTGGGGTTATTGTTGGTAGGTGGATGGTTGGACTAGGTGATCTTGTAGGTCTTTTCCAACCTAGCTAATTCTATGATTCTGTGAAACCCTAAGAGTTCTCTGCTCCTATTCTATGCGGCTTAGCACTCTGTCTCACTGCACATCTCACTGAAGAGCACCAGTTTCACCTTTACCATTACATTTGAGTGTACAGGTGTGGGTCTGCCACAAGAACCAAGGCACACCTTCCATCCTGTGTCACTTACACCGAGGCACGGTGCTCCGCATCACACCGGGCGCTGGCACTAACCCACGCTGCAGCAGCCGGGCTAAGCACAGCCAGCATCCCTCGCTGCCACGCACCCCAGCAGCTGCCATCCCCCCCTCTCCAAGCTTTACCCTGGCCAAGCTTTGGGGTTTTGGCTCTCAGTCCAGCAGAAACAACGAAGCACATGATGCAGGTTAGGGTACAAAAGCACGGTGGGACGAATGGGGATGCGAACAGCGAGGTGCCAGGGTGCCTGCCTGCACAGCCTTACCGCACAGCCCTGCTCTGCTCCATGAAAAGGAAATAGAGCAATTGTGTAACACCTCTCTCTTTTTTTTTTTTTTTTCCTTCTTTTCTCTTTAACCTGAGACACAAACTGCTTTTCTGAGAGGCTCTGATAAACAGCCCTGCTCTGGTTTATCCACGCTCGGCGAAGAACCACCTTTCTCCCGGCCATACCCACTGCCTCACACCTGCCCGACCTCCGTGCTCCTGGCTGCATGCTCAGCTGTGGGATCACTGGGATGCTGCTCTGACACAGGGCTGGGGCTGGGGGTGCTGCGTGGGGCCGGGCTTGGGCACAGGGAGCCCAGGAGATCCCTTCCTACTCGGGACTCTCTGTGATGTTATGATTCTATAACCTTCAGCTCCGCTCGCTCCAACATTCTTATTTATTTTCCAGCTTCTGAGCTGTGTGCTGTACCGCTCTGCTTACACGCTTCGCTATTCGGCTTTTTAGATTTTTAATTAAATTAATGGCACCTTTCCAAAACTGCCCGAACTGCCATTTTTCAACCTATAATGGAAAGCCTCCAGGAAGATACCAATTAATCCTTTTGCTGCAGCTCAGCAAAGTGTGGGTTTTACGTGAGCCTCGACGCATTCCCTAGCACGCATTATGCAGGAAGTCCCATTACTGGAAATGTTCTCTCCGGGGTTATAAATCCGCAGGTGATGGCTCAGTTGGCTCCAGTGACAGTCGTGCCACTAATGTGTGGAGCCAGAGCTTCACCCATTGCATGGGACGTGGCCTGGACTTTAACAGCGGAGGGACACGGTCTGTGGGCAAGGTGGGGGTGGACATGGAGATCTTAGCGGTCTTCTCCAGCCCGAATGATTCTGTGATGCCAGCCAAAGAACCTCACTAAGCTATCACCGAGCACACAAAGCTCACTTCAGGAGAAACAGCTTGCAGAGGGAAGGTATTAGGGCGGATGGACCCATACAAGGCCTTTGTATTACATGAAGCTCCACACAACGAGGAACCAGGAATTCATGTCAAATCTCTGTTTGCTAAGGAAAAAAATACTTCTGTTCCGCCCTGGCCAGAAAGGCTGCACCTGAGCTGGCAGGTTTTGGAGGATGCATGAAAAGGCCACACATAGGTGTGTGGTATGCGGCTGACATTTCAGCTCATCACCCAAAACATCCATCAGGGAGTGCAAAGCAATTAAGTACCCTCAGCTTGACAGATGGGAGGAAGCTGGAATGTGCTTTCCCAATCAGCCGGGGCTGTGTTTGCAAAGGGCCCCACACAACTCCCACCTGCTAATCACAGCCCCGTCAATGCAGGGATGCAGAGCCAGCACCTGGTTTGACACGGGCACATTTCAGCCCTGGCACAGAGGCTTTGGAACACCTCCTGAACAGCCAAAAATCCGAGCTCTGAGCTCCGAGTTTGCATGAAGTTCGCTATCCATAAAGTTGCGCACACCACGGATTTTAGTGGGACCTTCTTCGTAACCCAAGAGCAACAGATGTACGCAAACCAAAATATTCCGGGATCCTCCCATACCATAGGTGCACTTACTCATCTGTGTTTGCATTGAATTCGGTTTTTGTTCTCGGTTACCCCTGTAAAAATCGGAACGGGCTTCGGGAACCGAGGGCAAAAATTGATTTATTTCCCTTTTTTGGGAGGGAGGGGGCTGGGGGGAGGAAATAAGCGCTGCAGGCACTAAGGAGAGCAGTGCCCGCTGAGCTCAGCCCTCTGCGCTGGGAGCCCTGGGCAGCCCCCGCCGGGTCGCGCTCCGCTCCGCGCTCTCCTCCCAAAAATGGAGCAGGACTTCAGGTTCCCCGGGTGAGCCCGCAGGCGGCGGGGCTAAGAATAAAAGGGCACGCTCCCGAGGAGAGAAACGACAACAAAAATCAAGGAGCTCTGCCTCTCCCTCGGCAACGTGACCTAATTGGAACGCCACGAAGAAGAAAGCGACGCGAAACGTGTTTGCGGGAGATAAGAGGCCGGAACAGAAGCTGGACGGGCGGTAGGAGCCCGGCTGCCCGGCTCGCGGCTCACCTTCACGAAGAGCTCGATGTCGGGCTCCCTCCCGTCCCCGTTGGCGGCGGCGGGCTCTGACATCTCTCACCGCGGGGCTGAGCTCCCGATGGGGACGGGGACGGAGACAGCAGCGCGTCGGGCGGGCTCCCCTTCTAAAACATCGTCTGCGGGGAGCGGGACTCGATAGCAGCAGGGAACGAAGAGAGGAGCGGAGCGGAGCGGTGCTGCGGGATTGGGCTGCCGCTCGGCGCAACAAGTGCGGCCACGGGAGCGCATCTGTCAGAGCGCGGCTCGGCGCCCGAAATAGCCCCGAGCGTGAAGCGGAGGGTGGGGTTTGGGCTCGGGGAGGAGACAGCCCGTGGTACCTCCGGCCCCGCTCCCCGCCTCGCCCCGCAGCGCGATGGGAACGGGGTCGGGGTGTGCGGGGCGATGGGGTGGGTTTTTTTCCCTTCTTTTTTCTGATGGGTGTTTGGTCTTTCGCTGTTCCAAACCTCAGTATTGCTATCTCTCTTATCGCTGTTAGTTATTGCAGATTGCTCCGGCGCAGGGGGAGTGCAGAGGGGCAGCGCCCTGTGCTCCCTCCAAGCCCCACCGCTATAGGTACAGAAGCGTGGGGAAGCCCGGCTCGTAACCGAGTGTGGGAAGAGCAGCCCGGTGCTGCTGCTCCTGGGAGAGCTGGGGAGCAGGGACTGGGAACGGGGTCATGCGGGGGAACAAAGAGCTGCGGGGAGAACAGCACGAAGGTTCCCCTGGTGCCTTGGCTCGACCCTAGGGCGCTGCGTGGGGACAGCAGGGTGGTGGCACGCACGGGAGGAAACTTCTTTAGGGCTTCAGCTTCTGACTGCCGCGCTGCCCGTCAGCCCGACGTGACTCAGAGGGCACCGGGGTGGCACAGATGACACAGACACCCGGAGCGGGAGGTGACGCCATGGGGTGACACGGGCAGAAGGACACGACCGGGGCTGAGCGGCACCTCCTGCTCGCTGCTGTCACACCCTCCGAGTGCCCCTTCAATCACAGCTCCTCGCCCCGTCCCTGCTCCGCTCTGGGACCAAGACAGCAGGAAAACCCACGCCTATGGAATACAGCACACAGCGGGTTCACCTTCCCCGCCTGACACCTAGAAACCTTTGGGGAACGTGCTGCTGTGACCAGCCCCAGCTGCGAGCTCCGTGCTCACCCCTCGCTGCCCGGTGAGCCCCGACACCGCCCAGTGCCTCTGCAGGTGAAGGCGATGTGGGTTCCAGCTGTGCGTCCCTGCGGCACCCAAAGGGTTAACCAGGCGGCCTCGTTATGCCGCTGCAACTGTAATTACAACACAATCAACGGCATAATTAAGTGTAAAAGCACACTTATGGTTTGTAGATCTAATTAGCTCTCATTCAAATAACTGGAAGGTTAACTATAAGAGAATTAAGTGTTATTAGCCCTTTGATTTCAGATTCTTACATGCAATTCTTGGACTAGGTACATTAATTACCAAACATTTATGGTATAATTATTCTCAGGCCTACGGGCAAACATCCCAGGACGCGGGCTGAGCGCGTTCACGTGCAGCAAGAAGAATCACTGCACTCTCATTACGTATTGCAGCTCTAAACGTCAGCTGAAGCGGTGAGTGCAGCCACTGCATCTCTACAGCGTATCCCCTCAGCACCATCCTGTGATCCACACGAGGAGGAGCTTTGCTGAACGTGAGTTTTGCTTCAGCACCTCGTGCAATAATGCCGTTTCTCTTTGAGAAGGGCTCGAGGCAGCAGTGGGTCCCCTGCCCCAGGTTACCTGCAGCCCCCGCTGACACCGTGCGGATACACGAGGCTGCTTTGCACAATTAACATCGCAGGAGCACGTGTATCAGCTCCAGAAGGAAGCACTGCCAGCTATGAAACCGCTAACACAAAAACAAAGTGTTTAGAGAATGTCAGCATTCGAGGTAACAGCATAGGGGACACAACTCCTGTGACCCAGTTAGGTGCCTGCTTCTGGAGCACGGCCGTGCCCAGCCGTGCCGCCTTCCTCCTGCTTGCCCAGGGCAGCAGCTCCGGGCAGGACGTGGTCAGACAAATCCCACTGCAGTTCTCGGGCAGCAGAAACCTGTGGCTGTAGTGTCTCACACTTCCAGGTCTCCTACTCCAGGTGCTGGGTGCGCCCCGCGCTCTGCAAGCTGTGCTGCTACTCAATGGAGCCATTTCTGTGCCGACTCAGCGCAGCAAAACGTTCACATCCTTCCTTCCCACTGGCTGTCGGCGCTTAGTTGGGTAGAAGTGGTTTGGAAGGTGAAGGGTTTTATGCAGAAGCTCAGCAAAGCAGAACGGAAACTCCGTAGTCCGGAGGCAGGGAGCTAAGAGGAACCCAGGACTCAAAGCTGGGTGCTCGGAGGCGACAGGAATGGGATGTGAGTGCCCACAAAGAGAACCACAGAATGGTTTGAGCAGGAAGGGAGCCCTGAGGCCATCAGTGGCAGCCCTGCAATGCACAGGGACAGCACAGCTCCGTCAGTGCTCAGAGCCCCGTCCCCTGGCCTTGGCTGTGTGCAGGGACGGGGACATTCAATAAGAAGGTGACATTCAAGAACAACCCAGCTCACCTCAAAAAGCTTCTCATTTTCAAAAATCTCCCTATGGAATCCTAAGAAAAAGCTCCATGCTTCAGTTCAGATTTATTATTGCTAATGCTAAGTGTCATCCCAAATATTCATGACAAAATGAAAGCTTAAAAGCCAGCCTGCTTGATTACAGAGCATTTAATTAAATGGGAGTGCACGCAAAAATACGTAGCGTGGAGTGTGATATCTGGAGCCTGCAGCACAGGACCTGCACTGCACCATTGCCTTCAGTCCCTGCAGAGCTGCTCGGTTTCGTGCTCTGTGCAGCCCCACCGGGGAGAGCTGAGGTGCAGCCAGCAGCACTTGGTTCCTTCCAGAAGGTGCCCACTGGAGCCCTTCTTCGTACCAATGCTGTGTTCTTGACATCGATTCTGAATTCTTGATTTAAGGTAAACGTGGCAGGAAGCAGGGTAAGTGTAAATATATATATGTGTAATACTTCAGGAATCTATTCATGCATTTTCTGTTCTGCCATCATCTGAAATGGACTTACCACTTACGTCTGGGTGGAACCTTTCTGACTGGAATGGTTATCATTGTCCACACGGCTCTGCTTTGTGTTACTAAACCAGCTCTTTCTTCCATCAAACTGAGGCTGAGGCACTGATAAATAATTCGTACACTCTCATTTTACTGCGAAGAATGAGCCGCCCGCCTTGGCCTATCGTTTTCTTGCAAGTCAGAGGCAGCTCAGGCTTTGAGTTACCTGCAAGAACATGACATACTGAATTCTGAACTCTCCATAGGCCAGGTCACTATAGTTTGAGGCTTATGAGCGATATAAATGAATGCGAGCGCATCGCGGCATGAATAAATGAGGACAGCTTCAGAAAAGGAGCCGTCACCTCCCCACGTAAGACCTCTATTGTAGGTGCCCCGACGCACTATCAGCTTTCACAGCCCTGATCCAACCTCACTTCCAGCAAAGATTTGTCCCCAGGGGGTGACGCAGAGGCCAAGCATCCCGTGTAACCCTAGCGTGGAGCTCTCACCGAGAGGGATCTGGGCATCAGTTCTGAATTGTGGTCATTTGCAACTGCGGTCGCTGCGTGTGGGTTATCTTCGACGCAGCACTCGTTTAACGAATGTGAGCAACTGTGAAGCCAAGACTAAAAGGAATCAGTTGAATAATTTTGATTCTCTTTTGAATTACATATCTCTATCAAGCTCTTGCTTGATCTTCAGTAATATCCCAAAGGATTTGTCTCAGGTATTTGGGGTCAGCCTGTGCACCCCTCCCCAGATGCACAAGACTTGCAGGGATGTACAAAGCGCTTCTTAGCCTCAAACCAGGCCTGGCTGAGCAGACATTTCCCCCAGCCCCAGGGATGCACAGCGCCTCAGCACTTGTTGCTTTGGCAGAACGAGGAGGAGCAGTGATTTTGTTCCCTCTTCTGCATTATGCCATGCTCAAGGATGTAGAATCATGGAGTCATTCATGTTGGAAGAGACCTCCAGCCCCAGCCCACCCCCCCTGCCCACCTGCCCACGTCCCCCAGTGCCACATCTCCATGGTCCTGGGACCCCTCTGGGGATGGGGACCCCAGCACCCCCTGGGCAGCTGTGCCACTGCCCCACTGCTCCTTCTGAGAAGAAACTGCTCCTGAGATCCAACATGGAACAGAAGGCAGCGGCCCAACAGCTGTGCAGCCCGAGTGTCCCAAGAAGTGGATGTGATAGCAAAATCTGGGCCAGAAAAACTTGGCAGCCCCCTTAAATGTCAATTCTTAGATCTCTGACTGTGCGTCCACCCCCCGGGCACTGTAAACCCTTTGTAGCCACGTGCTGCAGCAGCTCTCCTTTTACCAGACAAAGATGGATGAGTGCAGCTCCAATGGTCGCAGGACGAACCGCGCTGCTCACCAGGAAGGGTGGTTGCTGAGATGTTGGACAGGAGCTTTGCGGAGCGAGTTCTAGGCCGGGAGCACCACGTGGTTTTTCTATATAATTATGTTTTCACATGGATTCAGTATCAAACCTCGCTGTACCATTATTAAGCATTAGCAGCTTCGAGAGAAAAACCCACTGCTGTTCAGAGTGAGGAGGGATTTCATTGTGGATAATTATCTCAGCACTTGCATTCAGGCAGCCACAGCGAACCACTCACAGGGAAGGGGCTCTTAAAAAGTACAAAACCACCTCCTAACGCTGCATTCAGTAAAGAGGCTTCGAGAGGACAGAGCTCTCTTTATGTTGCTATCAGCCCCCAAACCACCGCTTCAATTAAAACCAACAGATTCTTCCAAACGGGACCAGGATTGCTCTGCAAGAAGCACTGCGGGGGATGCAGTGGAGAGCATCACAGATGGCCCAGAACTGTGGGCCCTGTATAACAGAGCAGATGAAAGAAGGAAGGGAGACATCCCTGGCCCTTGTTTTTTCCAAATAAACCTTCCTTAGTATGAAGTGCTATGAAGAGGAATAACACCAGGTAAGCGTGATGTGCCCGCTGCTGTTGACTCCCTGCTGTCGTTGAACAAGAACTGCATGATTTTACTTAAAGCTGCAGCACAGCAAACAGCACGTATCTCCGCCTTAATTTCCAAGTGTTCTTCGTGCAAGTCCCTGTTTAGGTTATTTCTGTTCACTTCTTGGTGTGCTTCTTGTCATAAATTACATCTAAATTAACTATAATGTGAAGCAGATCGACGCAACCGGGATGAAATTCCCCCAAAGCGAAAGACGGGCGCACAACACTGCTCCAATCCCAATTAATGAATAATTCATGCAGAGAAAAGGTTCAGAATGCCACGTGCACACAGATCTCAGGCTGGGTTTCATCTCCTCCCAGTAAACAAGGCCCAAAGACGGCGCAATTGCTGCAGATTCCTTCAGAGTCGTTCGCGCCTCGCTCTGCCGTTCAGCGAACAATTTGGCAGAGAGCAGAGATTGCCTTCTGTATGGATGCACTTTATTTCTAAAAGGCAAGGCCTCCGCTCCTCTCCTCGGTTTGAGATGGCCCGTGACTCAGAGCAGCTCCCATGTTTGGAGCGCTGCCGTCAGTCGCGTTCAGCTGTGCCAAATCCAAACCCAACGTGCTCCCGGTGCGCACCGTCAGGCTGAAGAGCGTGGCCTGTGGCTGCTGGCTCTGTCCTACCGCCATCCTCGGGCCCTGTGGAACAGCAGGGGCAGCTTCACATCCCCGTGGCAGCAAATGCGAGCAGAGGCCGAGCCGTACGCCGACCTCGAGCCTTGCGGCACGGCGTGCAGCCCTCCGTTCTCCTCGGGAAATGGCCCTCATTCATTTTTCATTTCACCTTTTGGTACTCCTGGGCTAAAGTTTCCATCAAGTTTGCCAGTGACCAAGCTCACTTACCTCGAGCCATTATTAGAAGAAGGGCGGCTTGGTTTTTGTTTCCTTCAGTGTCTTGAAGCACCTGATGTCGACTTGGTTAGATCACATTTTAATTTTTCTTTGCTTAAGAAGACATAAATGGAAGCGGTGTGGTCAGCTGGGCACAGATGTGCGCCTCTCTTCTGCAGCTGTGCTCACAGGTTATTCGTATTCCCTGGTGATAGCTTCACCATGCGCAGGTCGATAGGAGTTCTGAGGCCACATCCCATGTCCTCAGGTGAAAGAGGGTGGTGCCAACTCTGACAGAGCTTAGCTTAAGTCTGAAGGCAAATCCCAGTGTGAACTTCAGCTCTGAGCACAGTCTGAATAGCAACGGGCTCTCATTTAGATCCATTGGAACTGAGAATATTTGGTAGTCCGAATAGAAAGATGGAAGGCTTTCCAAAAAATTTTAATCTTTTCCCTAAATCCCAAGATTTCCACAACCTGTGTGGCAAGTATTACTTTTCTAAGGAACACGTGGGTCCCTGGTCACTGGCTGTGATAACTGGAAGCAACCCCAGAGGTGACTGAACTGCCAGAGCCCAGAGCTGCCCCACGGCCTCATTGCTCTGGCCTCAGTGACAATTATCATAGAATCACTGGATCCTAAGGTCAGAAAAGAACTCTAAGATCACCAGTTCCCACCCCGACCCATCCCACTGTGCCCACTAACCACGTCCCTAAGTGTCCTAAGTGCCACATCTACCCTTTACTTGAACACCTCCAGGGACGATGACTCCTGAGAGATCTACATTAGTTAGAAAAGTATTAATGGGATATGGAGCCCTTTACTCATTGTTAGCAATTTCCATCCATCCTTGGCCGAGCAGCAAGTGAGAGCCTGATGCCAGATGAAAAATACATCAAGGTGTTCATGGTGTGAGAAAGCCCAAGCCCCCCTGGAGAGGACGGCATCAGTAAGAGGCTCTGAGGTTCTCTCTTGGATTCACATTAACACGGCCCGTTGTGCTTAGAAAGGCAGAGGGCTCAGGAGGTGAAGCCAGAAAAGCAAAGAGCTCAGAAGGTGAAGCCAGGTGTGCTGCAAAGAGGGATGGGATGGGAGCTCCCACCAGCACCGCTCCTGCTGGGTCTCCCGACCACCCAAGAAAATCTTTAATCTACACAATTACCAAAGCAGCGTCCTCTGCAATTATCTTGTTTGCTATGAGTGATCTCTCAATTAAAAAATAAATTAAAAGGTAATTGAATGTTCTTATGAAAGGGAATGTGGCCCGGAGGTTATAAGTGACCTTTTCAGATAATTAAGTGTATCAAATCAGAGCTGAAGGCAAGTCAACCAGGTCATCTGCCAGTGCTGCAGGATATGACAAAGCTATTATGTGCCAGAAAAAAATAAAACAAAACCTATAATTACACTAAATAGGAATCCACCCATCCAAATTCCATAGTACAAAGCTGCTCAAAATGAAAGAGGAGGACTCACAGTGACTGGAATGAATGCATGAGGGAGTGGTTATTGATAGGGCTGATACTGCCACCTATTTTTAGGGCTCACTAACGCTCTCCCTGATGACACTTTGCTTTCAGTTCCATGCAACTTCTGCCAGAAGTTAGGAGAGTATCCCTTGTGCTTCGGGCACGCACAGGTTTATCTGACAACGCATTCAGTGCTCAGGCCAATGTTCCCGTCCCAGTGCTGGCAGCTTGGAACAGAAAGCAGCCAAAGCCAGAAAGGGAAGAGAACTGCAAGCACGCTGCCCCGGAGCCAGCAGCAGGGCTAAGGGCAGGCTCCTGGACGCTGTACGAGAGCCCTGTAAGGACATGTTTGCTTCAGAATCCCACAGCCAGCGTATGATCTTGGTGCATGTGTGTACATCCTTGCACACAAACCACACGGGCATCCTTCAGGCACGCTTCCAAAGGCACGCCAGCGGCCACCTGCAGGAGAGCCTGCCCTTGGACGTGATTTGTTATTTTTAAACCCAGAGCGTGGCTCCTTCCCCCATGAGTCACGCATTCCGGTGTCCTTCTTTGACAAGTTAATTGTTAAGGGGAATTAAGCAGCAGAAAGCTCTCCTCAGCTCTCAGGAGCGGCGTCTCCTCCCTGGCCAGGGCAGCCCGGCTGCTGCCTCTGCTTTTATACCCGACTATTTTTAGCTGTTATCAGCTGCAGTGCCTGGGGCCAATCAGCGCCCGGTGCCTCCAAGGAACTCCGCTTGGTCCAAACTTCATCCTCTGCAATCTCACAGGGAGGAGCTCAGTGGCCGTGAATTTGCTGCCCTGAACTTTTGCTGGGAGTTGCACGGCAGGCACCTGCATTACAGGAGGTGGGGGCTGACCCAGCAGAGATGCACCCTGCCCATGCCTGCTGCAGGCAACAAGAATTCGGCATGCCTCATGCGGCCCAACGAGGCATGCCGCGCTGCAGCGTGGCACAGAAATGAAACAGGCTCGCTGTGGTTTTGGTGTTGGTGTTTTTTTTTCAGCTGAGGTGTTCTTTGTTGTGTCGTTTCGTAGCTATGTACTGCGTAACTAGGAACTGCTGCTTGTTGACTGCTTACAATCCATGTGGCCACGCAGGAGAAAGGCGAGTGCCTGCTCAGCGCAGGCCTCTGCTGGATTTGTTTAGTGCCTTCTTCCAGAAATATGACATTGAAGTGACTTCAGCCTTTAAGAAATTAATGGTGGGATTATGCTGCTTCAACCACAGAACCACAGAATGGTTTGAGCAGGAAGGGAGCCCTGAGGCCATCAGTGCCAGCCCTGCAATGCACAGGGACAGCACAGCTCCGTCAGCGCTCAGAGCCCCGTCCCCTGGCCTTGGCTGTGTGCAGGGACGGGGCAGCCCCACCTCTGGGCACCCTGTGCAGTGCCTCACCACCTCACTGCAAACAGCTCCTTCCTTACATCCAGCTGCATCTCCCCTCCTTTAGTCTGAAACCATTTCCCCTTGTCCTGTCACACAGACCCTGCTCAAGAGTCTGTCCCCTTCTTTCCTGCAGCCCCTTTAGGTACTGAAGGCTGCTCTCAGCTCTCCCCACAGCCTTCTCTTGGTGACCCCAGGGCCGTGTCTGTCTGCCACTTAGTGGCTGATCTCCTAGAATTCTCACAGCATCATCGAATCATTAATTCAGAAAATACCACTGAGATCATCTAGTCCAACCACCAACCCATCACTGCCGTGCCCACTTGTAAAGGGCTAACAAAAAACACATTCTGACTTTCTGTGGCATGCCTGGTATGTCTCCAACAACACCACTAAACCATTAGAGTGGGCAGCTTCTTTAGGAAGCCTGTGCTGTGTCCCTGGGTTAGCACCTGCCATCTGTGCCCAAAGTAGAATCACAGAATCACAGACTCACCCGGGTTGGAAAAGACCTCCAAGATCATCCAGCCCAACCGTCCACCTACCACCAGTATTTCCCCACCAAACCATGTCCCTCAGTACAACATCTCATCTTCTGTCTCAGCATGGAAACAACAGGGACAGTAAGCAGTTCAGATCGGCATTCAAGTAATTTGCTGTCTGATAGAATCATTAAGAACTAATTTCCATCATTTTATATGGATGAATCCCCAAATGAAGCAATCTTCAAAAGTGCATACATAGGGTATACGTCAAACTATCTTAGGTAACATCCTCTCCACACTGAAGTAGTGCAATACTTCTAACAATTTCAACATGGATATACTAAAACTTTTGCTGTGTCTTTTATACTTTTTGTGATGAGAACACCCAACATCCTGCCACACCAAGCTCTCAGATGTATACACATATATTTACACAACTGTTGAATGAGTGCCATCCTAATGGTCCTTCCTGATGGCCTCTGACAGAGCCACGATATACAGGATAGGTTTGCAGCTGAGCCTAAATCACAGTGAGACACAAATAATCCAAACAGACCTCCTAGATCTAAGGTTGATGAAACTTGGGATTCTCAAACTGTTTGCTCCAGAACTTAGCTGGAAAGGTTCCTGCTAAGAGATGTTAAAATTAAGAAGGAAAGCAACATCTTTTTAAGTTTAAATTATTTCTTCTGTTCTTCTTATTGAAAGAGGAGCTGGCAGCATTGTTGTGGCAGTGACCAGCCACGTGCCATTTCTGGCTAACAGAGACCTTCATGCAGGGAGGGGCCACCAAGTATCAGAGCTACAGATAAGGATCCGTATTTATGGAGCAGAACCGATCCATTCTGTGGGCCACGGGTCAGTGCTCCCCGGGGGGCCAGGCTTTTGCATCAAATCCTTTTTTTAAAAAAATCCAAGAACGGCGTCAGTGTAGGTGAACAGAGATTAAATGCATAGATATTCACAGATAAGCTTCCACTTCTGTTTTCTTCCCAAGCAATCCCTAAGCTACAGGGATATAGCTCTAAGCATCTACACACAGCACTAAGATCTCCCAAAGTACAATAATACAGATAAGGGAACAAGTGTATCTAAATTTCAGTTAGGGATCCAGATAGAAGCCCTTTGGACCTGATGAAGTCAAAGCTCAGGACCAAGAACTGTGAGTACACAACGGGATACTGGAAATTAGGAACACAGAATCACAGAGTGTCCTGAGCTGGAAGGGACCCACGAGGACCACTGAGTCCAACCCCTGGTCCCGCACAGCACCAGCCACAATTCAAACCACATTTCCAAGAGTGTTAGGCCCTCTGCAGGCAGATGAGGAAACATTATGAAGACGTTAGGGAAAAAAATACCGTTCCTGAAAGGGAAACAGGTGTCAAGATAAGTGAAAACCTGTGAAAGGCACCAAGAAATTAATGGATTTCTGACTGACTCTACTCTGTGTTTGTTTATGTGGGGACATAACACTTCAAACAGAACGATGTGTTTACCCAAACGATGGTAGGAATCTTAAGGAAGTTATTAAAACAACCCTTTCTCGCTTCTTGTTTAGTCTGCCCACAGAGGCAGAAGCAGCTGGGCACAGGGTGCAGCTGTGAGAAAAGGCACCTTCCTGGAAAGAAGATCTGTGCAGAACGGATTTGCTTAGTTAGCCCAAAACCACCTCAGAAAGCCTGAGCCTCAACTGACCCACATGTGCTGAATGAAGGAATGAGTGGTAGCAGAGCATGCTGGCACGAGAACACAGGCGTATTAGCTGCACATGAATAAATATCGTTTGGAAATTAGATTAAGGTGTCTAACCACAGAGCAACGTCGCTCTGAAACAGCCTTCCAACCCAAGTAACAACACGGAAAGACTTTGATCTGTGTATGAGTTATATATGACATTATGAGGCGGGCAGTGACAGCCAAGGATGCAGTTTCATGCCCCAGAAGGTCACCTCTAGATCCATGAGCTTCCCTTCAGTTTACCAGGGACCAGCACAAATCCTCTTGGTGAACACGCAGAGATTTCCACCTTTCTGTGCCTCATGTGTGCATACATGTAATCAGGGAGATAGTAATTTTCTCTTGGAAGATGTGCTCTGGAGTTTTACTTCATTAACACCTGTAGGTTGTTTGAAGGTGGCTGCATAGAAGCTGCAACAGAAACCCAATTAACTCCACAATGAAAATTCTGCTTTTGGACACTGCTTGCCTGTATTGAAACCAGACCTATGCACTAACCAGTTTCCTTCTCATCTGTTTTTAATTGTATCATGACATCTTCATCAAGGTCACCAGTTCTTAGCTACGCTATCAGAGATGTACCAGCAGTAAAACATCAACTGCAGTTATACCACTTCTGATATGAAAAAGTTCACCCATAGGCTCAGCTATAAAAACTAGATAACACATCAATGACTCACACTGGAGTGATAAACTTCCTCCTAATTTTTCTCCCATAGAAGATAGTTCCATACAGGTTTGTAACAAATGCCATTAAGCACTTGTAAGTCTTTAAATCTTGACACTGACAAATATGCAGGTTTACCTTTCCAGCCACCATGCCAGTGTGTAAGAGGACACTGAAAGTGTTTCTGAGTGGACCAGTGAAGTTACAGTTACAGAAAAGTGGAATTTTTCCCTCTAATAAAGGCTCTTCAGATACAAAGAAACAACACAGATTTTCTTTTCATAATTAAAATCATAAGCCACGATTGAACTGGTTCCTAGGAGTGGAACCTAGTAAATTCAGCTGTCTCTTCTACTCCAGGAGAATGAAAATTGTAAAACAAACATCGTTGAAAGAAACATACACGGAGGTTGCTGTTAATAAAAAAGGGATAAGAGTTGCCTACAGTTAAAAAGAAGAGTGCTGGTTCTTGGTCTTGGCAGTGAGCTCTTATCTGCTTGCTGAACGGCTGAGCTGTCCAGCATCCCAACGTTTGCTCACTGTTGCACTTCAGCTGCTGCTGAGTGCAGTCACTGCAAGAAGAAGTGAGAAATGAAGTAGCCTGAAGAAATCAGCCTGGAGCTTGTTTCCAGACTGACTAGGAGGACAAATATGCGGAGGAAGCTGGAGGTCAGGAAGGAAACCATAAAGCACCTCAACCAGCACCTGTGGTTGGAAAGCCGAATGAGGCTGCTGCTCAGCACAGCCAGTGGGGCCAACAGAACACCTAACCATGCCCTACAGCTTGTTCCTGCACCTGACCACACAGATGAGCATCCCATTGCACCATTTAATTAACCTTCTGTTGCAAAAGGAGCTCAGTAGTCAATAGATAACAGGCACCTTAAGTCAGGTAGGGCCCAGCCCAGCCCTCTGGATCTAAAGAAAACAAGGAGCAGAGAGGAAAAACAGCTTTCCTCTTGTAGTTACCAAAACAGTTTACACATATTGTCACCAGCTGCTCTGCAGGGACTATCAGAGTCACTGTCAGAGGGACTATCGCTTCACCGTTGTAAAACATCGGTCTCAGCAGAGTTGCTTTTTAGGGATTTCTACTGATATAAACAATTACAAATAATACAACTCACTCCGTCTTGGGCAGAAGCCATTGCACAGCTGGCAGTACTGCTACGCGGACATCAGGGGTAGTATGAGCACAACAGTAATCAGTCTAAAATCAATCTTTTCACATGTAACAAAAGGAACCAAAATGTTTGGGAAGGAAAGAATAAAACGGGTTGGGATGACAATCTCTATTTTCTGAACGCCTACAAGTGAGTCAAAAAAAGAGGAAGATACATGGAAAAGAAGCAAGCGTGCCAATCCCTTTTTAATTTTCCCTTAGTGTGAGCCACGAATCTGCATGGTCTTTGCTCTTGCTGCAGTTACTGTGCAGTAACAGCTCCCAGTGCGGGTCCATCTTTGGAGCCACTGCTACGTGGCCATTCCAGCCCTTGCAATAGCCACGAAGCAGCCCACGGATCCTTCTGCCAGCCAGCAAGCTGCAGGAGCAAGGCACGGGCTTTGCAGAGGGCAGGAACAACACCTTTTAGCCTCGTGAGCCAGAAGAGCAAGCAAGCTGTGGTGCCTTCCTGCTAAAGCACGCGTTCTGCTCATGGCATGGTCTCCTCTCTGTGTTCACCAAGAACACAGCTTTTCTCCCCAAAAATAAGGTTACATGGCTACTAGGCTTATGTGCTAATAGCTAGGACATTACCTCGATGTCACCTATCCATGACAGAGACCAGAAGGTAGCCATAAAGCCATGTCTGCATCGTACGGTGCAGACAAATTGCAAACGGAGCACTGCTCTCTGAGTCAGTAGAGAGAAAGGATAGGTGATTGTGTTCTTCACACTGCATTTATAGCAGAGTAAATCTCTGCCTGCAAAACCCTACTGTTTTCATTGCATCAGATCACAATGCTAAGAGAAACCTGACCCTCTCAAAGTCAAACAGCAGGCACAAACTGGCAAAAGTGCTGCTCCACAGCTGCATGCAAACAGCAGAGCACTTAGTGGCTGTTAGAATCCACTGGGAGAACAGCAGGGCTAAAAGATGAACTTGGTAATCCTAAATGTTAGAGGACCGAGAAATATGGTAAAATATAGCACATAAAGTATCCTGGCTAGAGAGCTGGGCAAATGATGGGTTAAAGAAGCACTTTTTGTACTACGTTTTTTGATGCTGCAGAATACACCGCCTATACCTGAAAACCAGAACAGAAGAAATGTATAGGTTCGTGGGAGAGGGCCTGGAAGAGGTCAAAAACCAAACAACCAAAAAACCCACAGAGCACCCAGTCTCTCCAAGCCTAGAAGTCACAGCTTGGGCTTGAAGGCAGACTGAAGGAATTGTAGTTTGTTTCGTTTGGGAAAGAAAGAAAAATGGAGGAAATTCGTTATGTCTTCCAATATGTAATGACCTATTTATTAGAAAGAAAAATAGCACGATTGAGAGCAAGGGAATTTTAACAAAGGAAAATATCTTTCCCAGCAGAATAATTAAGCATTCACAACGTCACAGAATGGTTGAGGTTGGAAGGGACCTGTCTGGTCCCAGTGCCCAGCACCACGGCCAGGGACTGTGGGAGATCCATGATGAGGAGCCCCCTCAGCTCCCTGCTCCCTGTGCCAGGGCAGCTCCTGGGCTCCGCTCTGTGCCCTCTCCCAGCAGAGCTGCTCCAGGCCCTCAGTGTCCCTCCCCAGGACTGTCCCCAGTACACCCATATCTCCAGTACTGGGAACATCGGCTCACACTGATCAGTGTAAGTGCTGAATCCGCATCTCCGAATGTTTTTGAAGTCATAAAAGCATCGGTTACAGATAACCTAGATAAGACTGGAAGCAGGAGGACGTGTCATACCCTCGATATTCCGGAGTGGTGTTTATGTGCTTCGTTGCACTTGTAAACCTGTTTAAATTCATTAGACTATTTGCAGAGAACAACATCCATTATTTTATTAAATATATAAAAGAAGGTATCACTTCAGGATATTGGACCTCTGTTAGTCACCTCCAGCGATGGCTGTATTAGCAGGAGCATGCTGCGTCTTGGTCTGTAAATCTGCCCTAAACAGAGAGCTCTGAAAATAGTTCTTAAATCACAAAAATACATTTGTCTAAATACTAAAAGTAATGAAAGAAAGACCTCTCTCGGAGATGAGCACATGAAGAAATTTTATTGAACTATAGATGTCATTTTCTCTATAGCATTAATAATCATCGCATTTGCGCTGCTGGGTAGTGAAACACGGCGATAACTGAACCGGTTAACTAGGGCAGCTCAAGTAGGAGAATGAAAGAATTGTGGCAACAGCCACAACACCTTCAGCATTTCATCCTCTCGCTTGAGCTGGAAGAAATCCAGACACCTCCATGTATTCTCTTACTGTGCTTTATGAAGTTTAGTGATATGAGTGAAGGACACATGGGCCAACTGGGGGTGTAAAGCTAGTGTATTCGTAGAAGCACTCAAGGTCTTACCTTCACAAACATGAAAATCTCATGATCTTCCTCAAAGTTGTCATCTTCTCCTACGTTACTGCCGTGGGGGAACTTGAGGGAGGTCGGAGAGGTGGAAGTGCTCTGGCTCCGACGCAAGTGGAAACCGGGAGGACAAAACCCGCTGCTCTCAAATGTCATGTGTTTGTCTTCCTGAGCTGGGCTCATCTGATCCACCTCTTGGTACGGGTGCTCATCTGCAGCACTGTGCCCAGAGGAAGAACTGCTCTCCCCATCGGCCCCGTGCTGAGAAGCCACAGAATTACTGCGGCTGCCTTCGGTGCTCTCTTGGCTCAGATCCATCATCTCTGGGATAGTAGTGGTGGAAGAGGGAGAAGCTGGATCTTCTGGGACATGATCATAAAGATGATCCCCTTTGTCTTCCTCAGAGTCTGGAATCTCATAGATATTGGTGTCATTAACATTCTGATTAATGTAAGTAGCGGTCTGATCTTCCATGGCCACTGGCTGGTGAGTTTACCCTCCTTCTGGCACCTCAAAAATCTGCAGCTGAAGTGAGATGTTGACAGCTATCTGCTCCTTAGGAGGAAGCAGGGTCTGTGCTACGCTCTTTGAGTGCTCTGCTACACATGACAGATCTCCAACAATCATTTACTAAGAGTTTTAAATCAACAACTACGCTTCCACTGAAGTAAGAGATAACGTTGTCTCAGTTTAACTCCTTTTTCATTCCGACTGCTGGCAACTCTGTCTTAGGGATTATCATCACCTTTTGTTCTTCCTGGACAAGTGTAGTGGAAAAAAAGCAGAAGCACCTAATCATATTAGAAAGCTACGATAAAAAATATTTATTCTTTCACTTGTGTAAAGAGATAGAAGGGCAGACCTTAATCATTTGCTCATCTTCTCAATACACAGAAGCCTAGAGTCAAAGAAAAGGCACAACTGTCTCAAGACTACAAGCAATCTGTGACATTTCAGTGGTTACTTACAGCATTATCCATCAATCATGAGGGATCATTATAAAATAAAAAATTTTAAAAAAGCATAAAATGCTACATCCAGAAGAAAAAGGCATCATCCTTGTGCATCAAACTTTAATATTGCATTAGTTAAGGTTGCATTTGTGTTATGAATCTCCATGTTTGTATGACATAGACCCAAGTTTCCAAAGTCGGGTTAATTCCACTTGATTCATGCAATCTAATTAGCCACCTTCTCCTTATAGATTGTTTTATCTAAGAAATGGAAACACCCATCTCCACAGAATCCTGAGCGGATGAAGACACTCAGCTTTGTGTTAAGAGGAACTGACTACTCAAAGTCACGCCCCACTGTGTCTGAGATCAAAGGAGCTGAACCTCTTCAAAGACATAGATCTGAATTCATCAAAATTACGAGAGCTTCAAAGTTATGAGATCTTGGTGCCTAAAGATTTCTTATCTATATGCTTACTGCCTCTTGGTTTTGTAGATTACTGAAAAAATACTTAGAATTAATGATGTTTCATCTAATGGGGCTTATCCAAAAAAAAAAAAAAAGGGAGAGGGGGACGTTCTCCTGACCTATCATGGCGAGATTAGGGTTCACTACAAATCCTCGTAATTCCTGAGCAGTTGTGACAGCCAGGTTGCATTGCTGCAAGTAACAGAGAGAGGTCAGGAGGAAAGATCATGGTTCAGTCATCTCCAAACGGAACGACCAGGGAACACATCGTGCTTCACACCACCGAGCAGCAGCTGCTGCGTGCCTGAAATTTATGGCTGCCGTTTTATTGCCATTACTCTGACATTGAACTTTTTAGATCACTAATAAAGTTAAATATCAAAAGCAATACAATAACTGAGCTCATTCAACTGAGATTCACTTTCCAAGGCTCTCAGATAATCTGGAAAGCACCAAATCACTCTCAGATTGATGTTTAATCACCGTAACAGTGTGGAAAAACACTACAGCAGTTTCCATTCCCTGCTGGGGCCACCGATACTGCAGGGAGATACAGATATCAGAGATTACTGAGATCTTTTAGCTCACGCCTGCACAAGTCCTCAACAAGAGATTCTGAAACGTGTGCTGTGAAATCCATATTGCAAACTTTCAGCAACTTTTACAACCATCCAAGGGACTGCTATCACGGTGCTTAGCGCATCAGTGGAGCTGGCAGACGTAACCTTCCTATGCTGAGACGCCCGTAGCTGCGTTTATAGCCAGAAAGTGCTGCTTCAGCTAAAACAAAGGCTAAATTCCAATTGCACTGAAGGATTCTTGCTGTTAAAAGAAAAGAAACTTAGTGTTAGGGACAGAACTGTGTTACAAAACTCTGTCTAAATGTTGCCTAATTGAGGATTGTACGGGATTCTCTTTGTGCAGAGCTCCCAGCTCCAGACCAATCCCGTTCCCTTATCCAAAACAGAAGGGCCCAGTGACAGTGGGTTGAGTGAAACTGCAGCAGGAGGAAGAAAAATCCAGAGCACGGAACTGCAGAGAGGAGCCCTGTGGGAGCTCCTGTGTAACGGGGAAGGAGTAAGTGCCTAAATGAGAGCCACTGAAAGCTCTTCTGCCACAGAAGCTGCTCACGCAGAGCAGACATACCGCAGCACGGTCTGAGGAGCCCCATGGAAAACCAGAGGCCTGCTGCCAATAATGTGGGGCTCTCCAACGTAAGGAGTTGAACGGAACGATGCTTCCTGCCTCTTCTGCTTTCCTCACTGAGCCCTTTAATCCAGAGTTAGCATGCCAAGTTCGAGCTGTAACTCAAGGAAAGACAAACAGCAATGACAGACAGCTCCTCTAAATCGTAAGCGAGGCATAAAACTTTAATAACGACTTTGCAGGTTATTGAGGTCTTCTCCACATTTAGCACAGAGTTTATGGAAAGTGCTGCCCCAGAAAATCACGTCAGCTCCCCAGAAATCTGGAAACTTCCCATACCTTTGGCTTTCAGAAGAGTTTGCCACTTGTCACTATGCTAAAAATATACGAAGCTCGAGGAACTCAGGAAAACCAGTGAACTTACTGGTAACTTCTATAATAATAATTATTTTTTTAATGAATATGTCTCGCTTTCAAGAAAGCACTTACATTTCTTCACGTTACATAGCAATACACCTGTATTTCTGCATCTGGTCAAGTGCAGTCTTGATAAGCGCCTCTCACTGGCTTGCAAGCCTTCCTCCTACAGGGCACGCAGGGTTCAGTATTCTGGGATGAGAAAACTTCCCTTCTTTGTCACCCTGCTGGCAAGCCACCGAGGAGGAAAGGGATAAGGGCACTCCCACGCCTCCTTCGGAGCCAAGCAAAGAGCAAAGTACAGTTGTACAGCAGAGTATCAAATGACTTTTCCTGCACAGAGGCACTAGCAGGATGCAGCAGCACCTGCTGGAGGGTACATAACATCACGGGTAAAATGCATCACAAAAATGCAGCACACAAATATTATGGAACATAAAGACACTGGAGGATGATTTAATTAGTCAGAACCCCAAGTGAGCTACGTTCCCTTTTCCCCCATGTCACTCTGGGGACAGTGATACAGCCCTACAGTGAGCACAGCCACAATTCTGCATTTATACAGGTGGAAACCAGGTGCTTTTCAAGTCACATTACATGAGTTCGCTGCTGGTTTACAACCACTGCATTTCACCTGTAGGGAAGATGGAAATAATGTTTTGCTTTCTGCTTTCAGTTCTATAATTCAGGCAGTGTCACTTGTCACTAAGTGGACCACGGGTCCTCCTGTGAGCCATCTGATAACACTGGTTCCTTGCTTTGCAAGAACAGAAACAACCACGTAAAGCATAAGCACCGAAATTCAGATAAAGATGGAAAATATGAGCAACAAAGCTCTTTGTTTTCAAGATTAATTTTTTACTTGAAGTCTGAGTTTCCCTTTTTACTCTAACATTGCTCTTTTTACAACATGAAATAGCCAGAACAAACAACAATTCTATCCACAGCTTTCAGTGTACATACACAAGAAGAATTTCCTGCTACTCTTCTAGACGCCCCATAATATTTCCATAGTACTGGAAGCTTCAAGAGATTCCTCATCCATCAATTCCACAAGTAATTTCAATAATTAATAGTGCTGCTTAGAAACAAAGAAGAGTTGCAGCCAGAATTCTGCAGGAAGCCAATGGCTATCACTACAATTTCAGTGCCTCCGTCACAAAGGCCCTTCAGTTCTATTTGTTCTCCATGAAGATACTCACACTGTCCAAGCAAGAAACCTACACATCTTCCCTGGTGACCCAAACAAACTGAGATGCCTTTGCTTGTTCTAGAGAATCTTTTTTCCAGCTATGGGAGAGACAAGAAAATGGAATAAAATGAAACAGAGTTCTTGGAAACAGCTGGAACTAAAACTGAAACTACTGGTCTAGTATTAGATATGGAGGTTGGCGGCCCTGCCTGCAGCAGGGGGGTTTGGAGCTTGATCCTTGAGGTCCCTTCCAACCCAAGCCATTCTATGATTCTATGATTCTGTGATTCTATGAATAATGGTGAACAGTGTTTTCTGGTGTCAGTGGGACCTCAGGGATCTTAGCATCTCCACGGGGATGGGCCCTTTGCACTCAACAGCACTAACTGCAAAACTCACCACTACTTCTGGCCATTCAGGACAATGCTTTTACAAAAATGCCCTTTAGGAAAGCTCCAGCATGTCCAAAGCTTTGCAACGTGCAGTCCAAGGGCATCATCAGGCCTGCCCTGTGGGCTCGGAGAGGAAGCCTGTTTATGGTTTGCAGACATATTACAAGGAAATTGCAACCCCATTTTCCCTCCTGACTGCACTACGTACTTGGAAAATAACAGCAACCCAACTTTCTTGCAGCATTTCCAGTCTCAGCTTTAACACAAGGAGTTAGCAGCGCCTCATCTAGTGGAGGACAGGAGGTTGCATAGATATGTTGAAAAATTCTGGAAACCTTTATTTTATGAGTGCATATAGTTAGTTCACCTCCTGAAACACGTGCTTCCTCCTGGTTTCATATTAACTGCTGGTCTGTGCAGCCACAGCAGTTTCTGTATTCAGGTACCGTAAGGAAACAAAACAGAGAGAAGCATTTCAGGAGGCAGTGGCTTGGTGGCAGCCTTTGACCACCAGGAGTGTTCACCCCGAGTCACCACGGCTGGGCCTGCAGCCCCTGCATTGCTCGGAACTACCTGGGCCATGCAGTCACGAGGGCCACAGACAGTTCTCCACAGGGAAACTGAAAAAGGACACCAAATAATTTTCCACCAGACACTCATACCTTATGTGATACATGACTTGTAGTTGAAAATACCAGGTGTTATCAGTCAACAGACATTTCTCATCCGCTGCAGGGCCTCAAAAATTGTCACCGATTGGGATGTTTCAAAGGCCTCAGCTGTGGTCTTCCTGTTCCTTTTGTACCACTTTGCTCTCCAGCTCCATGGTTACGTTGGAATACCTGACAGCCTGAGAAATATTGACTTTACATTCACAGCGGCTCCAAGGAAAACATTTTTGTTTGCCTTTGGAGTCTGGCATCCTTTCAACGCCCTTGTTTAGCTCTGAAACGCCGTGCCTGCAGGAAGCCCGGCAGCCAGGCCACGGGCTGTCGGCCAGCGAGGGCTCTGGGGAAGCCACACCAGGTATGGCCCCGACACACAGCCACAGGGACAGGTATCGTGCCATCGACAGCTTGAGGGGATGTGGGGCCAAGGGCTCCATGGTGTCTCTAGTCTCCAGTCTCTTCAGGTTAAATGGGCACTAGGAGCTGAGTCTTAACGGCCATCAGTTATTGTGTCCTCTTGTAGGTGGAATTCTGATAAAAGCAGGACAGAATCTGAAGGGAAGCGGGAGGCAAATGGGAGAGGCCAGGCGCTTCTTGGTGGTGTGTAGCGATAGGACAAGGAGCAATGGCCTGAAACTTCAACATAGGAAGTTCTGTACTAACATGCAGAAGAACTTCTTTACGGTAAGGGTGAAAGAGCGCTGGCACAGGCTGCCCAGAGAGGTGGGGAGTCTCCTTCTGTGGAGATGTTCAAGACCCGTCTGGACACCGACCTGTGTGACCCATTGTAGGGCACTGCTGTAGCTGGGGGTTGGACTCGATGGTCTCTTGAGGTCCCCCAACAGCCAGCGCGTCCTGCAGCTGCCTACACTCACCTCCTGTCATTCCCTAAACTCTGAAGCAAAAAAAAAGTGCATCTCAAAAGGTTTTTCTGCTCAGCTCTACCAAAGCAGCGCACTGAGAAAGCATCGGGCAGGATTTCACACAGACTGGCGCCCGGGGCTACAGTCTACACAGATAAACGTAGGTTGAAATACAATACAGAGAGGGATTAAGGTGATGAAACCTCTTAGTAGTTTCCAGTTTTACTTCTCTTAATGTAAGTACATACATAACAAATCCACGCCGTGTAGGCATACGCTGCCAATGGAACCGGACCTGCATTAAGGAAGCGGTGGGGGAAGGGGTGTCCCAGAACCATGGAGACGTGGCACTGTGGGTCATGGTCTGTGGGCATGGCAGGTGGGCTGGGCTTGGGGATCCTGGAGGTCTTTTCCAAGCAGAATGACTCCATGCCACGTGATACCTGCTGCCAGCACGTCCCAGAAGCACAGAGGTGGTACAGCATGCTGCCTTTGGGAAGTGTCCAGCTGGACATATCACTGGAAATACTGCACACAGGCGTCAGAGCAGACAGGTAAGGGTGAAGGAGATCCTCCTCACACCTCTGAGGACCCAACAGCTGAGTAAGCCTGCTGCCAAAGCAGGTTAGGAAGTCACCTCTGATGCCTAAAATTTTTGCATGTCGGAATACATTTGTAACAAGATCTCAGTCCCAATTACACAAAACTGCATCATAATTAGATTAAAAACCGCATGTTATCTTTTCCCATGACCTTTAATTCCCTCACACAATAAGTATTTTGAAGCAAACACACTGAAGTCATCGACAGACGACGTTCCCCTCTTCCACGCGGTCACATACGTATCGACAGAGCTGCACATAACCCACAACAACAAGCAAACAAAACACCCCGTGCCCTCGGCCTGAGCCTTACGTACAGCACCCTGCTCTCCGCATGGAGCCCTCATGGGCCGTTCGTTGCTCTTCTTTCTGCCTCGCACCCTCAGCTCCCGGCTCGCACGGGGTGTGCCGGGGCAGAGGAGCCGGTCTGCAGGCGGGCAGAGTTCGCCATGAGCAGGACGGACGGGGCGGAACGCAGATCCTCCGCTCAGCGTCCGTCATGGGGCCGCGGTCACGCCCGTTTCTCGCTTTTTTCAGACGAAACCGAAAATAAGAGTTGCGATTTCAGCTCCGTTCTGTTAAAGGACGCGTTTCGCCTCTTGACGCAGGGATGACTTCAGCGCCAGCAGCGCGACAGGATTTGCAGAGCTGCTAATCCCTTCTGTTAGCAGAAAGGCAGACCGATGAAAAATGCCAGCGATTGGCTCCAACTGGCGGAGCAAAGCGAGCGGACCTAGCGCAGCCCCACACGGCGGAGCCCCACACGGCGGAGCCCCACACGGCGGAGCCCCACACGGCGGAGCCCCACACGGCGGAGCCCGCGCTCCCGCTCCCAGGCTCCAACACCCCCAGCTCTGCCTCTCCTCGCCCCCCTCATCCCCCGTTCCCCACCGCACCACGCGCACCCAATCAGAGCCTCCGCCCGCGGGCCGTCCGACCAATCGCAGCCCGCCGAGGCGGCGGCGGGGCCCGCCCACCGGCTCCCTCCGTGGTCGGGGCCGTTGGTGGCGGTTGGGGTCTCGCGGTGACTCGTAGCGCTGCGGGCGGGGCTTGTGCCGGCCCCGCTGTGTGTGCTTCAGGGGAACGGGACGGGAGCGCGGCGTGGGCCAGCGGCCTGCTGCCGTCCTGAGGGCTGAGCGCACCGCTCGGGCCGGGGCTCGTCCGTTTCCTGAAGGTTAGGCAGGCGGGGCTCGCGTTGGCGGGGGAGGGCCGGGGACTGAGGGCAGTGGGCACGGCCCCGAGCTGCCGGAGCGCAGGGAGCGCTGGGTCACCGCGCTGACGCGGGGTAGGGGTGCCGTGTGGGGCCGGGCGGAGCGCTTCGTCCAGCAGCGGAGCCCTCCTGCTGGGAGCAGCGTTCCCTGCAAAGGAACCGGGGGAGGTGTGGAATCTGAAGAGCGGGCGGCGGGGCTGCCGTGCTGGGAGCTGGGCAGGAAGGGAGAAGCGGAGGGGTGGGGAGCGGGACCTGGGGCCGGGGGGGCTGCTGCCTGCAGCGGAATTGGGGGGGGACCAGAGTGAGACAGTGGTCAAAAGGAGAAGGCAGCTCTTCCTTGCTTTGCGCCTGGGACGAAGAACGTCTCTTGCTCCTTTGTTTTGATACGTGAGCAGCTGTGGCGGTAGCTGGGAGCTTCTGAAGCCAGCTGGGGAACGTGCTGTTGGCTTGGGTGGTTGTTTACAGCAGTTACTGTGTGAGAAAGATGCGCGTAACGTGCAGCTAGTTACACTAGTTACACTTGCACAGCAGCACAACCCCTCTGAACTATGCCTCATGTTTTTAAATTTGTCAGGTGCATCGCGTTAATTGCTGGAAGCGTTCTGAGGCACCGAGGATGAACTTGCTGTTCGTGCTGTTTGTGGCTGCAATAGTCGGCTGCCGTGGTCGCTCGGGCGGCTCAGCCCCCAGGCTGCTCTTGGTGTCCTTTGACGGCTTCAGGGCTGATTACTTGGAAACCTACCACCTTCCTCACCTTCAGGAGCTCGTTGCGGATGGCGTGCTGGTAAAGCAAGTGACAAATGCTTTCATCACCAAGACTTTCCCAAACCATTACAGCATCGTGACGGGTTTATACGAAGAAAGCCACGGCATCGTGGCTAACGACATGTACGACCCGGATGCCAAGAAAAAGTTCTCGCAGTTCAATGATTCCGATCCCTTCTGGTGGAACGAAGCGGTCCCGATTTGGGTGACGAATCAAGAGCAGGGAAACGGGACGAGTGCTGCTGCGATGTGGCCCGGCACTGATGTGAGGATTAACAACGCGACCCCTCGGTTCTTCATGAAGTACAACTTCTCGGTGACGTTTGAGGAGAGGGTGGAGAACATCGTTAGGTGGCTGAACAGCTCTGATCCTGTTGTCAATTTTGCTACGCTGTACTGGGAAGAGCCAGATGCGAGCGGGCACAAGTATGGACCGGATGATAAGGAGAACATGCGCCAAGTATTAGAGCAAGTGGATAGACACGTCGGTTTCCTTACTAGTAAACTGAAGGCGTCGGGTTTGTGGGATGCTGTTAATGTCATAATAACAAGTGATCACGGGATGGCCCAGTGTTCTCCAAAGAAGCTGATCGTCCTGGACAAATGTATCGGACGTGGTAACTATACTCTAATCGACAGGAGTCCAGTTGCTGCAGTGCTGCCGAAGAACAGTATGTGGGAGTTTTTGTTCTTGCTTGTCTTGCTGCTGTGGTACGCTGTCTGTTTGGAAATTACTTTGTTTTGGCAATCAGTGGGCTGAGAGGTTTCTTGTTAATTTCCATGGGTGATGAAGGTGGTCATGGTACAGCTTCCAGAGAATGGAGATGGGCGCTTAGTGTGCCTGCTCCCTTGTTGCTCGTGTATTCTGTACAGATGTGGTTCACAAGGAGCATACAGAATGAAAAGCATTGCTGTCTAGACTCCCAGCTAGAAGTCTAAAACCAACCCGGAGTGCTGTACAACTTTCATTTGTGTGAATGAAGCTTCAGTTCTTGCATCTCGGGGTAGTCAGTAACAGGTGTGCCTCGTGATGCAGCTGGTCTCTGTTTCCTCAAGTGTGTGGCCAGGCTGAAGCAATTAGAGGAAACAAACTGATTGGTAGAGTAGCAGAAGGTTTTATGCTCACTGCTTGGGGTAAAATATTGGCTACTTCAGGGTATGATTATTTGCTTTCTCTTGATTTCTCTGCTTGAACTTTGCATCCATTCCTCACTCCCCCAGAAGCACAGGGTAGGTTGAATTATAGCCCCAGATATGAAACACTGGACTTCAGGGGGAGCAAGCTGTGATGTCCACCTTGGTGCACATAGCATTTCATTAGGGGTGGGGATCAGTCATTTACTACCTGCCTTGTAAAAAGTAATTGTTGAGGGAAAAAATTGCATCTCGGGTTTAATGACAGATAATTGCAGTAAAAAAAGACCTCATTTCCAGTAGTTTCACGTGCATTTTTGTCTTGACAGATAAAAAATATGTATACAACTTACTGAAACAGTGCGCCGATCACATGCAAGTATATCTCAAAGAAGAAATTCCAGACAGATTTCATTATCGTCACAATAAGAGAATTCAACCCATAATTCTGATTGCGGACGAAGGCTGGACTATTGTACAAAATGAGACCCTCTCCAAGCGTAAGTGGGATTTCCTCCCTTGAGCTCGTGGTGTCTGACACTGGTAAAGGGTTTTGGTTTGACTCCAGAAACCCGTGGGCTCGTCCTGGTTTAGCAAGTGGAGTCCTTGCCCCGTGCTCCTTTGGGAGCATCCTGGACAGCATTTTACAGAGCGTTCTCAGCTGGAACCTGCGGTGTTCCAATAGCAAAGGAAGAAAGGGCTCGTTCTGTTGGCTGAAACAATTGACCACGCTCAACTTAATAGCTTGGGATGCACTTTGATTTACCTTAGGCACTCAGCAGTCTGTATCTCTGCATTTAACCAGTGTGTCGTTTAAATGTTTATATATAAAATGTACATATAGGGGAAAATTTAAAAAAAAAAAAAAAAAAAGACTAATTTAAGGGAAGCAAAATAAATGGGAGGAAGTGTTAGAAATAATAGGAACACAATAATGGTCAAAGAATCCCAAGTTCTTCCTGTTAGAGGCATCAAATAGCATGTTTGAAAAACAAGGATATTACTTCACACACCGCGTTGCTAAGCTATGCGCTTTCTTTCTGCTACGGTAATAATGGGTATGGGTTCAGAAAGGAATTGGACACATTTTTTGGAAGAGAAATGCTTTGATAGAAATTAAATACAAACGTACCAACCAATTTCCAGGAAGCTTCTGATCGGCCACCAGCTTCAGGCTGCTAGGAGAAGCATGGAATGGGTGGCTGCTGCCGGGACAGGGCACCACACAGCCCGGCTCCTGCTGCCACCCCACTGCCTGTGCCCGTTGTACTGCTCGTGGTGGAAGGCATGTTTGTATTTCACTTTCCCCCAGCGTCTGCCAGTCATCTTCCAGCTGACATTTAAGGTGTTGAAGTGTTTTCCAATAGAGCTCTTTTCTGTTCCTGGGGTCAGATTCAATTTCACGCACCTAAAAATAGCTGATAAATATAGGGAGAGAAGTAACAGCACTGCATCAGTGCTTCACTTCACTGAAGTGAATCACTTTTCAAAACAATTTTGCTAGCTCTGGCTTCCTAGAAACAGGAAGGGGAGACGTCAGCCTACCTGGCTGTTTGTTGCCCTCACAAAGTGGCAGCACAGTGATGGGCAAGTGCAGCAGCAGCAGCTGTGTTCAGAGCTCTGCTAGCACGCACCTGCCCTCCTACTTCCTTAAAACTCCTTTGGAACATCACTGTTCAAAACAAGTAAATAGCAGGAGGAAAAAATCGAATCAAGAAATGTAGGAGTACATTAAAATAAGCTACTGCACCGTATCTTGTTTGTATCTTTGAAGTAGCTAACATAATAGTGGAAAATATTAAAAGGAGTATTGAAAGCTTACTGAAATAGTGAATGTGATCTAAAGCAGTAGGAGTCGTGATGTTTCAGATCAGAAGCTTTTAATGAAGCGATTAAGGAGATGGTTCTGGGGGCAGACCTACTAAACTTACTAAGAAAGGAACTGTGAACTGAAATGCAGTCACTCGTGTCCTGTGCTGAGCATGCTACGTGAGATTTTTGGCACCTAGAACAGATTCTTCAGATGTGCTATCAGAAAATTTGACTATGGCTGTGGATACTCCACCAACAGTCACAGTGTTTCTTAAAAATCTACCAGCTGCCCAAGTACCAGTGACCTTGCAGCCACGAGGTTTTGTTGTATGCTTGTCACGGGCATCTTTTCCCCAGGCTGTTTCTTGCTGTGGTATGTAGGGATTTGTTTTGATATTCCATCACCTGAAGCACCTAATCTGCTAAGCAGGATCAGATAATATACTTGAACTGAAAGCCATCAAGGGGAAGGTGCCTGGCTTTCAGGAAGTGCCTGCTTTGCAAAGGGGAGGTGTCTTTCCAAAATCTGAGAAATGCAAACTTGCATTCCAGATACAAGCTTGTGGAGTGGCAACACCCTTTTCAGCTTCAGCAGGAACGGGAGGGGGGAAAAATGAAAATGAGTTGGGGTAGGGAAAGGGATGTGGCTGATGGCTGGTATGGGAGAAGACTGAGGAGGAAGGCAGAGGGAAGCTCTAGGTTTCATGTGTGTGATCCAGGTGCTGCCCTTAGTGCCTGCGTTAGGCCTTGGTTAATGTGCCTTCCTGTGGGGGGGGGGGGGGGGGGGGGGGGGGGAGGGGAATGCTCGACATGCAAACAGAGGCTGTGATGTTACCTCTTGAATTTGCATTTCTCCAGTAGGTGACCACGGTTATGACAACGCTCTCCCAAGCATGCATCCATTCCTGGCAGCTCGTGGGCCTGCTTTTCGTCAGGGTTACCAGCAGAGCGTGATCAGCAACGTCGATATTTACCCAATGATGTGCCACATCCTGGGACTGACGCCACAGCCGCACAACGGCACTTTCAGCCACACCAAGTGCTTGCTCGCTGACCAGTGGTGCATCAACCTCCCAGAAGCTATTGGGATAGTGATTGGGGTGCTGATGGTACTGACCACCTTCACCTGCGTTATAATAATCATCACAAAGAGCAGAGTAGCTCCTCCGCGTCCGTTTTCCCGGCTTCAGTTACAATCTGACGATGATGACCCTTTAATTGGATAGCGTGTGCTGAGCTGAGCATAGCTTGCAAAAGTGATTTCAGCAAGCGTGTTTGAACTTGCACTGCAGGGCATTCTTTGATGCACTTTAACCGTGTAAAATACTGTACAGCCCGAACCTGCTAACTTGTGTGTGTGTGTGTTACCTGACTTGTAGGCCTGTGAAATTCAGAAGCCCTGAACGGGTGGCTTTCTGCTGGAGGAAGTGCTTCAGAAAATAAAGATGTTTAATTTTTCACTCGAGTCTCTGAATGCTTTTAAAATTCAATTCCAGACAATGAACCGACAAGAACAGAGTAGACGAATTTAAACGTTTGTAAGTGATGATTGCTTTTTGCGTTCAATTTAACGTTGATTTCTTTCGGTGCTCTTGTATTGGAAAGAAAATCTTAACTTCTGAGGATTGGAAAAGTTAGTTCTGCCTGGACAGTACATCCTGATTTGTTCTTAAATCTGGGAAGAAAGGGTAGAAGGAAGGTGTGGTATCTCTGTTCCCACCTTAAGCCAACAACATGACAAGAAACTGGTGAGAAGAAAAAAGGAAGTCGTGTGAGCTGCTGTGTTTCTATCCTGACCTCTAGTTTGCACAATAAAGCATGTGGTCACACAGCACAGCCAGCCAGGTTTCTACACATGTGTCTGTGGGCGACTTCCTCTCCTGGTTCCTGCCCTAGGAGAGCTGAGACAGCGCTGCTTGTGTCTCTCAGGCACGTTGATGTTATCTGAGAATCCCTAAATCAGTCGGCGTGATGGGGGGGAGGGACAAGAGTTTCTGCTTCTGAACCCTGTGAAAGGCGTTCTCAGGTGCAGGCTGCTGAATGCGTGCCTGCAACAAAGGCATGTGCTGCCCTACCTGCCAGCTGGTGCTTGTCCTTGCTTGATGGCCAGCTTTCACAAGACTCCAAGCATCCATTTTAAACTGGAAGTTTAAAGGAAAAGGTTAAACTTCAGAGAGGAGATGATGTCTGCCTGCGGTGTCCAACTGGTGTAGGTTCAAAGCTGCAGGGAAGACGAGTGCCAGTGGTTTTCTCCTTTCTAATTGTCAGGCCTGGCAAGTTCCCATATACAAAAATGAGTTTGTTTTAGGAAGCCTTCATGGTACCTCCTCTCTTAGTGAGGAAAGAATGTGAGGTTCAACTGCTAATACTAACCTCGAAATAGAACTGCGGTCACCAAGTCTTTTTCCTATGTGTGACAGTTTGAAGAGCCGAGGTACGTGGTAGTGCAGCGTGGTTTCTTCTTCAAGAGCTAAAACTTGCTGAATTTGGTATTAGCCACAGACTGCCCCTTAGTGACTGAACGTGCGGACCCACCAGGAAAGGGCTGCTTCTGACTGACCACTGAGAACAAGATTTAGCTGTGTGTTACAAATGATGTGCTCGAGTTTCACAGACTCGCATCTCCTTGTCTGAGGGTTCTATTTTATTGATTAAAAATTAAATACAAAAAAAAGAACCTATTCTGCTTTCCTTTTCTTTTTAAGCCAACAGTTATTACCGAGTGATGCTTTACTCTAGGTTAATCTGAAGTGAGAGAAGCTCAGACCCTTGATCCCCATTCTGAGATCGTTCCATGCCTGCTGTTGCTGACAGGGTTGCTGGTATAATGTAGCGACAACTGGATTGAATGCAAGTTTCTAGTTTTCTTTCTTTTTTTTTCTTTTTTTTTTTTTTGTCCTCTGTTGGAAGATTCAAAGTTACTTGCATAACAGCAAGAGATCAGGTTGGCATGGAACGGGCAGGCGTGGTGAGACTGATGTGCACTGTCCTCTACCCGTGTTTCTTTCCTTAGATGCTGAAACAGATGGGCACAACATCTGCCTCGCTCTGTTCTTCCTCTCCTCCCCCAGCCTGGTTCGGTCCCCTCATGTGACTGATGGGTGCATCGCTGCTGCAGGGCAGGCTCAAGGTTACCTCCAGGATGTTCACTATCAGAAGTGTAAATGCTGCAGAAGGGCTGAAGTGCAGTGCCAGACCGGTCTCGCCAGCTGTTGGTACAAGGCGAGGGAATGAGGCCTAAGCCCATTGCTCCAGCTCCCACCTTTGGAAAGGAATTGCCACAGCTCCTCGCAAACCCTTATTTCCTCCTTTTTCTGTCACCAACATTAACGTGCTTTACAGAGAAAGTTTGACGAAGTTCAAAACGAGGAACAAAGCGTCCTAATTGCACCGCTGATTACTTTCCATTCCAAAGTATGGCACGTAAGAGCGTTGACTATTCTTCCTAGAGCAGTTCCTTGCTGCTGTGCGGGCGGGCTTCAAGGTTTTTGTGAAAATGAGCTGCTCATTTTCTCTTGATTGACAAATTCAAAGAACAGGAGCAGCTGTGGTTGACCCTTCTCCAGGCTGTGATAAAGGAGAACGCCTGCAACACTTTGTGGCAACGTTTAATGACTTGCTAAGTTCACTCATCTCCACTGTGTCCACATAAAGTTAGGGGACATTCATGTTTAAGCTGGCATTGAAGAGGAAGGTTACAAAGACTGATGTTTCCTTACTTTACTTGGCCTCCACAAAGGAGCTCTGAGCAGTGCAGAGGCCTTCAAGCACTGGCCCTGCTGCAGCAATGCAGCGTTTGTCCACCGGTTCTAGGAATGAGCTGGTTCCAAATAACTGTGCCTCCGAAACATTCATTGCAGGGGAAAGTTTAATTTGTGATAAATTCAGAAGAGTGTATTGCTTACGAAAATCAACCAGTGACATTATATATCTCCACAGGTGAGACCACAGATGTTTCGGATTATTAGTAAAAAACCAAAAGAACAGCAATAGACGTCTGTTAAAATTAGTAATGACTGAGATTTCATTATGGAAAGACCATTCATTTGCAATGCTGCAGGTAGAACAACTTTTATAATCAGAGATCTAACACATGCTTAACATGACCTTTCTGTAGTAAAAGCATTTCATTTCTTGAAAGGTACATTCATAGCAGGGGTATCATTAAGGCAACATCTGTGGCCACTATTTCAGCTGGGAAGAAGATTCTGATGTGACCAGCAGGGCTCTGCTGCAGTCTGTCACTCTGCCTCCACCCAGTGAGGGTTATCTCATGTGGCTGAATGGTCTCACTGCGCAGCCCTGTGTTCTGTCACAGCCCTCTCTTCTGCCTCTATTTTTCTGCCTTTTTTCTAAGACTGCCTTTATTGCAAACAGCACTAGTGCAGCTCTACCAAGAAGACTCGGAAGAATTTTTTTTAATAAAAGAAACTCTATGACTGTTACTGGTCAGGTACCTGTTATATCTCTATGCAGTAGCAAGGTGGTAAGCGCGGGGGTCTTTCATACAAGAACCTCGATCTAAACTTCTTAAATTCTATTACACTTCCCATTATTTTTAATGAAGACACACACCGTGCAGAGTACAAGATATATTTGGGATGCAGATGATATCAGGCCATTCTCCCACCACCATCCCTCACAGTTGTTCTTTTTTTTCTTTTTCCAGAATGGTTTTTAAATGAAGAAAGCAGCCAATGCTTGACAGCGCAATAACAGAGACATACTTCCACTGACACCTCCAAGCAGGAAGAGAGTCTTTGACATCTCAAAGTACGTTTCACAGCTCAGTGAAGGACACAACCATGCGAGCACAGCAGTGCCCAAGCTCAAGCATTATACAGTGTACTCAAATCCGCTTTCCAATTAGCTTGTTCATACATCATAAGAAGTATGGTTTACACAGAACACAAATCCCGTGTTCTCCCCAGCCAGAAAGGCAGGCTGAAGGATCTCGCACCATAAATCTGAAAAGTTACCATTTTTATGCCGTGGTCTGTGTGCTTCCAGTTCCATTAAGCATACAAACACCAACTCCAAACGGCATTTAGCACTGGTTGGGCAAATAGCCCAACAAGGCAGCTATCCAAGAGGAGACTGCAAATAGACGTAAAAGATGAAGGGGACACATTTAAACCTAAAGTGAAATACTGAATGCTGAAAGCCTCCCTTCAGCTTTCTATCAAGTATCATTTTACTCTCTTGAAAGGGCCTTGCACTGCATAGCAGTTAATGGAGAGGAGCTCTCAGGGTTGCAGCCCCAGCCTGTTCCAAATGTTGTTTTTCCCAAGCCCTTTCTCAGGGGAAACCTATGGCTCTTCCTTTGGCACGTGGTTGGGTGGGCAGGATTGAACAGCACCAGCTTTGCCCCTTCCTTAAAATCAAGGCTCCCCTTGGCTGATGGCAATATTACAACAAAAAAAATGTTAGAATAAAAAAAGAGGGAATTTAACCTCTGAGGATGTAATACAGTTGCTTTTACATCACAAAACTACTGCAAAGAAACCAGTTTCTATTAAGGCAGCACACTCCAAAGTACTCCAAATGGCGTAAGGTGAAGTAGCAGCTGAGGACAGGTGGGGATGACAGCAGCTCTCCGTCCATCGCCAATATCCCCTGCTGCTCCCTGACACCAAACTGTTGATCTTTCTTTAAACACACGCTGCATTTGGACCTTTAGCTTTCAAGTTGCAAACAAAGCAAAACGCAATTAAATGCCATGCATTTGTTGGAAGGCACATAGGGAGAGCGACCAGTAGCAACTCGGAAATGGAGGTTTGCTGCTCTGACTTCTGCCACTGCGAGCACCGGAGGGATTGCAGCACAGACATCGCCGACACAGAAAGTTGCCTCAGAATTAATAATTTTCCTGAACAAGCTCCAGCCGTGTGCCTTCTTTCCTTTCAGACTTATGAGCAGGCCTTGCAGGCCGCAACTCAGCCTGCAGCTGTACCCAGCCCCACAGCAAGGCCCGAACCAGCACCCAGCCCCACCAGCAAGGCCTGAGGCAGCACCCAGCCCCACAGCAAGGCCTGAGGCAGTGCCCAGCCCCACAGCAAGGCCTGAGGCAG